>NC_051183.1:113657972-113997971 GCF_013339695.2 Rhipicephalus sanguineus
TGCTATATTTTATTTTCGCTCCCCCTTGCCTAATAAAGTGGCCAAATAACATACGTCTTTGTAATTACAGACTTGGGATGCACAACTAAAAGAATGAAAATTGAGTGGCAAGCTAAACAGACCATAGTGAACTATTACTGATGCACGAGCAGGTAGCTTCACACTCAGTTGCCTTGTGAAACAGTATGCTGCGCCAAGACACTCTGTCGAACAGGGTGGTGACCCGTGGTTTCAGGAGGCGTTGCCCGTGCTGTTCAGTGTCTCAGCGAATTGCATTCAGCAGTACGACGATACCTGTTTTCTTCTGTTTTGCTAACACCCCTTCAACCAAACATTCGCGATAAATAAATCATTATTCGGGAAATTGCAGAGTATAATTTCCCCGCACAAAGCACTAATCCCAAAAAATTCAACTCCAGCACTTGTAAAATGGGTGCCGCATTGCCACCGTCGGACTGCCGAGGGGGGGCCGGGCCCCTCCTTAAAATATGAAGAGGGGGCCGGGCCCCCCCGGGCAGCCCCTGACTTTAAGCCCTGGCCACTGCAAATGGCCCTGTTAGACGCAACGTGCGCCAATGCTTTCGCAGACAAGATGCATCGCTATTCACACAACACACACCACACACAATATTGTCAGTTTCAACGTCCGCAAAGGTGAACCGATATCGTCGCTGCCTTTCAGCGCACACTACACGCCACAGTAAACGCGGCACATTTTCGAAGACGATGCCACTGTTCCTCACACAGACCACCACGTGGTTTCACTTCTCCAAGTTAAACAGCCTGCAATGGACTCAATTGGCAAATTTCATCACGCAGTCCATGACACATTTATATGTTCTTTGACACATACCACAAATAATCTTGGAACCGAAAGAAGAAGGAAAAGGTTCAAAAGAAAAATACGGCAGATCCCACGCACGGTGGGAATCGATTTAATGCGAAGCAGCCGGCAGAGAGCTGCTACATCGCCTTGTTTGTCTTGGAGACAAGTAAATTCAATCATGCCATGACATCTAGTTCACTATATATCGCATGTTTGACATGCATGCATGCATGTCCAATACGGTATATGCCATGCTAATGAAACGTATATTCTGAAATATACAATGCATGACCTGTCATTTATGTTCATGACGCACTAGTGTCATGCCATACCAATTTTGGTATATATCCAGTTAACAAAACGGCCGGAAGCGCACCATGACAGTGTCATGTAATCATGTCGTACATGACATGCATGTCATGGTATTCATGTTACCACCTCTCATTTATGTTCGCCATGCAGTCTCGTCGCGCAATACCAATTTTGGTGTATGTCAAATTAAGCGAGCGAAATGGCCGCGAGGGAATCATGAGCCTGGCATGTAAATTATGTCGTACATAACTCGCCTGTCATGATTTTCAAGTTTCCACCTCTCATTTACGTTCATCATACAGTCGCATCCCGCAATACCAATTTTGATGCATATCACGTGAGCGAAACGGCAACGATCGAACAATGAGCGTGGCATGTAAATTATGTCCTACATGACTTGCATATCATGATTTTCACGTTATCACTTCTGATTTACGTTCATCATACAGTCTCGTAGCGTAATACCAATTTTGGTGTATATCAAATGACTGAAATGACCGCGAAGGCACCATGAGCGTGGCATGTATATGATGTCGTACAAAACTTGCTTGTCATGCTTTTCAAGTTTCCACCTCTCATTTATGTAGTAGCTTTAGTACACGGGAGCCTACTTGGCAGGACACATGTTTATTGCAACTTGCAATACAACGGAATGAATGCAACGCGCACACGTGGCGGTCTTATAAGCTAACAGAGAACTAACAGTGACGTAAGAGAGCCAACACTTACACGTGCATCTTATCTTAGGTACGATACGCAAAGCAACGAGTGACGTCAGATCACGACTAACGCACGTTCTATCTTAAGTGGAATAACACAACACTCCCTCCCCCCCCCCCCCCCAAGTGTTTTTAGTAACGGTCAGGCGGTCGTCTTTGTCGGGTGCTGCGTCGAAGTTCCGGTTGGGAAGGTTGAGACTCTGCCCCGCCGCAGTCCCCGCCTGCCGATGAAGTGTCCGGTAGGTGGACCGGTTCTTTGTTGGCATCGTCTGCCTGCTCATCGACTTGCTCGGCGTCAGACGTCTCTCGTGCACCATCGATGGGTACAGGGGAACCTAAAGACCTGCGAGACACAACGGCTTGACTGCATGCTGGAAATTCGGGGTTTGCAGACGGCACCTGAACCGATGGCGGGACGCACTCCTGGAATGTTCGTGGTCTCATATGATCAACATGCACATATCTCTCCTCGTTCCTTATCCCTATCACATAAGTGCTTAAACTAACGCGTTTGTTTACCTAACCGATCAACCACTCTCCTTCCCCGGGGCGTAGTCCTTGCACGAGGACGTCTTCCCCTTCCTCGAAGTCTCTCCAAGCTCCCCGTCCCCAATTGGCCGACTGCCTTGTTCGCTGCAGTTTTTCTTTCATTCTTTGCTCGATATCTGGATGGAGAAGGCTCAATCTGGTTCTAGGTTTCCACGATAAGAACAGCTGGGCCGGTGTCTCTTCAGTAACACCCGTTGGCGTGTTCCTATAATTGAATAGGAACTGGTCGATCCGGTGCTGGAGAGACTTCATCTGTACATTCCTCTGCTCGTCCATGACCTGCTTAAGAAGATCTTTTTTCAACGTCTGTACACAACGCTCCGCGCTGCCGTTCGATGCCGGGTGATAAGGCGGCGACTTTGTGTGCCGGATGCCGTTCCGTCTCATGAACGTCTCGAAAAGTTCCGAGGTAAATTGCGGGCCATTGTCTGTTACCACTTCTTCCGGTAGTCCGTACGCTGCAAATACTGTGCGCAGTTTTTCTATTGTCTTTTCGCTGCTAGTTGACCTCATCAGAAACACTTCAACCCACTTGGAGTAGGAATCAACAAGCACTAGAAACCAATGCTGATCTCGATGAGCGAAATCTATGTGCACACGCTCCCACCGGCGCCCCGCCACTCCCCATGACATCACCGGAACTTTGGGCGCCGCATTTTGCGTCAACTGGCATGTTACACACTCTAACTTTTTGCTCAACATCCTGCGTAAGGCGAGGCCACCACACGTGGCTTCTAGACAGCATTTTCATACGGGCCATTCCAGGATGGCCCTCATGCAACAGTGATAGCACTTTTTCGCGGAGAGATAATGGCACTATCACTCGGTTTCCCCACGTCACACAATCTCTCGCCACATGTTTATTGCAACTTGCAATACAACGGAATGAATGCAACGCGCACACGTGGCGATCTTATAAGCTAACAGAGAACTAACAGTGACGTAAGAGAGCCAACACTTACACGTGCATCTTATCTTAGGTACGATACGCAAAGCAACGAGTGACGTCAGAGCATGACTAACGCACGTTCTATCTTTTAAGTGGAATAACACAACTCTCCCTTCCCCCCCAAGTGTTTTAGTAACGGTCAGGCGGTCGTCTTTGTCGGGTGCTGCGTCGAAGTTCCGGTTGGGAAGGTTGAGACTCGCCCCCGCCGCAGTCCCCGCCTGCCGATGAAGTGTCCGGTAGGTGGACCGGTTCTTTGTTGGCATCGTCTGCCTGCTCATCGACTTGCTCGGCGTCAGACGTCTCTCGTGCACCATCGATGGGTACAGGGGAACCTAAAGACCTGCGAGACACAACGGCTTGACTGCATGCTGGAAATTCGGGGTTTGCAGACGGCACCTGAACCGATGGCGGGACGCACTCCTGGAATGTTCGTGGTCTCATATGATCAACATGCACGTATCTCTCCTCGTTCCCTATCCCCATCACATAAGTGCTTAAACTAACGCGTTTGTTTACCTTACCGCTCAACCACTCTCCTTCCCCGGGGCGTAGTCCTTGCACGAGGACGTCTTCCCCTTCCTCGAAGTCTCTCCAAGCTCCCCGTCCCCGATTGGCCGACTGCCTTGTTCGCTGCAGTTTTTCTTTCATTCTTTGCTCGATATCTGGATGGAGAAGGCTCAATCTGGTTCTAGGTTTCCACGATAAGAACAGCTGGGCCGGCGTCTCTTCAGTAACACCCGTTGGCGTGTTCCTATAATTGAATAGGAACTGGTCGATCCGGTGCTGGAGAGACTTCATCTGCCCATTCCTCTGCTCGTCCATGACCTGCTTAAGAAGATCTTTTTTCAACGTCTGTACACAACGCTCCGCGCTGCCGTTCGATGCCGGGTGATAAGGCGGCGACTTTGTGTGCCGGATGCCGTTCCGTCTCATGAACGTCTCGAAAAGTTCCGAGGTAAATTGCGGGCCATTGTCTGTTACCACTTCTTCCGGTAGTCCGTACGCTGCAAATACTGTGCGCAGTTTTTCTATTGTCTTTTCGCTGCCAGTTGACATCATCAGAAACACTTCAACCCACTTGGAGTAGGAATCAACAAGCACTAGAAACCAATGCTGATCTCGATGAGCGAAATCTAAGTGCACACGCTCCCACCGGCGCCCCGCCACTCCCCATGACATCACCGGAACTTTGGGCGCCGTATTTTGCGTCAACTGGCATGTTACACACTCTAACTTTTTGCTCAACATCCTGCGTAAGGCGAAGCCACCACACGTGGCTTCTAGACAGCATTTTCATACGGGCCATTCCAGGATGGCCCTCATGCAACAGTGATAGCACTTTTTCGCGGAGAGATAATGGCACTATCACTCGGTTTCCCCACGTCACACAATCTCTGTCAACAGAAAGATCGCTGCGTCGCACAAAATAGGGCGCCAGTGCATCGTCAGACACCTTTGAAGGCCAACCATTTTGCGTGTAAAACAACACTTTTGATAACAGGCTGTCTTTTCTCGTTTCCCCTCTGATGTGTTCTGCAGAGAGTGGGAGTCCATCTAGCATAGAAAAAGCTATGTACTCCGACACGTCATCCGAGTTCCTAAGCGGCAGGCGTGAAAGTGCGTCTGCATTGCCGATATCCCGTGATTTGCGATAAACCCATTTGTAGTCATAAGCAGCGATCTGCAGGGCCCATCGCTGCACGCGTGCCGCCGACATAGCAGGAATTGGCCTATCCTGTCCCAATAATCCCGCCAAGGGTTGATGATCAGAGTATATTCCAAATTTTCGCCCAAAAAGGTCCTTGTGAAACTTCTTTAGCCCGTACACTACAGCCAGTGCTTCTTTTTCGATATGGGCATATGCCTGCTCTGTATTAGTGAGAGTTCTAGAGGCAAAAGCGATTGGCCTTTCTTCTGAGCCTACTTTGTGAAAAAGGACTGCCCCTAGACCATACGCAGATGCGTCGCAAACGAGCCCTAGCTCCTTTGAAGGGTCATAGTAGGTGAGTACAGACGTACTCAGCAACCAGCTCTTGGATGCTTTGAAAGCTTTTTCGGTGACCTCCGTCCATTTCCACTTGGTACTCTCAGCTAGCAAGTCATGCAATGGTTTAAGCTGTGCCCGACATGTTTGGTACGAACTTCCCATAAAAATTTAACAAGCCTAAGTAAGCTCTCAGCTCATTCTTGTTTTTTGGAGTTGGTGCTTCTTTGATAGCACGCACCTTGTCCTCTGAAGGGCGGATTCCGCTTTCGTCAATCACGTGACCCAAATATGTCACAGACTTTTCAAAGAACTTGCATTTTTCTTTCCGCAATCTCACCCCCCGTTCCTTGAACCTTGTCAGCACAGCTTGCACTCTATCATAACATTCTTCCATCGTTTCCCCCGCGATTAACACATCATCAAGATAACATGACACTCTGTCCAAACCCTTCAGCATGTCATCCATTACCGCTTGGAAAATGGATGGAGCACTTGTTATACCGTACGGCATACGTGTGTATCGAAAAAGCCCTAGGTGAGTGTTCACAGTTACCAAGGGTTGCGACTCGGGATGCAGCTGCAATTGTTGGTACGCTGTCGACAGGTCAAGGACAGTAAAACACTTGCATCCATGTAACGCTACAAAAGTATCTTCCAATGTTGGGAGAGGGTAATAATCAGTTCTCAGACAACGGTTCAAAGTCACTTTGTAGTCTCCGCATATTCGCACTTTGTTGTTGGCCTTGGGGACAACTACTAGAGGCGTTGCCCATTCACTGTGTTTTACTGGAACCAGCACTCCAGATTCCACTAGTGAATGTAACTCTGATGCTACTGCGTCCCTGAGTGCGAATGGCACCGGGCGATGCTTGCAGAAAACGGGCGTACAGTTGTCTTTTAGCACCAGTTTGACCGACGTGTCAGCTATCAGTCCTAGTGACGGATTAAACACTTCCGAAAACTTTTTGATGAGTGCGGTTGATCTATCAACTGTGTTTGATCTCTGAAAGTTGATATTACACACGCTAGACCAATTCAACTTCAAAGCCTCTAGCCAGTTGCGGCCCAACAACAAAGTGTCACAATTTTTTTCTGTTCGAACTACAATTAACGGCAAGGTCGCGGTTTGCCCATCGTGCTCTACACGCACCGTCAACTTTCCGGCAATTTTTAGTGCCGAACCCCCATAAGTTTTTAACCGTAAAGTACATCTTTCTAGGGGTACCTCCGGCCAGTACCGTCTGTACATTTGTTCCGGCACAATAGACACAGATGCCCCGGTATCAACCTGCATAGTGACATTTCTGCCTGCTATCTTAACTGTCACAACGTAGCCACCGTAACTACTCCGACATGAAAAAATATGACTAAGCAAGGCATAGTTCTCACCACTTTTATCGTCCCAGTCACCGGAGTCTTCTAAGCCAGTGCTCTCTTCAAGAGAGTGCACCGAACGTGGCGTTGTTCTGCAGGCACGACATCGAAATTTGCGAAAGGGGCAGGTGGCGGCGTCATGCGTTGCTCCGCACCGGGAACAGTCCGTTGTCTCGGCATGCCGCTCCGTGTTTTTGCTCGCGACCTTTCTTGTCCCAGTGGTCCGCTGTGGGTGTTGCTGTACCAGGTTCACGTCGCCGAGTTCTTTTGGGTGATTTTTTCTTGTTTCCGTGCGAGCAAGTTCCCCACTTTTCGCCAAGTCGTAGGCAGTTTGAAACGTCAGGGTACTCTTCTTAAGCAGCTCTGCTTGTGCCGTTTCATCTCTCAGTCCGGCCACGAATCGATCCCGTAAGGCGTCATCCAAGAATTGCCCGAACTCACAGGATCCAGCCAGCCTTTTTAGTTCCAATGCAAACGCGGCCACTGGCTCATTTTCCAGCTGCGACCGACGGTTGAACCGGAATCTTTCCGCTATCACCAAAGGCTTCGGAGAATAGTAGCCTTTCAGTATCTGGAGCAGTTCGGCATACGTTTTCTCTTCCGGCTTGGTCGGGGCCAATAAATTTTTCAGCGTGCGGTAGGCCTGTTTTCCAATGGCGGTGACAAATACTGATACCTTCAAGTCTTCACTGACCTGGGTAGCTCGGACGTAATGTTCAAAGCGTTCCGCATAAGAATCGAAGTCTTCGTCTCCCTCCTCCGTGAACGGCTCAAACCGCCCGAAGGGAGCCATGTCGTGGTAATCCGCCCAGCCGCTTCCGCTCCTAGAATACCGACGCCCGAGAACATCCCATCTTCGTCGCCACTGTAGTAGCTTTAGTACACGGGAGCCTACTTGGCAGGACACATGTTTATTGCAACTTGCAATACAACGGAATGAATGCAACGCGCACACGTGGCGGTCTTATAAGCTAACAGAGAACTAACAGTGACGTAAGAGAGCCAACACTTACACGTGCATCTTATCTTAGGTACGATACGCAAAGCAACGAGTGACGTCAGATCATGACTAACGCACGTTCTATCTTAAGTGGAATAACACAACAATTTACGTTCTTCGTGCAGTCTCGTCGCTCAATACCAATTTTGGTGTATATCAAGCGAGCGAAATGGCCGCGAGGGCACCATGAGCGTCGCATGTAAATCGTGTTGTACATGACCTGCATGTCATGATTTTCATGCTACCTTGTGTCAGTTATGTTCGACATACAGAAATGCCTCATCATACCAGTTTTGGTATGTATCCATTCATTTAGGCAGACACCATGAGCGTAGCACGTAAATCATGTCGTACATGACTTGCATGTCATGATTTTCATGTTGCCATGTGTCAGTTATGTTCGTCATACAGAAATGTCTCATCATACCAGTTTTGCTATACATCAATTCATATAAACGGCCACGAGAGCCCCGAGACCATATAATGTAAATCATGCTGTACATGACATGCTTGTCATGATTTGCACATTAGGACCTGTCACTTGTGTTTGTCATACACTGTTGTCACGCCATACCAATTTTGGTATATATAAAATAAATGAAACGGCCGCAAGAGCCCAAGACCGTGGCATGTAAGTCATGCTGTTCATGACATGCATATCATGATTTTCATGATATTTTCATGATATGACCTAGCATTTATGTTCGTAATACGGTTATATCAGGTTATGTCAGGTCGTCAGGTTATGTCTTGCTAATTTTGGTATACATCTCACTAAGGAAACGGCCAGGAGAGCTCAAAGTCGTAGGCGGCTAGATAGATAGATATACAGATAGATAGATAGATACGCTCAAAGTCGCAGAAGTTTGCTAAAAATGCTTCGCATTTAAAAGAAGAAGCGAGCATTGCGACCAGATACCGCACCACCTGACCAAGGCCAGCATACGCTGTAGCTAAATCACGCACACCGACGGAGACATCGCGTGCAACCTCCGGTCTACAGTGAATAGCCTGGCTGCACCCGATCGTGTTGAGACAGCCATGAGGCGTCCTAAGAAAGTAATTTTGAGCACGCCACAGCCATAGAACAGCCGTGAAAAGGAATCGTCGCCATGCATGTCGATGTAGAATCAACGCCTACGAGGCTGCCCGGACAACACGATGAAAGGGGTCATTCGTAGTATACGCCTCACCGAAAATGCCCAAATGATATATGCCAACATAGTTGTCGACCGTAACCCTCGGGCCCTGGCTGCCAAGCGCATTGCCTCTACCACATCAGTGATCATCGCATTCGACGGTCCACGAGTACCACGCCTTGGCCACTTCGGCGCGACGCTCATCCCGTGCTCCCTCTACAGGAAGCAAATCGATATATGCTACCAATGTGGTCGCTCGGGCATCGCATGGACGTATGCCCGCACCCGGACAACAAAATCTGCAGAGGCTGTGGAGTTCGGAACCCAGACCGTGAATACCAATGTTCTCCCAAGTGTACTCTGTGCGGGGGCTCCCACCTCACCGCGGACTTTGGGAGCGACGTGTGGCGCAAGCGAGTTCTACCCAGCTGAACGACCCCCCTCCCAGGGAATCCAAGAAGCCCTCCAGATCTCGCTCCCGCTCCCGCCCTGGAGCTGGCCGATCCAAGTCAAGATCCCGATTGACACCAGGAGGCCAGCCGACTACCGACAAGGTGAGATTCGCAGAGGCTGTGCAAGGCTTCTCGCGATAGGGTCCCAGAGCAACCCCCACACCTACACAACCAGTAGATAACGCAGTTATTAACGAACTAAGAAAAGAGAACGCAGCCTTGCGTGACCTAATAAGTAAACTCACACAGGAGGTCCAAAGCCTCAAACAAGACAGGTACACACCGATGACACACTGAGATGTACACACTGATGACTAGCACACAACACCACGAGCAATCCACACTGAACGTGCTTCTGACGGTAACTCCGCTCCATCTTGATGGTAATATTGCTTGGATATTCAGTGCAAATTGCTTTATGAGCTTGACCACTAATGTTTCAATAGCTTAAGCAGGACAGACTACCTAGCGTCGAGCAGCCTTCACGTAGCGAGCGCGCTCGCGAAGAGCGGCACTCGAGTCGCCTCTCGGACGTCACACGCGAGAGGGCGCCACTCAAAGATCTCGAGGCGAAGAAAGAAAGAAAGAAAGAAAGAAAGAAAGAAAGGAGAAAGGAAGAAAGAAAGAAAGAAAAAAAGAAAGAAAGAAAGAAAGAAAGAAAGAAAGAAAGAAAGAAAGAAAGAAAGATAGATAGATAGATAGATAGATAGATAGATAGATAGATAGATAGATAGATAGATAGATAGATAGATAGATAGATAGATAGATAGATAGATAGATAGATAGATAGATAGATAGATAGATAGATAGATAGATAGATAGATTAAAAAAGAAAAAAAACTGTACATCAGGCACGTCTACGCCCCCCATTTCCCTGACTTCGGAAGGGCTGCTGAATTTTTTGAACCTACAGTAGCACTGTGCGTTTACTGATCACTCAGACAACTCAAGAAGTAATTTCTGCGTGGAATCGCCTTCGTTCAAGCTAAATCAAATTAGTCAGCTGTCTACGAATTCTGGGTTGTATTCGAACGAGACGTTGCCTGGATAGTCATATTCTTTCAGCATGATTAGTTCACAGGACGGCCGCAATACATAGCCGCGTTATCGAAACGTTTGAAATAAGGCACGGTGCACTGTATCAAAAGAAGGCCCATAAAGCCTTATCACCGTGAGATAACTGCAAATCAAGTGAGTAGCTTCCGAATTGTTGCGGAAGTACTATGTGCTCCACGTACGGCTGAAACAGACAGAGTGTCCGTTAAAGAACCACTCTTACTTGGCTCCAACGACAGCACTCGGACGCGTTCACCTTTCGTGGCATTGATCCGGGACGGCGTAGTGCTCTCCCAAAGTAGAGTGCAAGTGGTGCTCTAAAACGTTCACGTGTTGTTCGATACCCTATACATTGTCATTCTATGGAAGTGCCAGGCACAGCTTACCGCTCTCCAGAAATGCAGTTCTAAACTCATCAGCTAACACGCATGGTTGTGTGATAGTAAGTACGATGGCTTGGCAGAACGATTTGAGGCAAAAGGTGATACTGAGATGAAGAAGGCAAGATTCTAATAAATGCGCAAGCATTTATATGTCGATTCATTGACAATACTGTCCATCCGTGCATCCACGTATAACGGAACATGAAAGTAGTAAAAAATTTATGTATAAAACGAAATAAACTTTCTCGGTGTTGCACACGATGTCGCACAATTTCATGCAGTGTGACTTCCTCCTTACCGTAGGAAACTGTAAACATGGTCATTTGCTCTGAGGTTAGTCAATGTTTATGTCTGAAAATTTTTGAATTATTTTTCTATTCCCCATTCTTTGGACATTCTTTTGCGGCACCTTCTATGTAACGCAAATTCCGATGCGCAAAGCAAAGTACACAAACGTTCTTGTTTTGGCGCATTAGCAGTAATCTATAAAAACTTTTAAATATCCCCTTATGCACCACTAACATCAACCTAATCTGAGCAAATTGGGGAGCTGTACTCAAAGAAATTTTCGCGCAGGACGGGACAATGTATCAGCTTTAAGCAATCTGTGTTCGCACACCTAGAAAATAAAATTTTTCGTTAGCGTGACAGAAGGCCTGCTTTCAAGTGCCTGATTATGTGTATTGTGGGCT
This sequence comes from Rhipicephalus sanguineus, assembly GCF_013339695.2. Classification (NCBI taxonomy): domain Eukaryota; kingdom Metazoa; phylum Arthropoda; class Arachnida; order Ixodida; family Ixodidae; genus Rhipicephalus; species Rhipicephalus sanguineus. The sequence goes on from NC_051183.1 coordinate 113,669,411, forward strand.
TTCTTTTCCATGCCTCGTTCGCGCATTTGAAACGTATTTAACGGAAAGTGCACTTCTGACTTTACAGACATTTACGTAGAAGTTTAGCCATGTCGACATCTCTCTGAAACTGCATTACGGAGTACAGAGGTATGCGAGGTATATGCAGTGGGCCTTTCTGAGCTGAAATTGCCCAGATTTTAAGAATTGTCGCTCGGTATATATATATATATATATATATATATATATATATATATATATATATATATATATATATATATATATATATATATATATATATATATATATATATATATATGAGAAAATCAATACTTCCCTGATGCATGTTATGGCAGATCATGCAGGATTTCGTCATCATGGTAGTCGAGCGACACTTGCCGATGATAGAGATGTGGCAGCCTTTGTGCTACACAATTATGACATCGGAAGACGTAGTTCGTTTGGCTGCTGCTACCCCAGATCAGCAGATGTCACGAGCCTGAGAGAAATAACCTCTGCCGCAACTGCGTGGTTATTGACGCTGGTTGACAGAGAGCGGGGTAGCCGCTGCACTTTGCCTATACGAGCACGGCTTCTTTCTATGCTCTTCAAGTTTTAACATGACCTTTGTGATGGCCGTATCGGTGAATGAGGTGCACTTCACCACGAGTGTATCGGCAGCATTCATCGCCGTCACTGGCCATCATCTCTAATGGCGCAGTCACCTGCTGTTTCATTGTTATGACTGTTTCCATGGAACACGTGGCATTTATGTAATTGGACCTTGCAGCTTTTACCCGGACTGTTTATGAGCACTGTTTTTATTTTATTGTATTAAAATAAAATTTGTACAAGCAACCCTCGTTATAGTTCTTGTCTGCCGTTTAGATTACATATACCAACACCAGAGATTTTTCGCACTTTGTACACACAGACTTGGCAAGGCCTCACCCCTGTAATTATTTTTGTTGCGAGGGCAATGCTATGGACACTCCAAACGCATTTCTGCTATCGGCGTCGACATCGCCGTGATGTCCTGTGTACTGTCCAAATCGATAGCCTCGCCCCGCGCGTCGTATCTTTTATGTGGGAGTGAAAGCATACGAGTGCTGCCAAGGATCGCTGCTCAAGCGTAGAAGAAACGCGCTGGCTGCCTCCTTCGCGCGTGCGAGACAGACGGTACGATTTTCCATGCGATGCGACGGCCGACACGGCGGTGGGGGAGAGGGAATGGTGGCTGTCCGATGCTATGAAAGGTCACCATTCCGGTATCCCCACCGCCGTGTCGGACGTCCCATCGCATGGAAAATCGTACCGTCTGTCTCGGCCTTAACACTTCCGTGACCGCACCTATTCCCATCGATAGTATGTTATCGATGACTTCAATATCAAGTTTTGGCACTCTCTGAGCGGTTCTGGACAGCTAACGCAATAAAAAGCATAAAATAACATGTTTTTTATCAGTTTTGTTTGCGAGTTTGTTTTTTCCACCGTGGGGAGATTTTTAAAGCTCGTTCGCAGTCGGGTAGGTGAGCGCTCATTGTTTCAGACATCGCGTCGACGCCGCTCGCGGGTGCTCCACAGAAACGGCGAATTTCGACGGATTCCGGTTAATATGAGCGGGTATCTCTGAATGATGGTAGCACCACAGACACGGAAGACGACTTCAATTCGCCAGGATTCAGTACGGACGGCGAAAGTGCGTCAAACCTCCCCGGAACATCAGCAGCTATCCGCCGGTAAGTTTCGTCTTCTCCTCGGGTCGTTTTATCGCTGTCGCGCGTCGATGTAAACGTATCCGGTGCGTTCTTAAAATAACAGCTGTTATCTGCAAGGTGTTAACTTTATTCGGGCGGGAGCATTTGGCGCCGGCTGCAGAAAGAGCACAATTCTCTTCGCGAAGACGGCGCGGAGCGGACTTTGACCCAACACTCCGGTGTGCTGCGCGGTGGCGTCTTCGCGTTGTTTTTTACCGCAGAAGTCGTCAGAGAGATATGCAACCACACATATAAGTATGCGTGGATGCATACTTTCGAAAAGCCAGCATACAGTGAGAAGGACGGATCCATGGAGGGAGATTACTGAAGAGAAGATGAGCAAGTTCGTCTCACTCCATGTGTACATGGTAATCGTTGAAGTCCCACGCTTGCATTGGTGTTGGTGTCGACGACACATATTTCGAGGCCTTCCTCCACCGTCAGTGATGCCACGGAAAAGGTTCAAGGCTTCTTGAGTGTCTGATCTGAAGAAGACGACCGTCGCATCCCACGAAAATCTTCCCCACGTGTCTTCTCTATTGCAACACATGAACGATTTTTCTACGCTATCTTTTAACCCCGTCGGAACATTTAAGTGGATGAGAAAATGGTTAAATGTGAAGGTCGGTATGGTATTCGGCAGTATATGAGCGAGAAATAGGTCAAATGAGAATACAATTATGGATTTTTGCAGATTTGGAACAGGCTACACTGTTAATTTCAACAAATACACAGGAAAATTGAAAAATACCAGAACTGAACTGCAAACTATCCTAGAAAAGTTGAACAGAAAAAAAAAATTTTCTAGAAACATGCGCAGCCAGCCTTTGTTTCACCGCGTCGAGAACCTGCATCGCGTGGTGGCATGGTAGGCACTAGTGCCTATATTCTTGTATTTATGTAAGTAATCTTTGTACTTACAGAGCTTATATTTCCACTATTATTCTACGAGGGCTTTGCGTTCAAAACATATATTTCGATGTTTTTAAATGTTTAACCTTTGCAGAGTAGCATTGATGTTTTTATGCATCTTTCTTTTTGATGCATTTTTCTTTGTTTGATCATTTTTTTATTATAGTCGAAATAAATCCGTTGTTTGAAATTAACACTGTTGGAAAGACCAATTCTTGCTCTATCGTTTGATACCCTACACTTTAGCATCAAGTATATTCTGTGGCAGGAAAAAGATATTTCCTGGACTAGCCAAAAACAACCAATTTTTCCGCGGTCACGAAAGTGTTAAGGCGCCTGAGGAGCGCCGGAGAGTGAATGCATGGCTCCCGCAGGCAGTTACTTGGACCTGCAGGGTGTGGTCTCCCGCGGTAGAGCCCGCCGTGTCCTTCGAGGAGATCAGCGGACGGTTCATACCATTCGGTTCATGCCACTCTGCAGCAACAGCGTTTCCTTATACAGCAGCGTTTTATATCTTATTTTTTACTTATGCTACGTCGCATGCTAAAGTAGTGAGCTGCTAGCCTTACTTCGTTTTAACATTTTAACTTGTTGCTATTTCATTCATTGCTTCACCCTTGTGGCGGAACTGACTTTTTTTTGAGCGCCTTTGCAGGCGTAATTTTATAGTATATCTGCCATAGCTTGAACGGCGTAGAACGTGTTATTGTCATTGGAGATTCTTAGCAATGCACCTACCCCCTGGGCTAACCCTACACTTTCACAGGCTCGGGCGGCTGCGTATTAGTGCCCTTATTTCAGTTTTTAGGTTAACCGTTCCCCGGGATGATTCCCCGAGGAACGTTTATCACCGCAGTCTGCGTGGCTCCAATCAATATTGAAGCCACAAGAAAATTCAATGACGATTACGATACTGCCTGATATGAATTTTCAGCGCACCTGCGTGTTGGGGCAAGCGCAACTGTGTTTGAAGCTTTGGCTTTCGGCAAGGTATCGACTACGCAATAAGTCATGATTTTTATGAATTAGGGCAGCACTCACTACGCCCTTATTCTTCTTTCTTCGGATAAGCGAGGTACCTGCCACACATCTGTAAGGTATTAAACTGTTCCTTGTGTTGCCGCATGGCTGATGACAATGAAGAGTTACGGCTGGGCAGTTTGCAGTAGGTGGGAAGCATTAAACCACACACTCGTTGTGCAATTAGAATTGTGTGACGACGTGTTGTTATTTTGCTCTTCCGCAGCGCTATATAACATAGGTTAACGAGATTCTTTGCCCGACATGACACCTGCATAGGGTCTTTTTGCAAACGAGCTTCAAGCACCAGCGTGCCTCTGCGGTAGAATGCACGACTGCCGCGCAGAGGGCCTGGGTGCAAATCCCACCGAACCCTTGGTATTTTTTTTTTCTTATTTTATTTTTGCATGTCTATCGGTTACTTTTTCATGTCTGTCGGTTACGCCACCGACGGCGACAGCAACAGCGACCGCGCTCAACGCAGGAACGGGCGCCTAAGAACTGCGCTGTAAAAGATTTTCCGTTGCTCTGCCCATTTGGCCTTGCAGGAAAGCGCGGACAACATTTTACGTGGTTGCCGTGGTTGCTTTGCTTGTTAGTTTTCTCGCTTGTTATTTCTGCGATTAAAATCCTGTTGAAGGTAGCGCGTGTCCTGTGTCTCCTCTTTTCCGTCTACGCTTCTTGTGCTTCGCCCACCATGAATTCTCGCCATCTACCCCAATTTGCAGATCTCTCAAACATTTTACGTCTATTAGCGTTGTGTGCACATGCTGTATTGCTCCTGCTGAGAAGCTTTGTGCAAGTTGAAGTTGAATTTTATTTGAGGCAAAAGCAAAAAAAAAAGGTACAATTTGCCTAGGGGACCGGCGAAAAGGCATAAAAGCCTGACAAAGTGCCTGCCCCCTGTAAACCCAAAACCCACCAAAATGACACAGTGTTCAGTGTAAAGTAAAAACTCAATAAGAAAGTAAGCATAACTGAGTTTCTACAAGCAAGACATGTGTGGACAGGAAAACATAAATGAGCGAAAATTTGCCCAGGCAATGAAATCAATAAAGCATATATGTGTCTGACAAAACAAACAAACTGTTAGAGTTGTAGCCTGTCTAGTATTCTCTTATAAGCAATGATGTTTCCGTTTTACCAGGTTACGAGACGCTTCGTATAGAACCACCGTATATCTTACGGATACATTTTTAGTATTATTGCATGCGTAGTATAGTGGGAAAAGAAAAATGTTTAGCAAGAAAACTGCCGCTTCTCAAACCTTATACCACAGCAGTCATTGGTGTAGCCAGGGGGCGGGGTTGGAGGTTCCGTCTCCCCCTCCCCCCGAAGTTTTTGAATTTTGTATGCGTACTTATACACGCACACATACAAGCACACGCACGAGCATTCATAAAGGGTGGGTGAACACCGTTTTCCCGAAAATATTCCTGGCCATGCCCCATCCAACAATATTGGATCAACTCGGCCACTCCCGTAATCAATCGGTGGTTGTCCGGTTCAACTATATCTTACCTAGTTGCTCTATCAATCCGGTCGCACATGTTTACGCTTAAAATAATCGGTGAAACTTGGTAGGTTTGCGAGCTAACTAGAGCGCTGTGCGGCAGAGAAAAACCGCCATGCTAAGATCATCTATTCGCTGGGGCGAAATCAGGGGTTGCCTCAGACTAGCATTGGTGGTAACGCGTGGCAAGTAACGCGGTTACTTTTGTCGGTGATTTAGTGACGTGCTCGTTACTATTTCGTAACTGTAGTGGGTAAACATACTTACATTAACATTTTTCGGTAACTTGAGCTTACTCGTTACCTCTTATTCTATTTATCCCGGAAATCTTGCATAATACTCCTTCGCCTCGTAGGCGGCACATTCCAGCAGCGACGATCCTATTGTCGCAGCTGCGGACTGCTATCAATCTTCTAGGCGTTGGCAATAGGAGTATCATCTAATGCGTCCACCGAGAGCCTATTAACGCTGGTGCGGTCGTAGTCGCTCAAAACGAAGCAAGCTGTCCGACGACCGCCTTGAAATACAACTTTTCCTTAACTCTACAAGTTGTAGTTTCAACAAGTTGTCCCTGCAATATATACTATACGCTGTTTTAGTTATAATTTCAAAAAATAACTACTAATTCTAACTGCGGTACAGATTTGTGGTTAAATCAATTGGCGAGCGTGGCTGACCTTGAACACCTTCGCAAGAAAAACTCGGAATTATCGTGGCAATTATATAGGTTAAAGGGGCAAAATCTATTTATGTTGCAGATATCCTGTCCTGGAATATGCAATTTAGGCATTTCTTTATTGTTAGAAGATCTGGGCATGTGTTTTGTACGCTAGTAGAAGCACACCATCTGAATGACTGTAAATTTGTGGAGCGTTCATGGATGTTTTCTTTTCTGAGAGCGTTGATGATGAAACCTCATTTTCTGCTCATTGTCACTTTCAGAAATGGCTTTACCATGTGCCACAAAATTATAAGTCATATGAAACTACGCTTTGCTTTAGCCCATTATAATATTGCTAAAGTCCGGTACACTTGTGCAACTTCTCGTTATGTCAGTATTTCAGCTAAAATCGTTGCTAAGTTTTATGTGAAATATAACTAGGAGCCTTATTAAACTCTTATTCTGGGTTCCCGCAGCAAAGACACAGTGCTGAAAATTTTTGACCGTGGAGTAACGTGTGTTACTTTTTTTCGGCAACGGTAAGAGGAACTCGTTACTTTTTTATGTAGGTAACATATACGGCGGTCACGCGTTCGTTTGTGAGCTTAATAAATAACGTATTTAGGTATTTATTAGAGCTCAGCTCTTAGGCGCCCGTTCCTGCGTTGAGCGACGTCGCCGTCGATGGCGTTACCGATAGATATGAAAAAGTAACCGATAGACACTAAAAAATTAAATTAGAAAAAACGACCGAATAGAATTTGAACCCGGGCTCTCTGCGTGGCGGTCGAGCATTCTACCGCAAAGCCACGCAGGCTTTTTTTCTTTATTTCCGGTTTTACGTCACACAAACGGGGACAACAGAATTATGTTACAAGACACCACAAACATGTACGCACGCATCTACCGTCAATACTGGATGGACAACATTGTGATTTAAAATTCTTTTATAGTAAGCAGGGGTTCTACCCAGGGCTGGACGGTATCGCGATACAAGAGTTTCGCGATAGTATTTCAGAGATACTTTTGAGTATCTGTATTTCTGTATTGAAATACATTTGAAAAATGTATTTGTATCTCAGTAGTGAAATACTTTTACGATGTATCGTTTGTATCGCGATACTATGCAGGACACGGGTATCTCTTTACATTTTTTTATCGGAAATGAGTTGAGGCGTGTTTACAAGGTGGAAATGACGTTTCTTTTTGTTTGTTTGTGTGCCAAGACAAGCAAAGGCGCACCACCAGGCGGCGATAGTTTCCCCTCAAGCACAGAATGGCCCATATGTGGTAAAGCGCGCGACGTCACAGACGGCAGAATCGCGGAGGCAGTGTTGTCGGCCTCTGCCGACAAAAGTCGCTGTCTCTCAAGGCCAGTGCAGCGCGCCTAATTTTTTTTCGGGTGACAAGCCATTACATGGTGACCCCCCGCGCGTATACCGCCTTGGAACAGAGGCTTTGCAATGCTTCGCGTGCGTTCAGTTCTCAAAGCGGCAGCACTTTTTCTTATTGTACGGCAGGCACCCGTCGCAGACAATCGACACAATCCTTCCCTACAAGCCGGATCGATCTGACTGTGCGCCTATTTCTGCCACAGCCAGACTTGCTGAGGAGTGTCGTGAGCTCTCCAAGACCTTTAAGACGCATGAGCAAGAGCGGCAGAGCAGCATTCGCGGTGACACCACCACTTCTGCGCCCACGTTCCTCCTCGTATGGCTCTCTGACCCTACCAGTGCAACTGGCCTCTCTTCCAAACTACTGCCCAAATACGAAGGCTGCTACCGTGTCGTTGAACGCACATCCCTGGTCAACTACCTGATCGAGCCCATAGACCCATCGTCGGACATGCGCTGTCGAGGGCACGACATTGTCAACGTGGAGCGCCTGAAGCGCTACCATGACCCCATCATAGTGACAAGTTGCTACGTCGCCAGGCGGCTCCCTTTTCGTGCCCGGGGTAATTGTAGCGAAGCGTTCGAACTCAATAATGGGTCGTCCTCTCGAGCACCTTCTAGTGGGTCACCCTCTTCGGCTCTTTTCCGAGAGAACGCAGCTCGCGCTGAGAGTCGGCCCCGCCTTGACTGTCGCTGTCGTGTATCGTTGCTGAGTGCTCGCTACTAAACGTCTTTATAATAATAATAATAATAATAATAATAATAATAATAATAATAATAATAATAATAATAATAATAATAATAATAATAATAATAATAATAATAATAATAATAATAATAATAATTTCGGCAGATCCCACTCCTTGTGGAAAGTGGTTTTATGCGAAGCAGTCAGCAAGTAGTTTTAGGCTATATTTTATGACTGAGCCAAGCATTACGACGTGGATCGACGTATTTTTGTAAGTGTAGTATAGCTGTGTTCACACCGTGAGCTTACTAGGCACGTCTACAACATTGGCGTTTAAAGGGTAACTTGTGGTGTGACCTAACGTCAGCACAATGTTAGAGCACACACGTCAGTATTATCGAAACGAAGTGCACTTTACGGTGCAACGGTGTGAATATCATTTGTAACTTTCGTTAGCGCATTCCTTCAGGGTCGAGCAGCGCTTGAATATTGCTTGCTGAATCGTAGGAATACAAATCTAATGTTTATTATACTGCTAGAAAAACCGAGCCAACGCTGGAACCACAGAACCTAACCTGACATGACGCCTGTATCGTAGGAGTACATATGTAGTGTTATTGCTTTAGTATAAAATTATAACACCACAACCACAATTGACGTTGCACCGACATTACGCCCGCATTGAGTGTTTCTCCGAAGCCGCTTCTAGAACTGGCGCCGCTGTGTGGTAAAAAAGCTGACTGCCACGCAGAATGCTTGAGTTCGATTCCTGCTGGGATCTTAATTTTAGGAGCTTGGTCGTCAAGCTTCTTATGCTCGCGCCTTGTCCACTGCGCCGTAGCCGCTACTTCTCATTGCTCCCGCTAGAGGCGCAGCTGTGCTCTCTCCGGTAGAGTGTCTCGATGCGCGCGCCCCCGCTTAGAGTGGTGTCAGCTTTTGAAAGGGCAGGTGCCGCCTCCTCGGCCTTGGCGGCAGCGCGGCCGCCATTTTGAATCCCCCGCCCGGTCACTTGTGCGTGGCGCGCGTGCTGTTTTTAGGTCAGTGGTCGCTTCCCTCAAGTTTTATGCGCTCGCTACCGTCACCATGGCCGGGTGCTGCGTGCCGGGGTGCACCAATCATTCTAGGAACGTTGGGAGCTGTATCGTTTTAGAAGATACGAGGTTTCTTTGGACAATAAAAATCAAACGTGACAAGCGGCATCCGAAGAACACATTATGCACTTGCAGCGTAAGTTTCCGGCCGGTATTTCGAATGCACATACAAGGATAACTTCTGCCGGTGTTAACCTTGGGTAATAAATGGGCACACTGATATCAGCTACATGCTTAAAATGCTTTGGTTCACGTGTGCATGAATCCTGCATTTTACTTCGCAAACATTATTTACTGCACTTGGTTGGTCCTGTATCTGCCTTTGATTTTTGCTTTCGCTATTTTTGTGATTTGAAATTTATCATGGAATATATTATGCGTGTTTGTCTGCAGATCAGATCCTTCTTTTTTCCTAATATTAATTATTTCTGAGAACCCCGATATGATTATGAGAGGCGCCGTGTGTAGTGGAAGGCTCCCGCAATTTTGAGCATCTGTTGTTCTTTAACGTACGCCTAAATCTAAGTACGCGGGCCTCTGTCATTTCACCTCCATCGAAATGGGGCCGCTGCGGCCGGGATTCGATCCCGCAACCTGCGGGTCACCAGTCAAGCACCATAACTAAAACCACGGCGGGTTCTTGTTTTTTGTATTCCTTTCCGTGTTTCAAGTACGCCTTCTGTGCTGGTCTGATGCGCATGTATGTATGTGTGTAGGTACATGTTTTTTATCCTTCCCTGTTTCTGTGTTTCAAGGTAACATTTTCGTGCTAGCTGTCTTAAATAATTACGCAGTTCCTGTTTTTCTAATCATGTACGATCACTGTCAAGCGACTAGTTGCAGTTGTGTTTTATTGTGTAATTTGTGTTTTATTTGTGTAATTGCGTCTGTCAGCGCAGCATTAATGCGCACAAATAATTGGCCTGTACACTGGATATTAACGCGCAAGCGCGCGCAAGCGCACACACACACACACACACACACACACATTGAGTATTTTATTTCTTTGAGCAAGCATAATTTATTTATTTATTAGTGATGTAAGCCCTGAAGGCTGATACAGGAATGCGCATACAAACAGTTCTCGCGAAGCGTCTCTACAAAGAAGACGCATGAAAACAACAAGACGGGGAAGCATTGTGTACAAAAGACACGCTTTTTCAGTAAAAAAATACAAGAAACAAAGTCAAGTTGTACAATGAGTACGTCATGGAAAACCAGTTAATGAAATAAAAACTCATAGGGTCCTTTATGCATTCGCTTAAGACGACTCGAAGGCGAAAGCCATCTTGTTGTTGTTCTTCTCAGTTTTTTGCGCACCTAGCACGGTTTTACATTGCCTCCAAGATCGGAGGCACCTCACCTGGTTTTGCACTGCCTCTGTGATCTGCCCACTTTTGAACAAGCTACGATGTCATGTGATAACGGCATCATATGGCGTCACGCCATAATTTGTGAAGTCATGATGACGTCATATGGTGACGTTATCACGTGACGATGATTTTCTGCATCCCTCGTCCCCGACGTCGCGGTACGCTGACGCCGTAGACGCGGGACAACGCCGACGGTCAAATTTCGCGTTTGATGAGGCATTTAAGGCTTTCGCCTTAATAAATACGTCCGCCACGGTGGTATAGTGGTGACGGAGCTCGGCTGCTGACCCGAAAGTAACGGGTTCGATCCCGGCCGCGGCAGTCGCATTTAGGTGAACGCGAAATGTTAGAGGCCCGTGTACTGTGCGATGTCAGTGAAGGTTACAGAACACCAGATGGTCAAAATTCATGGAGCCCTTCACTACGGCGTGCCTCATAAGCATATCATGGTTCTGGCAAGTAAAACCCCAGATACTATTATTAATAAAAGAGACAAATAAACGACGCCGTGCATCTGCCGCACAAAGTGTAAAACAGTATTGGAAACACTCAATGATATGTGCATGCAATTGGGCATGCGAGAAAACCTGCAGATACAGAAAAAGAAACTGCAGATACAAAAAGAAGAAGGAAAAACGCACTGATACTGCGCGCGTGCAAAGTTTTACGGCATACTATTTAACAACGTATTCCTCATTTTGATAAGGACTCAAGGTGCAACTCGAGTGCCGATACAGTAGCGGCTACAGATTGTTAACAAGAAATGTCAGCAGTAATAATGATAAAGAAGCCTTCGTTTCATTTTAGCAGGATATTCGCACCATACTGCCCCTTGGACATTTACTCTGTGTACAATATGTATGATGCCATTTATAATAAACGAGTAAATTGTTTGCAAACTTAGCAAAATGAGCCAGCTTAATCGCGCTTAGGTAGCTTCGCAACACTAAATTGTGTGTGTTCAGATACATATACTGCGGCTGCTGACATGTATACAAATACTTTAAACGATTGTTTGTGTATTTGGAATGCAGAGCTTACGAGAAAATTAAGTAAGGCTTTATACTTTGTCATTTCCGGCGTAAGAAAGAGGATTCGTTTTCAACATAACAGAGTATCTACGTCTACCTCTAGCGCATAACACATGCACAGGCCGTCGGCTTACATGAATTGCATGCTTCCTTAATAAACATTTAGGCAACAACAGCAGTAAAAGCTGCCCAAGCTTCAAAAAACAAAAGAAAAAGAGAAAGCTCACTAGCGTGCACTTATTTCCGGACGTATCCGCGCACCGCAAGCGCTTTGTGTAGCGCGTTTCACATGCTGCCGAACTGCGGCGGGATTCGCAATGGCGGCCGCCGTAGCAGACGACGCGGCTGTCCTCACCCTCAGCGGAGCGCGCGGGCATCAAGGCACCCTACTCTCCGGTGATTTAAGCGCGCTCACTATATAGCTCGCCGCCGCTCAGGCGGTGCCGCACACTCAGTCGCACACTCCGCTGCACACTCGGCGCGCACTCTCGTTAGATAGGTGACCGCTAGAGAGCCGCGCCCATATAGAGCGCTTGCTCTCGGCGCGCTTCCTTTCTCTTCGCGGGGAGCTGACTCAGTGCACTTCGCTACTGCTACTCAGCATGAACACCCGAGAAGCCAAGGCAGCGGCAGTGAGAAATGACAAGGCAGCAGCAGCGCGGGCTCGCCGCCAAGACGCTGCAGTGAGAGCCCGCAAAGCAGAAGAGAGACGCTCTCCGATGCGTGTCGTACGACTGCAAACATCCTACCACCATCAGAGGGACCAGTATCGACGTTGCCTTCTCGAAATTTTCATTACATCGTATCATCGAAGATCCCTTGGCCACGTACTTTACGGATCACAAAACAGTCATCTTCAAAGATAAACGAGTCCCCGAGTTTATCGAGGGACGCCCTTGTTGTAATTCCTAAAGATCTATGTGAACTTGTGTATATAATATATATATATAGTTCATCAGAATTCGAAGTGTGTGTATTGTGCATCAAAATTTAAATTACTAAACATTGCGTGTGTGTATATATATATATATATATATATATATATATATATATATATAAGTATGAGAGGTGGCACTTCAAGAAAACTTCATTGATTACGTCGACGTTTCGGTCAGAGCCTGACCTCAGAGCCTGACTGAAACGTCGACGTAATAAATGAAGTTTTCTTGAAGTGCCACCTCTAATACTTATACGGCAACCACTCCTTCAACTACATATATATATATATATATATATATATATATATATATATTGCCACGCCCACTTCCTGTTTTATTTTGATGTATTCGGGTTTGACCAGCGAGGACGGTTATCAGCGCTCGACGCTGTCCGCGAAGCAGTGTTCGAGAAGCTTCGCGGTTGTACTAGATCGTTTTGTTAAGATTGCGCGCCGCACGCGAATGTTCCAGCTTTGTCGAGAGATAACGCCGCCACCAGTGATATTCGATAGCGCCTCTATAAAAGCCGACGCGCTTGACCGCTTGTCGACGCTCTGTTCGCCGCTATCAGTGCATACCGTGTGCATTGCTGCAAATTAACTTTTCGTTTCCCGGCCGCAAGTTCGGCCAAATAAAGTTTCATCTCTGACGTGCTGACTGCTGCCTTCGTCGACGTCACGACCACGTGACATTTGGTGGAGGTGCTTACCGGTCCATGTGCTGAACACCCCCTTCCAGCCGTGAGCCAAGCCAGGGGCGTAACCAGGGGGGGTTGGGGGTTCAACCCCCCCCCCCCGAAATTTTTCAGTTTTGCTTGCGTATATATACACGCACACATAAAAACGCACGCACGAGCATACATAAAGTATGGTTGAACCCCCCCCCCCCGAAAAAAATTTCTGGCTACGCCCCTGAGCCAAGCCCACACCGTCAAGGGGACATCGGCGCCACCGCTGACCAGCGAGCCAGCCGCAGACAGCAAGGTCTCCCACCAGAATACGGACTCCTACCGAACAAGCCAAAAACCACGGCAGCGAAGACAACAGGAACGATGACTGCAGCAGTGTCCCCTACGGCGATCGTGATGCAGCCACCCAGGGAGCCGCCGGCCTTCAGTGGTTCGCCATGTGAAGACCCCGATACTTGGCTCGAGACCTTCGAAAGGGTCTCAACATTTAATAGTTGGAACACCGAGGACAAGCTGCGCCACGTATACCTTTAACTGGAAGAAGCAGCAAGGATGTGCATCGAGAACCGGGAATCGACACTTCAAACCTGGGACCTCTTTTGCAGCACTTTCTTGGAGACGTTCGTGAGCGTCGTCCGAAAGGAAAGGGCCGCGACCTTGCTGGAGGCACGGGCACAACTGCCGAACTAGAACGTGAACATTTTCGCGGAAGAAATTACTCGACTGTTCCGCCACGCTGACACCGACATGCCCGAGGAGAAGAAAGTCCGTTTCCTCATGCGAGGAGTCAAACAAGACCTCTTCGCTGGGCTGATGCGGAACCCACCCAAGACCCTCCCGGAATTCCTGTCAGAAGCAACAGCGATCGAGAAGACGCTGGTAATGCGCACCCGGCAGTACAATCGTCGCACAATTCAAGAGAGCGCAGCTGTTCATGCCCTTGGCTCCTACGATTTGCGCGAAATGATCCGAACTATATCGTTCGAGAAGAGCTGCGAAAGCTTGCACTTTTTTCGCAGCCCAAAGTGACGTCGATTGCTGACTTTGTGCGGGAAGAAATTCAACAGTCACGGGGTGTTCCTCAGCCAGCGCCGCCTCAGCCGCAAACCATGAGCTACGCTGCAGCAGCCCGACGCTACGTTCCCCCTCCGCGCCCACGTCAAGACACCGCATCGCCACAGTTCGGCCGCCAGACGCCGCCGCCGCCACCAGCACCGACGCCCTACCGTCCTCCTGTCGCCCAGCGCTATGCCCCGCGCTACGCGCCAAGGTAGACCGACGTTTGGCGCGCCCCAGACAACCGCCCGCTCTGCTACCACTGTGGGGAAGCCGGCCACACGTACCGCCGCTGCCAGTACCGACAGATGGGGCTACGCGGATTCGCCGTCAAAGCGCCGCGCCCACATCCAGGCGAACGGCCTCGCGACATCGACGACTACCTCACCGGAACACAGTGGCAAGAACGACGACCTTCCCGCTCGCCGTCGCCCGGCCGCTACATGTCACCGCACCGCCGGCAGTACGCTGGCCCAAACCGGGGCCGGTCGCCTAGCCCCTATCCGGAAAACTAAGGGCAGCAACCGATGGAGGTGCGGTTGCTGTACGACGAACTACCGAAGATCCTCCGCCGCCGACGACGACGCTGCGACGAAACCTTCAGAACACGACGCGAACCAGGCAGACCCCTGACGACAAAATCTCGCGGACCGAAGAAGACCCGACAACGCAACATGTTAGCAGCGGAACAAACCGATGCAGCCGTGACCCGACGCCGCGACCCAACCCAGGGCTGGGAAAGTATACTTTGAAATTGTATCGCGATACGATACAAGATACTCAAGCAAGTAGTATTTGAGATACAGATACAAGATACTGCCGCAATAATTGTATCCGATACGATACTTGGCAGTTGTATCTTAAGATACTTCGATACATTCGCAAATTTGTTTTTATAAATCCATATAATGTAGTAGCAAACGCCTATGCACGAAAATGTCTGCTTGAAAATTTCTTAACTGTTGTCACTTTTTTTTTCATTTATTTATTTACATCATACTGTAGGCCAAATAGCCAAAGCAGGAAGGGCAAGGTATAACATAATATACCTACAAGGCACAATTGAAAATCTGAAACAAAGGAAGGCAAACAAACAAACAGCTCTAAAATGAAAATGTTGTTTAGGAAATAATGAGAATGTAATTATGAATATATACAGGTAAGACCAGTTGACGAAAATGTATCAGGTTCCATTCCTCATAGTTAGGGGGAAAATAAAATAAAATAAAAAGAAAGTGAATGAAATGTTTGTTATTATTTCAAAATGTTGCCCTTCTTGCTCAAAGTAAATTCGTTTCTTTCCAAAACAACTTATTGGGGTTTGTTTTAGCTTCTTAAAAGGACAGCTCTTTGTACAATTCGCGGCAGCATTTCTTGCTTGTAATTTTTGCAATTTTTGGGAGTCGCTGCTCAGCTTGCCGACCAGCTAACGGGTTGCCATCTAATCACGAGAACTTCAATAAGAAGCCTTCGCACGACAGCGCAAAAACCGGTGTAGACTTTTGCCTTGTCCGCAAAAGACCGTTTGCGCAATACCGGATCACCGGACAGGTGTACAGCAGCAGGAACGCTGGTAGAGAACGCTGGTGGCACATTGGGCCCGTGCCCCCCCCCCCCCTCCTCCGAACTGTTTTATTGCGATAGCAATTATATGGACAGTCTCGGCTGGCTTTTGCCGTCGCCGTCGCCGCCGTCATGTTGCGTATATGTATAAGTATGTATATATACATCAATATCCCTAAGAAAAATAAATCAGAAAAATGCTTCCGAAGCGCGGAATCGAACCAGCGACCTCTGAATTCGCAGCGCGGTGCGCTAAGCACAACTCCACAAAGCGTACATCCCTCAGGTAGGTAACCGCGAGCGTTATATGCACACCCTTTACCGTTTGCAGTCCTCCGAGACCGAGTCGCTTATAAGCGTTTCTTCATTACCAGCGAGATGGCGCTAGGAGCGCGACGGGCGCACTTAAAGGCGTCGGCCAGCTCTCTCGCTTCTTATATTTGCGCAGGGAGAACCTTGCCCTTCCGCTGTCTGCTCGCGCGGGAGCTCGAACAAGCTACCGCAGTGTTCATGATTCTCAGCAGATGGAGCTACGTGGTAGCTCTCACTGCGCGTCGCGTACGTGTAGCTAAAAGCGTTTCAGATGTCGTGCACGTAACGTACGTGTACTTTTCACGTTTGCTTATGAGAAGTCCCTACGTACGTGAAATTAAAACTGTCTAGTAGCTGCTGGGTAATGATGGACGCACGGTAGTTGCAGCGCGTCCATCACGGGCCGCTTTTCTTGCTATCGCATTCATTGCTTCGCCCTTGCGGCGAAACTGTCACTTTTTTTTAACACGAAAGTGTTTTATGCCGGGGTCCACCAAGTACATCCGTCACGGATATGACGTTGATAAAATGGACGCCAACGGGTGAGAAATAAAACCAACCAAGAAAAAGATACCCCGCTGGGAATCGAACCCACGACGTGCGGCCGCGACGGCAAGCGCCCGACGCCCTACCGACTAAGCTAACTCGGGAGATGCTAGACGCGGGGCGAACGCGCCTTGTAACTTCACACATTCACTTTCGCGGCGGGCGGAGCGGGTCGGTGCCGCCGTCTGTGAGATGTGAAAAGAAGTAATGCTTCACGATCGACACTTACTAGCGCCTACTCCGAGATTACACGCGATATCGGAGGTCATGGTTAAAGCGTCTCGATACCAGAAAGGTAGACTGGCCGCGCTGGCGTCGCCGAGGCACCCTTGACGCAGTTACGTTCTTTGCCTTTGGCTTCGTGTTAGCGTGCGTCGGCACATCGGAGTAGTGCAGCTTCCACGTGCACCAACGGGATTTCTCCGCCGCCGACTGCTTCAATTGCGAGAGCACCGACTATCAAAACTGCTGCAATATGCGTTGCAGAAAGGACGCGATTTCGACGGGCGAATGTCGTGTCTTGGTGAAGCGAGAGCAGCGCCTGCGAGACAGAGGCCAGCGGGACGCACGCGTTTGCGGCTCAGGCTACGAACCTCTACCTCCCGTGTTGCTGAAGCGCAGTGTGCTTTATATATGCATGAGCACAGGCGTCGGCTACCCATTATAGAAAGCACACACCGTGCCGTTTCTCTCCTTCATTGACGACGCTTTGAAGAAGTGCATACCAGGTACCAATGTTGATTATGAGCTTGTTGATATCATCCTTACTCGGGATTCACGATTCGCTGTGTCCAAATATATGTTCACACCGTCAGCTACCACAGCGGTTTAATCATGATGATGGGCGTTACTCGTCGCGATAGAGACATGCTGTCAACATGGGTGCATCCACGTCAAACGGTGCTATAGCTGCCAAACACGAATAGACATTGTACAAGCTCTCATATATCACTACACAATAAGCACTACTTCTGTGAAGACACGTTTCACTTTCGTGTTATACCGATTCCTATGATGGAAGGATCAACCATGTTTTTTTCACATGGTAAACAGAGCACAAAATTACACTCGACCACACTTATCTGCCCAGACTCCATGTCGGTTCAAGGAGGTGCACCCCCCGCAAAAAATTTCTGCCTGCACCACTGGCATCGTATATACCAGGGGTCTCACCCAATGGGCAACCAATAACTTTGGGACGTCTATCGGACCACTTTACTGGACATTACGTACATCCGGCGGATGCACGACAAATACCGTGGGACGTTCAACGGGACGTCCGCAGGACTATATGGCGCAATGGAATTGAAGATCCCGAGTTAATCCCACCGGGCGTCAAAACCGGATATTCGGACGTGCTTGGACGTATGCAAATTCAGTAAAAATCTTACCCGACGTCCAGAAAACGTCCTTGGAATGGCCCATATGATGGACACAGTGAGGCTTTTGGTCATTATCACGTGCAGAGCTGGACTTTCTGTGTATTTTTGGCACCTTCAGGATATCATATCCTGAAGGTGCCCAAAAATCCACAAAAAGTACAGCTCTGGACGTGATAATGACCAAAAGCCTCACTATATCCAGCGGGGCACCAATGGGCTCATTGTAAATACAGCTCAAAAATCGAGACGCAGACATTAAAAGTAAGGACACAAACAGGCGCTTCTTTGTGTCCTTACTTTTCTTCTACACACCACTTATATCCAATTTCCATGTAGAATTCACATCGGTTTACTACTGAACAAATGATAAATCTGAACATGCAGAGGATGAACACGTACTTCATAAATGACGTTTAGTGTATGGTGCACAAATAATCATGCTTATCAGAAACAATAAATTATCCAATGATCTTGTAAAAGCGGCTTTATTAATGAATAAAGCGCACCGAATGTGGCACAAAATACGGCATAAGGTGACCGCACAAGGTGAAGCTGATTGACGCAGCAGCAACATAAATTCAAGTTCTGCATGAATGCACTCCAGGTCCCGTCAAAGAAACTGCGCTGGCTTTCACACAAGCTGGCGTGGTCTCGGGCCTCATGTCTCGTACAAACAGCGGTGAAGAAAAGCTGCATACAAGAAGAAGCAAGTAAGCTAGGTATAATTTACAACAAATAATTGAGCATCAAGTCATTCTAAAGACAGATATCCAATTACAGATGTGCACAAATGCTGTCATGTATTTATTAACGACAATCATAACTACTCACAAAGCGAGGCACCTGTTGTAGAATCGTTGCACTATTTGTCAGCGACAGGCCGGCATGGTTGTAAGCAAACAAGCAAACACTCGCTCGCGCGCATACACCCACCCACACACGAGCTGTAACCCGCAGAAGAACAAGATAACCGACCTGGAATAGGGCGAATAAGTCTGGCTTACGATTCGCAACGGCGCGTCCTCCGTATATAGTTTCGCGTTCGACCAAGATTCAACCACCAGCAAAGAACTGTCAAAAGTTCTAGCAGTAATGACGAAAAGTCAGGCACACTTAATTTCACTTACCGAAAGAAGTAGGTTATCCGAATAGCTGCTTGCTAGCTGCAACGAAGGTGGCGAGCAGATCAGGCCATTGTTGTAACGGACCGTCGGCGAAAACACACAGTAGAGCTTGTTTCACGAATCACTGATGGAAAATATGCGGCAAATGGCATGAGCACAGTTACTTCATGCCAGATAACAGCCAGTGAACCGTACAGAAAAGCTGGCACGCTACACAAAATGCGAAACGATGACAGCCGAGCTGCTGCCAACGCAAAACGACGCGACGACGCCAACGGCGTCTCCGCAGTCGCCGGTGCACAGCACGATCGCGATGGACACGTTTCAACATGAGTGCCGCCGAAGCTGATTGCACGGTGCGCCGCATGGTGCGCCGGGTGCGCTGCGTGCGTGCCTGCGTTTTGCCGGTTTTACTACTGTTGTCAGTCGCTGCTGTGCGAGCGTGCTGTTAGAGGCATCGTTGTGAAACAAATTATTTTGGGGGTATGGTTGTCTGCGTCATTTGTTTGAGTAAAACCGACGGTAACCGCTCTTTTGACATGCCGTTTTTGTATATTGGCCCTTCTCGAGAAAACATTCGA
Organism: Rhipicephalus sanguineus; assembly: GCF_013339695.2. Lineage (NCBI taxonomy): Eukaryota > Metazoa > Arthropoda > Arachnida > Ixodida > Ixodidae > Rhipicephalus > Rhipicephalus sanguineus. The sequence goes on from NC_051183.1 coordinate 113,689,020, forward strand.
AGAACCATTGAGATAGTCGTTGTGCACTCGTACTTTCAGACAAAATGTCTGAAAAATGTCTCGAACTAGGCGTTATGAACTTCTTTGGCAAAATAGACTCTGGGTATGCCGTAGCTGTTGAAATTGCTAATAAAGAGTATGCAAGCACATTTTAGGGGCGAATTAATGCTATATTTTAAAAAATGCATATATTTTTGGTCTTCTCCTAAACTAAGACGTTTTTTAGAGGTTTTGTGTTTCGTGGGAAGAAACTGCAGTCACGTTTGCGTATGTGCGTCACCCATTCACCTTTCTCCTAAGCACGTAAATAATCGCGAGAAATGCCACGAATGCAATGCATACATGCTCGCACAATTATCCATGAATTATTTCCTCAATCACATATATTTTCCAAAAGATAAAAATTAGCGGCGGTTTCCATATGTTGCAAAATCAGTTTCACGCATTGTCAGATGAACTAGCGTGTAGCGGTTTGCATCCAAACAGCTTTGAAATGTCCGCACGGCCATCTCCTGTCGACGTCCTCTTGATATCCATGCCTGGATTATTGAAAACGTCCACGTGCTATATATTCTTGGACGTCTGTCGGAAGACCTTTTTTTGGACATCCAAAACGCGACGTCCGCTGCACGCCCCGTGAACCGCCGTTCTGGGACGCGGACGTTAGGCTCTTCTTCGGACGTCGTCAGGATATTCGTTGTCCATTGGGCAAGCACGCGGTCCGGCCCGCACATATGACCGTGTTCGTCCCTCCAATTTGTTTCTTTTTCTTAATAAGTATGTGCATGAGCTACATTCACATGACTGGTCTCAAGCATTCTTTTCGTGAAAACATTTGTTCACCATGTGTTGAAACATAACCGTGGAACAAAAACTCGGTTCGATTCCGGCCGCGGCAGTCGCATTTCGATGGAGGCGAAGTGATAGAGGCTCATGTACTGCGCGATGTCGGTGCGCTTTAAAGAACACCAGATAGTCGAACTTTCCAGGGCACTCCGCTACAGCGTCCTTCGTAATCATAACGTGGTTTTGGGACGTTAAACCCCACGGATTATTATTATTAACAAAAACTCAATATTTCAGACGGTATGTTTCTTGAATCCTGACTCCAAATTACTTTCAGAAATGACCTTATATATGAGATATGGGAAAGGCTTCCCTTTAATTGGCTGCGTTAGCTGCCATCGTGTTCAAGCCGCTTCTCTCCACCACCCCCCTTCAACCTTCTTTACATTACTGCGCTGGCTGTTGCGGGACTGCATTTAGTGACTGCGGCCCGTTGGCTACAAGGTGAGTTTGAGACCCCTGGTGTATACGTAGAGACGTAAAACTGCAACGCATTGTCATATTCTACTTATCTGCTGACGTAATGTATTCTCTGTTGATATATACTCACTAAAGAGCAATCGTTTAACAATTTTTCTTCAACGAGAGAACGTGTGCAACCCAGAAATGTCTTAGACATATTGTATAGTTGCAAAAAGCGTCGCGGAATACCGCCGCTATTCGCACTATTGCCACTTATAGTTCCGATTACGTGGCGAATAGTAATAGTAAAAAAAATTTAGGAATGCCTCAAACAGGAAAACAAATACAAGTAAAATAGAGAGGCCGTTCCGTATGAAACGTTCGCACTGAATGAGCACAGACACACGATACAGACGGTGCCCTTAATAGCTATGACAATGAAGCATGAAGTATCGTTAACTCACCTGTTAAGGTAAGACAATAGAAAATCCAGTGCTTATGGAAAATTGCCAGAAACGGCTCGTTAGGACGCTAGTCAGAAAAACAGAGCATTCGGTATAACAACGTTTCTCGAACGCCCTTCCTAACATCTTTAAGATGGCTCCTAATAATTTCCATTGTTATAACGCAAACTCAAATTCGCTATTTTACTAAGCGGTAAGCAGAATGTTTTGTACTGTACACTCAAGGCGCGCCCACATAATTATATATCTGTTTTCAAAATCGCCTTGGCAACGTGTAAATTTGTAAACAGTATTAGACAGTCAAAACAATAAAGCAGACATCGTATTTTGGTAGCCCGTTACAAAAGACATACTGCAGTGACCAGACCGTAAAAAAATAGTACAGAGACCTAGGTAATGTATGGGATGCAAAAGGACACATAAGAAAGCACTAGTGCTAGCATTCAAAATATGTTTTCATAAATTCTTTGAGTATAATAGCAGGAAGAAAATATATGGTAGGCCAATATATCTTCAGTTAGGTAAACGCTTGCTATATTATATCTAGCATCAGTACCAGTGGTGCTAAAGTTGTTAGAATCTGATTTGCATATAATTCACTGCGTGCAAGTCAAAACTTACATCCACGAGATCCTTCAAGTCGCTGGTATGTAAAAGCCACGATACACCAAGCAAAACCATCCTTGCACGCATCAGATTTCGTTACGAAGCAAGGCGCAAGATAATCTTCAATAACAACACTATAGCAACATCAGAATTTGCGCAATAGACGCCGCACGCATTGGAGTAGGCGGCGCAGGACAGTGGTTACGAGCAAGTTCCGTTGCATTGGCTGCACTCGAAAGAAAAGAAATCGAGAAAATAAAAGGTACCTGGGCTGGGTATAGACGTTCGCACGCTTGTTTCTGTCGGGACTGCGGGAGCGCTGCCACGTGACTCTTCTCCACCAATAGGGAACCCAAGCTCAAGTTTGCGGCGCGACGACAGCGCCGCGCCAGCCGCGCTGCGGCTCTGTCGGAAAACTCTGAACCGTCGCGCGGCCGACTCAGCCCCTTTCACGGTAGCGGTAGCGCACGTGCGCTCGCGTTCTTCTCTCGGTGCGGGTAACTGTGGGGTCGTCAGCTCGGGACGTTGAACCGAGAGGCTTGCTGTGCGAACCTGCGCATTTCCACGATGGCAGAAGCGACCCCGCGGAAGCGCAAGCGTGGTCCGAAGTATTGCGGTTTAGTGGCCAGCCACAACAGTGCAGACAAGGCACACGATTCACGTCTTAAACTGTATCGGTTCCCGGGCGTGTCGCACGAGAAATAAAGGCGGCAAGCGTGGATAGCTGACAGCGCTGTCTCGCCTTCTATTTTGGCTGTCTGAGTTCATCGTTTTCGTTCATTCCGACTACCTGAATCGGTAAGTAACGGGGCGCATGCACGCAGCGACTACAGTAATGATTACTCGCTGTCTTCTCGCGTTGTTAAAGTCCAGTTACGGTTGTAGGTGAAGCAACTTTGTGTTTTGATTCCCCGTGCTCGTGAGACCTACCCGTCGTTGTTGAACGTTCACATTCGCGTTATACCGTTAGCGTTGCGCGGTTGGTTGAATTCAACTGAACTCCGCACATTGTCAGAAGTTCGGCGCCTGCATTTCACGCGTCGGGAAGGCTGCTTTATCACGCCGGAACGGACGTGTGTGCATTTTCAGCAAGCTTTGACATCGTTCTGCAGGTTTGCTTTGTTTTCGTCACTTTATTGGGGCGATATATATTTAAGCCGCTAAATATAACTGGCACTTCATACATGCTTTGCAATTGCAACCTTGAATTAACCACCTTCTGACTTTGTGCGATTTTCTAGCCGCGTTCACGCAACAGGTTTTATACGCCTGTCAAGTCGATATCATAAAAAGAGACTGCAAGCATGACGCGAGAGCCGAAAAAACGAGGCGAGCAGTTCATCTTGCTTCACAGTGGTTGAAGCTCAGCTAGCTGCCTCGCGTCTTAATCGGCGGGTGATTCTCCAGCGGCACGGAGGACTTGACTCTAACCTTCTCAGGAAGCAGTGCCATGGCCGTATAATCTTTTTTTCGCACGCCGCAAACGTTTGTTCACGAAAGTACACGGCTGCTACTGTAAGCATGCCATATTAAAACAACAATCATATGATTCGTAGTCCACACCCCAGAACATCGATAGCGTGTACGGCTTCATTTCGGAGTGCATGTGGACCATTATTCATCTTTAACGTGACAGAATGAGACTTACCTCGAGGTATACGTCCTACACGGTGTAATCGCGACTTGGGAAATGCATTTCGCTTTGAGTCGGGCGTGGTTGTCGTCGATCGTCTGCTCTTCACCGTTAACGTGATTGACGAGCCTTCCTCATTTTATCAAGTTCGCTTTTCGGAAGTGCTAGTCAAGCTTGAAGATCCTTTGAAGCCGCACTGCACGCGGTACGTTGTGAGACGCCGCAAGTGCACCGCGAGAGCTCTGCACGTGAACGGAAGCGAGCGGCAACGCGGTGGCGAGAAGGGAAAACGCTCGCTGATCACGCCCCAGTTTCTCTTTTTCTGCCAGAGATGGCGCTGCCTGTCAAGAGCAGTAGCGCCGCTAAGCGTTGCTTGGGAAGCCTATAGGGACGCGCAGACCTCATCTTCTGCCCTCACTGGAGGGCACTGGCGGAAAGATAAAATTTCATCACTGCCTTTAGTTTTATTCAGATGACTTAGTGGCGCCAGTACCAGCTTGAGGAGCGGAGTTTGGCCAGCGATTATTGTTCAGCACGGTTATGTCGCGACAGCAGTATCTTGTATCTTAAGATACACGATACATTATCGAATGTATCGGAAATACAGCTACAGATACTTGTTTTGCGAGATGTATTGTGATACAGATACAAGATACCCAAAAAGTATCTAAGATGGTATCTAAGATACATGTATCTTCGATACTGCCCAGCACTGACCCAACCGCAGCACAAGACGACGAACTAGCGACCTCGACGTTCTCATCGACGGCCACAACGTCACCGCTCTCGTCGACACTGGGGCCGACTATTCCGTCGTCAGTGGGCCATTCACCACCAAGCTGAAGAAAGTAAAGACCGCTTGGAGTGGACAGCTGGAGGCCACCTGATAACGCCGATTGGTGTCTGAACGGCGAGAGTCACCACCAATAACCGGACGTATCCTGCGAGCTTTGTAATCCTACAAAACTGTTCCAGGGATGTTATACTTGGAATGGACTTCCTAAGTGACCACGGCGCCGTCATCGACCTGAGGTCTGAGTCGATAACACTAACCTCAGACAAAGCACCGTCACAACCACGTGACAAACTATCCATAAGGGTGCGAATAACGATGCTGTTGCTGTCTGGCCAAATTGCCAAAATATTCGCGATAGCCTACTATTTATGAGCAAATTTTTGGCCGGAAAAATTATTTGCGCAGTGAAAATGGCGGCTTATGTTCATCAATTAGTAATTCATATTTAAAGGCAACCAGTTACATCTTACAGTTAACCAACTTAGTTCTTGATAATTTTTTTTTTGAAATCATATAATGCAACTGCGCATAAGATGCAACTGTGGAACTGCGCGGCTTCAGATGTATATACATCTGAAGCCGCGCAGTTCCACTCCATGTAACGGCTTCCTTTCCGCTACAGCTGAATAGTTTGACTTTATGATCATGTGTCAGCGAAGCACATTGGTGAAGTACTTGTCAACTTTCTTGCCCCTCAGCCTGCTCCTCCGTCTCCACTATGTACCACGCGCGCGGGGAGCCAAGTTTATTCTGCAATGAGTTCGCGCTGTTGATTTTAAACTATCGATAGCACTTACTATCGATAGCGCTGTCGATAGTATCTTTTACCATCGATAGTTCGATAGTGACTGAGCTATCGATAGTGTCGATAGTACCATCGATAGTTCTGCATCACTAGTACGGAGGATTCGCGGGTTACCCGATCATCTCCGAGCAAGCTTCTCTAACATCGTTCACTTTGTGGATATGGCGGTGATTTTTTGCATGACGCCCACGGTCAGTTTTCGCGTTTGATGAGCCGTCTAAGGCATTCGCCTTAATAAATGCTCTCCGCCTCACTGAGTTTTCTTTAACGCTCTTTGTTGCGCTTACACTGCCAGCCGTATATATTTGCTGGTGAATGTCCTAGTGCTTATTCTCCACTGTGTGTCCACGCTCTTCCTATACAAATAACGGAAAACCTTCTCTGCCCATCTACTCTCCTTCATATTCCTTAGCCTCTCTTCGAACCTCATTTTGCTCTGAGCTTCCCTCACCTCAAAACCTGCCCATGCCATATCGCCCTTTACAGCCTCATTTATAGTCTTCCCGTGAGCGGCCAACGCGAGGCATCCCACAGTCCTTTGATTCCCGTCCAGTCCTGATCGTATACCTCTGACATCATGCACACCACTGAGTTCCCAAATGTAAACCCCGGAATCATAACACCTTTCCACAAACCTTGGAGCACTCCCTACGTATTGTACCACCGTAATGCTCTCTGCTTCATTATTGAAGCATTCCTCTTTTCCTTTGCTGCCGTGGCTTTTTCCTGTGCCTCCATGTATCTATCACCTTCATTTACACAGACTCATAGGCTTTGGCAGAATTTTCTTTTTTTTTTGGGGGGGGGCACATCCTTGATCTGAAGTGGGGGTCGAGTGTCATCATGTGGTCGGGTGTCATTTTGTGCTCTGTATGCCATGACCAAAAAAAAAAACCGGGGGGGGGGGGGGGCATGGGCCCGGTGTACTACCCGCTGGTTACGCCACTGCCCATAATCCGAGGTACTTGTATTTGCTTAGCCTTGGTATTTCTTGGTCCTGTATTCTGTATTGACACTACCTGATTTCCATCAACCCACATTTTGTTACAATAAATCCTAGTCCTAGCGCTTCACATTTCCTTCCGAACGAATCCACCAACTGATTTCTCGACTGTCCGCAAATGAGACAATATCGTCACCGTAAAATAAACCTGGAAGCTGCCCCTCATACATCACGCCAGCCTCTCTGTGTGGCAGATTAAGACCAACCTTGTTACCTTTTAGCGCTTTTTCCATCCTCAACACGTACGGCATGAAAACAGCGCTGACAAGGGACATCTATGCCTGAGCGCCTTACTAATATCAACGTTCCAGTTATTACTTTTTAAGGCGGAAGTCTTATATGAATCAACCGCGAAAGTTGACCGTCGGCGTCCCGCGTCTACGTGACGCAAAACATCATCATGCGATGACGTCACCATATGACATCATCAGGACCTCACAAATTTTGGCGTGATGCCGTCATCAAATGACATCGTAGCTTGGTCAAAAGCAGGCAGTATAAGGAGGCAGTGCAAAACCAGGTGAAGTGCCTCTAATCCTGGAGGCAATGGAAAACCGCGCTAGGTGCGCAAAGCTTTCGAAGGGTGCCGGGGCAGGATCAATACATCGACTGAGAAGAAGAAGATGCCTTTCGCCTTCGAGTTGTCTTAACTGAATGCATAAAGGACCTTTTGAGTTTTAGACGCGAAGCACCTTAGGGTCTCGGCTTGTCATGTCCTCGTCATGGTCCATCATAAACGGGCATGCGCCACAAAAAATTGGGCAAACCCCACTACTTGCCAGCGGTCCACTAAAAGTAGAGAAGGCAACAGTTAGTCTAACAAATAACTGACGACGTATCAGAATTTAATTGCCTTAATTAACAGAAATGTGTTAAACTCCGTCTCAAAATTGGTTTCAAATGCCAAGTTTTTTCTTGTAAAGCATACCTCATCGCACGTTGCGGTGTGTAACACGAAAACGACTTACGGCAAAATCGCTGCTAATGGGCAATAAGATCCCGATCGACACCAGGAGGCCAGCCGACTACCGACAAGGTCAGCTTCGCAGAGGCTGTGCAAGGTGTCTCGCGAGAGGGTCCGATAGCAAACCCCACACCTACACCACCAGCGATAACGCAGTTAATAATGAACTTAGAAAAGAGAACGCAGCCTTGCGTGACCTAATAAATAAACTCACACAGGAGGTCCAAAGCCTCAAACAAGGCAGGTACGCACTGATGACACACTGAGATGTACACACTGATGACTAGCACACGACACCAGGAGCAATCCACACTGAACGTGCTTCTGACGGTAACTCCACTCGATTTTGCTTCGCATTTTGCTTGAATATTCAGTACAAATTGCTTTATGAACTTGCCCACCAATGTTTCAATATTTCGAGCAGGACAGACTGCCGGTAGCGTCGAGCAGCCTTTACGTAGCGAGCGCGCTCGCGAAGAGCGGCACTCGAGTCCCCTCTCGGACGTCACAGGCGAGAGGGCGCCACTCAAAGATCTCGAGGCGAATAAAGCAAGCAAGAAAGAAAGAATGAAAGAGAGAGAGAAAGAAAAAAAGCAGTACGTCACCCACGCATATGCCAAGCCGCGCACGCCCCCATTTTCGTGACTTTGGAAGGGCTCCTGCCGCTCTGTATGCCGCTGGGCAAACTCTCGAAATTAAAAAAAAAGGGGGGGCTCCTGAATTTTATAATATAAGAACGTTCACAGTAGCCGCAACCTACAGTAGCACTGTGCGTTTACTCATCACTTAGACAACTCAAAAAGTAATTTCTGCATGGAATCGCCTTCGTTCAAGCTAAATCAAATTAGTCAGCTGTCTACGAATTCTGTGTTGCATTCGAACGAGATGTTGCCTGGATAGACATATTCTTTCTGCATGATTACTTCACAGGACGATCGCAATACATAGCCGCGTTATCGAAACGTTTGAAATAAGGCACGGTGCACTGTATCAAAAGAAAGCCCATCAAGTCTTATCACCGTGCGATAGTTGCAAATCAAGTGAGTAGCTTTAGAGCTGTTGCGGAAGTACTATGTGCTACACGTACGGCTGAAAAAGAGAGAGTGTCCGTTAAAGAACTGCTACCACTTGGCTCCAACGACGTCCCACCAGCCCCGTGCACCGTAAGCTCCTTCTGTGGCATTGATCCGGGACGGGATAGTGCTCTCCCGAAGTAGAGTGCAAATGGTGTTCTGAATAGTTCACGTTTTGTTCGAAACACAATATATTGTCATTCTGTGTGAGTTCCAGGCACAGCTTACGGCTCTCCAGAAATGCAGTTCTAAACTCATCAGCTAACACTCATGGTTGTTTGATAGTAAGTACGCTTGCCTGGCAGAACGATTTCAGGCAAAAGGTGATACTGAGATAAAGAAGGCAACATTGGTTTATCAATAAGAGACAGGAGAAGAACAAGATGATGATGAATAGAAGAAACGCTTTAAGGTATATATGCTACATTCCGACATAGTTTTCCGACGACGTTAGTGGAGCTGAAACACCCTTCCCTACATGCCCGGTTTCAGGCTTGGCACCACTAGTGCCTCATCAAAGAAATATCTCTCAAAACAATGTCGCGAATTACCTCTGTCATGCCCTTCTTCTTCTTCTTCTGTCTCTCATTGCCCATCAGCAGCTATTTTGCCGTGGGGAAACACCGGCGCACACTGCATGATTCGCCCCTCCTCAGTTTTCACGTTAGTGGAGCTGAAACACCCTTCCCTACACGCTTCGCTCCTCCCCATTTTAAATGCCAAGCATTTCTTAGCGAACCTCAGGCACTTTGGCCGTTTCTATCTATCTATCTATCTATCTATCTATCTATCTATCTATCTATCTATCTATCTATCTATCTATCTATCTATCTATCTATCTATCTATCTATCTATCTATCTATCTATCTATCTATCTATCTATCTATCTATCTCTTTACGTCTGGGTGCTCTCCTTGTCGTCTCCATACGTTGTAATATACCAAAGTTCGCACAGCAGAGGAGCAGTGTATGAAGAACACGATTCACCGGTCATGACATGAATAACGCAAAATACCTGTCGCGTACGTCATGAAACCCTTTCTCTCAGTCACGTGTGGCGCACACACGCATACCAGAGTTCACCGCAAACATACACATTGACACGCGAGGAAAGTGATAATAATAATAATTGGGGTTTTACGTCTCAAAACCAAGGTCTAATTATGAGAGACACCGTAGTGTAGGGTTCCGGAAATTATGACCATATGGTGTTCTTTAACGTGCGCTGATGTCACACAGTACACGGGCCTCTATCATTTCTAAATGCAACCGCCGCGCCCGGGATCGAACCCGCGACCTTAACCTGAGCAGCCGAGCACGGTAACAGCTACACCACCGCGGCGGACGCAAAGAAATTGAGGGAGCTTAAGATTGAACACCTCTGGAAGACGCTCCAGTACCATCCACTCGTCCACGTGGTCCGCAACGTGGACCACGTGCATTACGCGAAAACCGGGGTCAGTGCTTCCTACAATAATTCTGCCGAGAGGACCATGACCCTCATCATTACCGGTGACTTCAACATTGGTTTATCAAAACCCAACAACGCCTGCTCGTTACACTGCATGAAAGATGGCTTGGATGCGAACAGGGCATCGCAAGACCTCATTGCCGCGTCCAGGACACCAGGCATCATAGATCATTTCTTCGGAAGAGGCATCCACGATTTGCACCAGCTGTACTTTACCTCTTACTTCACTACACTTAGACCCCTCTAGTCGCGATCACGAACGGATCCTATAAATCTTGTCCAGCTGCTCGTGCTCGCTGATTTCGGTGATGATGACCTTGTTCAAGAACTCTCAAGAACCCCTTCCACATATGCACACGAGTTCGTGAAACTTGCGTGCGTTGTCCGTAAAAACGGAAAAGTATAAGCTTAAACCCTTAACTGTAACAGCTAGAACTGTGACTGTAACGTGTACGTGCAGTGTGCCTGTGCTGTGTCTATATCTAGAGAAATTTTTCTGAATACGAATAACGGCTCTCCTGTTCATCTGTGTTCCTTCTTTGTCTTGTTCGAATTAGTGCTATCCAGTATTGAAGAATATAAGCACCACATATCAGCTTACTCCGTCTGGTAGCTAGCGTTAAAGCGCACCTCCCAGTGGCAGACGCACGAGAAAATTTTAGTATGAAGGATCTGATGCAGCCTTTCCAGGTTAGGGCATTGGAATGTTTAACCTGAAATTTGAACGGACATTCCGAAGACAGAAGCTCCCTAAAGTGTCGCGCATGGCCACTGCGTCTGTTAACCGTATTGCCGTGTCAGGTAGTGGACGCGACGGGGAGACAGTGCAGAGCAGTATGAGGACTATTAGACTTGTAAAGTCGAGTCTTCTTAAGAGTTACAGCCTGTCTCCTGGAGCGTTTCGGCGGCGCTTCCGAAAAGCCACGATGTTGAAAGACGAGTCGTACGTCGAGTTCGGCTACAACCTAAAGCTCAACATTGTTGAATGACTTAAGAGCGCGAAAGATTATGGAGGTACGGTGAAGGTTGTCGAGTGCATGCGCCTTGAACAGTGTTACAACGCGATTCCAGATCAAATGCGTTTATCAGTGGCGTAGCCAGGGGGTGCCACACTGGGCCTGGTAGTTTCATCCTGGTAGTCGGCCATAGTGGGCAACCTCCAGCCTATGTCTTGCAGCTTTCGCTAGGTGTAGCAAACGCTTTAAGTGGCACCTTATATCTATCTGTCTTAATACTTCTCTCATTCGCCCTAATACGAACACAGGCATTATTCCAGTACGAAACGTGGAATCTGTGCTTTTTCATCTCTGATAGAGCAATGGGCAACTGCAAAAAATGGTAACGTTCGATTCTCTAGCCGATACGACTCATTGCCTTTTGTCATTGTACGGAGCTGGTGGTCACACATGCAAACGGATGCAATGGAAAAAGTTCAATTTTATTACAGAAAACACTTTCAACGCAACGCACAAATGGGAAGCAGGTTAAATTTCTCTGAACGGGCGTGAAACTCATGTTTAGGTGCAGGAAGGCTATGGCATGCTGCTACTTCGATGAGTTAGCCTTACATTGAGACAGGGGCGTAGCCAAAATTTTTTTCGGGGGGGGGGGGAGGGTTCAAGCATATTTTATGTATGTTCATGGGTGTGTATATGTACGTGCGTGCATATACACGCAAGCAAAATTGAAAATTTTCGGGGGGTTTTAACCCCCCAACCCCTCCCCCCCCCCCCCCCTTGGCTGCGCCCCTGCTTTCAGACGTCGTCTGACTAGCATAGTCTGTACTGCAGATGAAGCCATACTGAAAGAGAGATGTGGCAGCAGTAATGCGACATGGATACAGTTCCGAATTGCTTACTCTGATCATAAAACAAACGCTCAAAAATTCCTAGCACAAAGGGAAGGAAGTGGAAGATGGCAGCTTGCAATGAAAATATCCGTATACAGGGGGTGGGTGCTAGTGTTGCAGAACTATCGGTAAATTGACTATCGATAGTATCGATAGTTTTTTTAAACTATCGATAGCGTAAGCAAACTATCGATAGTGCAATCGCTAGTACCATCGTTAATATTATTAGAGCGCTATCTGCCACGCCTGTTTATTGCTTTGTTTTGACGCATTAAGGGCGAGACAGACGGTACGATTTTCCATGCGATGCGACGTCCGACACGGCGGTGGGGCAACCGGAATGGTGACCTTTCATAGCATCAGACAGCCACCATTCCCTCTCCCCCACCTCCGCGTCGGCCGGCACATCGCATGGAAAATCGTACCGTCTGTCTCGCGCTTTAGGGTCTCACCCACAAAGACTGTTAGCAACGTTTGATGCAAACCTCGCCGTAATGTTTGAGAAGCTTCAGAATTGTATGAGATCATTCTGTTAAGATTACGCACCGGACGCGAATAGTCAAATTTATTCGAGAGCTTACGCGAGCACCAGCGATAACGCTGGAAGGTTTGATGACTGATGTATAAAGGACGACGCTTTCCACCGATGAGGAGAGAACTCAACGGCTGACGACTGCTCCCACAGTAGGTATTGCTTGCATTTGGAGTTTTGATTTTCTGAGCGCAAGTTCACCCAAATAAAGAGCTCCGTATTCCCCAGTCTTGCTGCAACATTCTTGACCGTCACAACCACGTGACAATACTATCGATAGTGGTGTGAATAATGATGCGGTTGCTGGCTGGCCATATTGCCAAAATATTGCGCTAGCTTGCTACCAGCTTCACTTAATTTATGAGCAATTTTCGGCAGAGAAATTAACTATTTCCGCAGTGTAAATGGCGCAATATATCCATCAATAAATTCGTATCCAAAAGCAAGCAGTTACACCTTACAATTAACTTTTTTTATTTTGAAATCATAAAATGCAATATCAATTTGAAGCCGCGCAGTCCCGCCACATGTAAAGGCTTCCTTTCCGCTACAGCTGAACAGTTTGACTTTATGATCATGTGTCAGCAAATCACTCAGGTGAAGAACACAAGCATGTCAATTTTCTTGCCTTTCAGCCTGCTCCTCCGGCTCCACTACGTACCACGCGCGCGGAGAACCAAGTTTATTCTGCAGTGAGTCCGCGCTGTTGATTTTATACTATCGATAGTACCATCGAATTTTTTACTATCGATAGCGCTATCGATAGTATTTTCACCATCGATAGTTCGATAGTGACTCAGCTATCGATAGTATCGATAGTACCATCGATAGTTCTGAATCACTAGTGGGTGCTCGAGCCGACGTTTCGACAAGTGGACTTGTCTTCTTCAAGCCTTGAAGAAGACAAGTCTAGTTGTCGAAACGTCGGCTCGAGCACCCACCCCCTGCTTACGGATTTTTTCATCGCTAGCACCAGCAGGTAATGAACTATTACTGTCTGATTTAGCCATGCATTTGAAAACGATGCATTGCCTGTAGACGCCTTTGAGTCACTTTCTTTGCACTTCACCTCATCGTAACCTATGCCGAATATCAAACTGAATGTGGCGTAAAAAAATTCAGCGATGATTATATTATTGCCTGATGCGAATTCTGAGCGCAGCTTCGTGTTGGGGCAACGTCATCTGTGTTTTGGCTATTCGCAGTTGTAACAACGTAACATTCTTTACATATTGCCACAGAAGCTGCCAGCGCTCGAGTGTAGCACTCGAGCGCATTTGTACCACATTGCAGGCTCCGCTTCACACATCGTGTGCAACGCTGTGGAAGCTAGCGAGACTTCTTTCAGTAGATGCGTTCGCATGAAGAAGTAGTTCAATATTCTTACCACCCAGAACAGAACTTTCTTGTTTTTACGAGGAGTAGTAATTGAAGAGGTTTTATACCAACGCCGCCATACGCCTGTTATTATTCGTCTGAATCGCTGAGCGTCTATTTGCTTTCATTTATTTTTGGTATTTCATTTGCAGCCCTTCGCGACGCGTCACTCGGAGCGGTGCTCGGAGTCTCGTGCTCGTCGTCTCCTTTTCCCAAGCCTCGCGGGTCCACCCACTTTCTCGTGCCCGTGCGCGAGAGCCATGCGTTGCGCTGTCACAAGAAGCGCGAGCAGACACGAGGCATTGCAAACGCTAACCCAGCGGCTCTCTGCGCTCCGCGCTCGCTCTTTTTCGTGCTCGTTCGCTCTATCGGTTACGCCGACAATGGCAACGTTGTCGGCGTAATCGTAAAACCGATTTTTTTTTTCAAGGAGCTGCGCTCTTAAAAAAAACAAAGTCACAGTTTCGCCGCAAGGCCGAAGCAATGAATGCGATAGCAAGAAACTAATGCTCCATGAAGTGAGGCTCGCCAATGGAAACTCTCAGTATGAACAGCGTTCCTGTTGCAAAGGCGGCCGAAGCAGCGAAGGAAACTAGCGTGCTTCAAGTGTCGAGCTGTGACACTTGATAGTTTGCGCTCATCTTCTGTTTGTTCGTTTAGCGGCGTCCCTTGAGCTCGAGTGGCTTTCGTACGCTCCGTAACATGAGCGCGGACATCACGGTGAAAGCGTGAAACATCCCTCTTCCCCTCAGCACAAGAAAACCGCGCGAGCAGACAGCGGAAGGGCAAGGTTCTCCCTGCGCAAGTATAAGAAGAAGCGAGCGAGCGGACTCGATAGTTTTTTTTAAACTATCGATAGTGTAAACAAACTATCGATAGTGCTACTATCGACAAACTATCGATAGTGCAATCGGTAGTACCATCGTTAATATTACTATAGCGATATTATGATATTACTGCCACGCGTGTTTATTGCTTTGTTTTGACGTATTCGGGTTTCACCCACAAAGACTGTTAGCAACGTTTGACACAGACCGCGCCGTAATGTGTGAGAAGCTTCACAATTGCTTGAAATCATTCTGTTAAGATTACGCGCCGGACGCGAATAGTCAAGTTTATTCGAGAGCTTACGCGAGCACCAGCGATAACGCTGGAAGGTTTGATGACTGATGTATAAAGGACGACGCGTTCCACCGATGATCAGATTACTCAACGGCTGACGACTGCTCCCGCCACTATCAGTGCGCAGCATGTATCGCTTGTATTTTGAGTTTTGATTTTCTGGACACAAGTTCGCCCAAAGAAAGAGCTCCGTATTTCCCAGTCTTGCTGCAGCATTCTTCACCGTCACAACCACGTGACAATACTATCGATAGTAGTGTGAATAATAATGCGGTTGCTGGCCGGCCATATTGCCAAAATATTTGTGATAGCCTACTACCAGCTCCGCTTAATTTTTGGCAGAGCAATTAACTATTCCGCAGTCAAAATGGCGGAATATGTGCATCAATAAATTCGTATCCAGTTGCACCTTACAATTAACTTCTTGGTATTTTTTTATTTTGAAATCATAAAATGCAATATCACTTTGAAGCCGCGCAGTCCTACCACATGCAAAGGCTTCCTTTCCGCTACAGCTTAACAGTTTGACTTTATGATTATGTGTCAGCAAAGCACTCTGGTGAAGAACGCAATGATGTCAACTTTCTTGCCCTTCAGCCTGCTCTTCCGGCTTCACTATGTACCACGCGCGCGGAAAACCAAGTTTATTCTGCAGTGAGTCCGCGCTGTCGATTTTATACTATCGATAGTACCATCGAATTTTTTACTATCGATAGCGCTATCGATAGTATCTTTCACTATCGATAGTTCGATAGTGACTCAGCTATCGATAGTATCGATAGTACCATCGATAGTTCTGCATCACTAGTGTGTATATAACGCTCGCCGTTACCTACGTGGAGGATCTGCGTTTCGTGGCGTAGTGGCTAGCGCCACTCGCTGCGGAGGAAGAGGTCCCTGGTTCGATTCCGCGCTTCGGAAGCATTTTTCTGAATTATTTTTCTTTGGGGCTTTTATATATATATATATATATATATATATATATATATATATATATATATATATACGGTGCATGACGGCGGCGACGGCGACGGCAAAATCCAGCCGAGACTGTCCATATAATGCTATCGCAATAAAAACATAAAAAGATCACGTCAAGGCGATAGACCAATCGGCGGCGCAGAGAGGAGGGACTTTGTACGTGCTTCGTTCAGTGAATTCCCCGTGTGCCAGTGATTTTAAAATGGGCGGATCCCTTAGAATGGCCTTATTGCTGTGGCGCCGAGTTCAGCAGGGGTCCACCATATACGTGTGCAGAGTTTCCCATAGAGGGGGGGGGGGAAGTCTCACCGCAGTGCCCCCCCCCCCCCCACCCGTTGGTCGAGTTCGAAAGGAAGCAGGCGGTGCTGGGCAGTATCGAAGATGCATGTATCTTAGATACTATCTTCGATACACTTTGGGTATCTTGTATCTGTATCGCGATACGCCTCGCAAGATGAGTATCTGTATCTGTATTTCCGATACATTCAATAATGTATCGTGTATATTAAGATACAAGATACTCCTATAGGAACACCACCCTACGAAACAATAATCGCTGGCTCAACTCCGCTTCTCAAACTGGTACTGGTGCCACTAAACCGTCTGAATAAAACTAAGGGCAGTGACATATTTTGATCTTTCTCGAAAGAGTCCACCAGTGAGGGCAGGCGATGAGGAGTGCGCGATCCATTTTGGTTGAGCAGAGTAGCATGACAGCGCTCGCGAAGTCTCGATAGAGCAAGCGCGCGAACGTCTATGCTTAGCTCACGTGCCTTTCGTTTTCTCGATTATTTTTTCTTTTTACTTCTGCCAGTGCCATGACACTTACCCTTATCCACTGTCCAGCGCCGCGTACCACAACGCGTGCCGCGATTATCGCGCAAATTCTGATGCCGCTCTCCTGCGCGGTGCTTCGTTACGAAATCTGAAGCATAGGGTTGCTTTGCGTCTCGTGGCTTTCACACATCCACGATTTGAAGGATTTTGTGGATGTAAGTTCGACTTACATGCGATTATGTGCAAATAAGATCCTAACTGTAGCACCACTAGTACCGATGCTAGATCTAATAGAGCAAGCGTTTACCTAACAGAAGATATCTTCGTGTACCCTATCTTTTTTTGCCTGCTGTCGACCGAGACCCGGCCGCGGCGTTCGCATTTTCAATTGAGGCGAAAATACTTGAGTACCGTCTACTTCGACTTAGTTAAAGAACTCCAGGTGGCCGAAATTTCCGGAGCCCTTCACTACGGCGTTCTTCATAATCGTATCGTGGTTTTGGGATGTTACACCCTCAGAATTATTATTATTATCTGCCTGCTATCTTTATTCAAAGAGTTTTTGAACTCATAATTTGATTGTTAGCACAAGTGCTTTCTTAGTTGTCCTTCTCTTGCATCCCGTACGTTACATATAGGGCACCGAATTTTTTTTTTTTCCGGTCTGGTCACAGCAGTATGTCTCTTGTAACGTGCTGCCAAAATAAGCTCTCTGCTTTATTCTTACTTTGAACTGTCTGCTTTATTTCTGCTACCGTTTACATATTTATATTCCACTTGAGTTTACTGTTCTGCCAAGGCGATTTTAAAAACAGATACGTGATTATGTGGGCGCGCACTGAGTATACAGTACCAAACACCCTGCTTACTGCTTAGTAAAACAGTGAAATTGAGTTGGCACTGTAATAATGGAAATAATTAGGAGCCATCTTAAAGTCGTTAGGAAGGGGATTCGAGAAACATTGCTATACTAAATTATCCGTTTTTTTCATGAGCGCCCCAACGAACCGTTTCAGTCAATTTTTCATAGGCACTAAATCTTTTTATTGTCTTACATTAACAGGTAAATTGACGATAATTCATGTTTAATTGCCATAGCTATTAGGGGTGCCGCCTCTATCGTGTTTCAATACTTATTCACAATGAGTGTTTGATACAGAACGGCTTTTCTATTTTATTTACGTATATTTGTTTTTCGTTTTCAGGCCTCCCTAATATTTTTTGCTATTACTAATCGCCAGATAATTGGAGCTATAGGTAGCAATAGCGTGAATAGCAGCGGTGTCCTGCGAAGATTTGTGCAACTGTACTGCCACGCGCTCTTATTTATTTGTTTTGGTGTGATCGGGTTTAAACCGCAAAAGAAATATTAGCAGCGCTCGGCTCAAGCTGTGCCGCGAAGTTTCAAAATTTTCGCGGTTATTTCAGATTGATCCGTTAAGATTACGCGCAAATCCCAGCCGCGGCGGCCATATTTCGATGGAGGCGAAATGCTATAGAGGCCGGTGTACTTATATTTACATGCACGTTAAAGAACCCCAGGTGGTCGAAGTTTCCGGAGCCCTCCGCTACAGCGTCCGTCTTAATCATATCGTGGTTTGTGATGCGAAACCGCAACAATTATTATTAAAATTATGCGCAGGACGCGACCACTCTAGTTCATTCGGGAGCTTACGCGAGCACCAACGGTAACGCTGGAAGGTTCGATCGCTGATGTATAAAAGACCACGCGTTCCGCCGATGACCACAATACCGAAGGCCGGCGACTTGTCGCTATCAATGTACAGCGTGCTTTGCTTGTACTTTGAGTTACTTGGTTTTCTGGGCACAAGCTTGCCCAGTGAGCAGCTTAGTCTCTACCAGAGTGACTGCCGCCTTCTTCATCGTCACCACCACGTGACAATACAATAGGTATTAGGCATTTCTGGGGTGGAGATGTTCTCTCATTGAAGAAAAATTGTTAAAAGATTGCACGTTAATGACTATATCGATAACGAACGTTTTACGCCAGTAGATAAGTAGAATATGAAAAGTCACTGCAGTTTTATGAGCTCTACATATACAAAGTGCGTCACGAAAAATGTCGCTATGTGTTGTTGCTGCTGTACACCGGTTATTCGGTGTTGCGTAAACGGTATTTAACAGAAAAGGTAAAACTCCACACTGGTATTTGCGCCATCGTGCGACGGCTTCTTATTGAAGTTATTGTGATTAGATGGCGACCCGCTAGCTGGTCGGCAAGCTGAGCAGCGACTCCCATCAATTACAAAAATGCGAAGCAAGAGCCGCTGTCAGTGAAAAGCTGCCCTGTTAAGCAGGCAAAACAAACCCCAATAAGTTCTGTCGGAAGTAAACTAATGCACTTTAAGCAAGAAGGACAAAATTTTTGAGATACTAACAGATATTTCATTAAGATAAAACAAAATTGGTCACATTAAAGAAATTGTCAAGAAAACCTTTTCGTGCATAGGCGGTCGCTACTACGTTATGGGGGTCTATAAAAACAAATTTGCGAATGTATCGAAGTATCTTAAGATACAATTGGCAAGTATCGTATCGCATACAATTATTGCGGTAGTATCTTGTACCTGTATCTCCAATACTTTTTGCCTGAGTATCTTGTATCGTATCGCGATACAATTTCAAAGTATCTTTGCCCAGCCCTGGAAACAGGGATCGAGTGGATGCAAAAATGAAAAATGAACAGATCACGTGCTTCTCACAACGGCCTGCCTTTGGTCCCCGGCTTTCCGGAGGTTCAAGGGACTGTCAAGCAATTTTTCGGGCACCTATATATTTTCTTTAGCGCAACGGAAAGCTAACTGGTCAGAGTGTCTAGCCACGGAATGGTAATATACGTGGAAAGCGCCGCGAAACATTTTTAATCAGAATTTTTCTATCTGCGGCGAATATGAAGTCTTAAACACACTTGACAGCACATGCTGCAAACAGTGAGCGCGAGAGTGGTTCCTGTTCGAGCGGGGCGGTTTACTGCGCATGCGTGCACTCCGCGCGCATGCGCCGTGGCTATGGTGGCTAGAGGGGGAAGTGTGACGGGCGAGAGCGGAGGGCTGTACGAATTCCCAATGAAAGATGGCGGTCACACCAGGTGGCGCTACCTGCGCCGTAGGTGCTGGTAGCGCCACCTGGTGTGGGATATAAAACTGAAAATAAGAACATAGAATCAAAGTTTGGCAGCTCGTATCTAAATGACAAACAAATAACAAATATAGCCGCAAGAGTCGAGGAAAAAGTAGACGAACTACCAGGCAAAGACTGGAAGTATAGTGAGCTGCTACATGTAATCACGAAAGAAATGGAAATAGAGAGGAAAACCATTGTTGGAAAGGAAAGAAAAAGCCAAAAAGTTGGTGGAACAAAGAAATCCGGGAAGCGATCGAGATGCGACGTCAGGCATCACGGGAGCACAGACAGGCAAAAAAGGAGAAGCGGCCACAGGACGAAGTCAACCAAATATGGGAAATATATTTAGAGCAAAAATCCATTGTGCAGAAATTAGTCGAGGCAAAAATTAAAGGTGAAAGTGAACGCTGGATGACAGAGATTCGCGAAAAGAAGAAGGCCGCGCCTAGGATTTTTTGGAGCCACCTAAAAGCGCTGGGTAGGAAGTCTGTCACAATGCAGCAACATATGGTAGATGAAGGAGGAAATAAATTGGAAGGATATGAAGCGCTAGGTTACATCCGAAAGATAACAGCCGATTCGTTTAAAAAGGTCCCCCAGGGGATTCCCCCGGTGAGTAAAAGTACGCAAAGGAGTGCAACCGAAGAAGATGTAGTACTAGAGAATTTCAATTGGAAGAAGGCCGAAGGAAAAATTCCTAAGCGCACTACTCCGGGCTTAGATGGGGTTCCCGTCAGCCTCATTAACGAACTCGGACATAACACTAAAGAAGCACTGCTGAAAGCCGTAGAAAAGTGCTTACAGGAGAGGGAAATACCAGACAGCTGGAGAAAAAGTAGAATGAACTTAATCTATAAAGGCAAGGGAGAAAAGGATAACATTCGCTCGTATAGACCGCTAACAATTACATCGGTGCTATACAGGTTGGCGATGCAGGCAGTAAAATTAAAAATAGAAGCGTGGGTAGAACAAAATGATATTTTGGGAGAACTTCAGAATGGATTTCGAATCGACAGGCGGTTAGACGATAATCTGTTTGTTCTTACCCAGTGTATAGAAATATCTAAAATAGAAAACAGGCCCTTATACGTAGCTTATCTAGATATCACCGGGGCGTATGACAACGTTAATCAGGAAATTTTGTGGGATATATTGAAGGAAGTGGGCATAGGTGACGACTGTGTACAGCTTTTGAGGGAATATACCGAGGAAATACAGTTTGTATAGAATGGGAAGGAATAAGTAGCAAGGACAGCGTTGAAATTAGCAAGGGGCTGAGACAGGGATGCCCTTTGTCCCCGCTGTTATTCATGCTGTACATGGCGAGGATGGAAAAAGCGCTAGAAGGTAGCAACATTGGATTTAATTTGTCACACAAACAGGTCGGAGCGATGGTTGAGCAGAAGCTTCCAGGTCTATTTTATGCTGATGATATTGTCTTATTTGCGGACAGTCAAGATGATATACAGCGACTGGCAGATATATGCGGAAGGGAGTGTGAGGCTCTAGGACTAGGATTTAGTGCAACAAAATGTGGATTGATGGTATTCAATGATCACGGAGACCATACGGTATTAATACAGGGCCAAAAATACCGAGGGTAAGCGAGTACAAGTACCTCGGAGTATGGGTAAATGAGGGGGATAGATATATGGAGGTACAAGAGAAAGCATCGGTAGCAAAGGGAAAGAGGAATGCTGCAATTATGAAGCACAGAGCTTTATGGGGATACAATAGGTACGAGGTGCTTCGAGGGCTGTGGAAGGGTGTGATGGTTCCGGGGCTTACATTTGGGAACTCAGTGGTGTGCATGAAGTCAGAGGTGCAATCAGGAATGGATGTAAATCAAAGGACGGTGGGCCGCCTCGCGTTGGGCGCTCACGGGAAGACGACAAATGAGGCGGTAAAGGGTGATATGGGATGGACAGGCTTTGAAGTGAGGGAAGCGCAGAGCAAAATGAGATTCGAAGAGAGGCTGAGGAAAATGAAGGAGAGTAGATGGGCAGAGAAGGTTTTCAGGTATTTGTATAGAAAAAGCGTTGACACGCAGTGGAGAAAAAGAACTAGGAGGCTCACCAGTAAATATACGGCTGGCAGTGCGGGCGATATGGCAACAAGGAGCATTAAGCGGAAGGTCAGAGAGGCGGAGAGGACTTATTGGATGACAGCGATGGAAAAGAAGCCGGCTCTGAGTAACTACCGAAAAGGAAAAAACGAAATAAGGAGGGAAAGGTTTTATGATAATTCAAGGGGAAGCGCTTTACTGTTTGAAGCAAGGTCGGGCTGCCTTAGAACGCGTAGTTATAAAGCGAGATTTAGTAACGAAGAAGAACAATGTACATGCTGCGGGGGAACTAAGGAAACGATGGAACATGTACTGATTGAATGTGGCGATATTCACCCAGGTATACGTGTGGGCACGAGTCTACATGAAGCCTTGGGTTTTAGGGACAACAATGGAAAGCTGAACACGTCCGCGATAGAAATAAGTAAGAGACGGTTAGAGTATTGGTGGCAGAAAAGTAGAGATAAAGAACAAAAATAAATAATGGGGGAAAAATAAGGTCATTCTGCCTTAAGAGGCAGAGAGATGGACCGTGAATTTATATTTTTTGGTATAATAACATAGATTTAATCAATGTAGATAAGGTATTTGGCCAACATGAAACAAGGAAGGTTTTTTTTTTTTTTTTTTTTTTTTTTCTTCGAGCCTGGTGGCAGACATGTCACCGCCCCGTTTTAAAGGGGACGCTCATAGCATCCATCCATCCGTGCTTGCGGCCATGCTTGCGGCGGCATTTGCCTGCTTTGCGTATGGCCGCTAGACGTTAGTTTCACTTGTTTCTAATAATCGCTTATACCCCGCGCCCGTGTTGTTAAAGGCGCTACGTGTTTGTTTCGCTAAGAAGCATGTGTTGCAAGTTCTTAGCGGTGTTAAGCAAGAGGGAAAAAAAAAGAAAACCAATATTGCTTTTAAACCAGACGGAACTGGCGTGCCTCCATGTTTTCATATTTCAATGTGTCTTACTATCAGTTCGCTTCAACATGTTTAATCTGCTACAGTGTGCATAAACTGGGCAAGTTGGTTGATTTTCATGGTAAATCAGCGCAAAAAGACGACAACACGAGAAGAACGACGCAGGACAGGCGCTGAACAGTTCAGCGCTGGTTCAGTGTCATTCTTATTATCATATTCCTTTTGCGCTGCTTTTACCATATTTATAGTCTGCTTCAGTTGAACTAAACCACTTGCTCGGCTGCATAGCTCAGCTGACTTTAAAGTGTTCTTTCCTCTTGGTCAAGTGTAAACTGTTTACAATCGTTCATAGCGAGTATACTGGCTGCAGTGCAGCGCGTTTTTTTTTTCTCTCTTAGTCCGCACCTACTCCCCCCCCCCCCCCTCCATTTCCTCTGTATTGTAGGGGGTTCTCTTGAGCGCGAAATGTTCCAAGCATTTACATTTTCCGGCTACTTTTCCTTGAGAAAATTGAAGTGCTCTTGAGCGCGAAATGTTCAAAGCATTTACAATTTCCGGCTCCTTTTCCTTGAGAAAATTGAAGTGGAAATTGGAATGCTACAGCTTGAGGCTCTTTGATACGAGCATTCTATTTTATTATTTTAGCGATAGTTCTATCTATGCAAGGACCACTGATTTCTGTTAACTTACGGCTTTAGATGCATACTAAATACATGCAAGGACATGTTTATTTATCACACATTTGTCATCCATAATTATGTCAGACATTTGTTGTCACGTACTCCCCTATCACGTTAAGAGGTCAAATTACTTGACCCTCCTCAACTTCAAGTTTTTGGCGCTCCCTTTGAACACTCCTGTCTGCTTTTCTTTTTTTGGTAAATTACTTCGTGGTGCGTTCGGAAACACCGTAGGCACAGCGTCTTCTGACAAACGCCGGGTATCTCAACAACCTCACTGTTTATAATGTACGTCGAAGTGCCGCTCGCAAACAACGCTGTCCCTCGTCAGCTCTTTGTCAGTCCGCTTAATATTTCGAGCTCATTGCTCTCGCCTCGAGAGATCCTTCGGGGCTTTAAAGACCGAAAGCTTCTCCGAGCACGATCTATACCCGCCTTTACCGCAGGGACGACGCATGCACTTGCGCGATTTGACGGCATGGTTCGCAGAACACGTGGGTACAGTGGCGGGTAAACAAACGACGACAGCGAAGGCGAGGCATCCGAACAAGGTGACGGCAGAGCACAGAGAGAACGAACGAGTCCAGACGAGCCAAAGCAAGCGCGGCGAGCGCGAGCACCTACTACTACACCAGCGCCCCTTGCGCCAGAACTTTCATTGCGTTCCGCGCATCGCTCTCCCACGGCGGGGATACAGCGCCCGTCGCACTTCCCCCTCTAGCCACCATACCGTGGCTGGACATGGGCCACTGGCGGCCGCGAAGGCAGCGCCGCTTCTCACCGTGCAACTCCTTTTACCTCGTAGGCAGCACAGAACAGAGCGGGGATAGATAGGTATAATATACATACTCGAACTTTGAGGATCAATTATAGCGCGCATGACAGCATCAGACTACGTGACCACGTACAGCAATGTGACCGACTTAATCCAGCTTCAAGGCTCTTCCGCTAGGCTGAGCGACATACCGGTTTTTGCTATAGCAAAACGTATACTTTTAAGCACGATTTGAAAATATAAATCCTACCCACAACGCGAACAGGATGTTGGAACTGTCACTATAATTCACGGGCTTTTCATTGCTACCGGGATCTAATCACACGTTCTGCCCACTTGTCGGTCCCATTAAAAATAGGAAGTAAACAGTGCTTGGAATGCAACAGTATAGTGGTCATCGGCCGCCATTATCGTCAAAATCCTGCGTGGCAATAACCCTTCACATTAAACAATGACGGGACAGGTCAAACTGTGTAATGGTATGGAGCAGACTTGGCGCCCCCCTCAGATGATTAGGGGGGCCGGCCGCCCCCCCTGCCGCCCTCGTGCACACGCCTAAAGGGTGTCTACGGTGTAAGGTACAACTCCCCTTTATGTATGTTCGTGCGTATGTTTGTATGTGTGCGAGTGGAGCAGTGGCGCATCGACGGGGGGGTTTCGGGGGTTGTAACCCCCCATCAGGCCGACCTGCCCCCCCCCCCCCCCGTAACTGCCCCGCTGACCTTCTCACCGGGAGTCCAAAGTTCATTTCATATCCAGAGGTGTCTTGAGGTCGATTTTTCCTGACTGGCTCTAGAAATGTGTTGTATTCAGTCATCTACTCCTAAATTGAAAGAACGCAAACCGCATGCTCTATGGCTCTGCGTTCACTTCCAGGGAAGCAGCTTTCCAAGAAAAAGGGTGCTTTTACGGGTTGTCAGTCTGGCCCATATTTTATTTTCGTGCCCCTTTGATTACTACAAAAGAGCATGTCATGGCAAATATAACAATGGAACACATCGAGGGACGAGCTCTCAGTTGACTCTAGCCGCAGCCGAAACTGTTTCTCAGATACGTCTAAACGACTGTTTTTCTATCGTCAAGAGATCCTACGTCGTAATTTTTCTCTCTCATATAAATTTCATCGAACGAGAATTTAGTTCGCCTTTGAAACATAAGACTCTCAGCCGTGTTTGGATGTTCTCGTAGCCTGAAAATAAAAGTCTGCAAAAACACCTACACAAGTCGATATCTTCAGTTTTCTTCATACCACAAAAAAAAAAAATCCAGAAGATATTAGTCTTAGACATTAATGCGAAGAGCCGGAACACACTGCATTGCACAACGTGAAAAAAACAAAACAAAAGAAAAACATACGATATATTCGTGAAACTAACCAAGAACGGCTACGGAAAGTATTTTATTCAGAAAGCAGTTCACTTCCAAAAACACGACGCAAGCTGATAAATCCAGCAACAGCTCCCCCCCCCCCTCCTTCCCCAGTCAACACCACCACAGAAATGCGTCAGTCTCTACTATCCCAGGCGTGAGCCAAACCATCGCGCCCAACGACCGGCCGCCGAAAGAGAAATTCAAGGCAATGTCTACAAAATTGCTCGCGCTGGCTGCGACGCCAGCTGAACCGAAGAACCTGAAAGAAAGACGGGAACGACGTCCTCAATTTTGAAAAAGATCGCACCCCATAGCCGTACATTCCGAGGACGCAGACCGCCGAATCAATTTTCCTGAAACTACAGTCCTCGCAATTCGAACCAATTACCGGAAATGAATCCTGGCATATGCAAACGAAACAACGTGAACCGCTCTCAAGGCAGCCTATCCCTTGTGTACAGCACAAGAAAGAAAGAAAGAAAGAAAGAAAGAAAGAAAGAAAGAAAGAAAGAAAGAAAGAAAGACAGAAAGAAAGGAAGGAAGGAAGGAAGAAAGAAAGAAAGAAAGAAAGAAAGAAAGAAAGAAAGAAAGAAAGAAAGAAAGAAAGAAAGAAAGAAAGAAAGAAAGAAAGAAAGAAAGAGCGAGAGAGGCATCTGCGTACCGAACACCAGTCTAGAGGGTGTTGGCGTAGTGCACTTCGACACGTCCACACGTCTAAAAAGCTCCCCACCCTCTTTATTGTTCAACTGATGCCTTCCGGTCATACTCTTGCACTTCTCTGTTTTTTTTTGCCGACAAGCACCGCCGCCGCCTGAAGCCGCCGAACAAGAAAAGGAGCCCTCTTCCTGTGTGTCCCTTCCTCAAACTCCGAAGAAGGAGCGTATGGTTTCTGAAACGTCGGGACAAGGCTCACTCAAACTTTAAAGATAAGAAGGCGTCGGCGGCATCCGATTCATCCGGCAAGCTTTGACGCACGTGTTTTCTATTTCCTCGGGGCTGTTGGTGAATGGTACCGTCCGTGAGTGGCTGCAACAGAGTGGTCGCGCATTTTTTTCTGAACCTCGTTGACAGCGGACGAACGAGACGTGTTAGTGCGGTGAGAAGATAGCGGCTCGTTCATCAAAGCCACCGCGAACCCACCGAGGCTTGGAGCAACTAGTATGTGCGTCGCAGTGTCGCACGCACACAGTGACCCCAAGCATATGCCATGCGGAGTCCATACGCTGCGAAGATGGGAGGAGCGAGAAGCCGTGGCAGAATGAGTAAATGTTTTTAATGACGTCTAGACGGCAAGAAAAAAAAAAAAAACCTTGGGAAAGTGTGGAAGGTCTGTTGGGTGGGGACGTTTCCTTTTCTTTTTTTCAGTAAACGATCGCCCTCTCTTTTTACCACTTCTTTTTTTGCATGTACATCGGACGGAAACTACGAAGTTTGATGTGCACACAAGCGCACGTTCAGTTTGCTTGCTAGAACTTGTTGCTGTGTTTGCTGCGTGAATCTGCGTCGACAATGACCTACCTCGCCGAAACCCTGTTGCTGAAGCGCCAGTCGAACACGACCCAAGAAAGATTTCGTGTTCATATTCAAGCGACGCAGCAACAGCACCGGAATGCCCGATTACGGCCATAGAGAAACCGGCGAGTCGGCAGATATTGTCGTCTCATACGTCCATTGACCAGTCAATTTTTACTAAGGACGGTTCAGTCGCCGAGTGACCTGAGAATGTACGCTGGAAAGGTCAGTAAGTGTATCCGTCAGCTGAGAACTGTACTGTACGTGTGCTGCATTGAACTGTACATACTGCTTATAATCCATACTATGTAATTGTGTTTTAAAATTTATAGTTTGGCGAGACTCAAAGGAAGCATAGAAAATTATAAGCTGCAGAGTTTTTGAAGAGCTAAAGTTGCCATGCAAGCGGACTTGTTCATACGGCATTTTCTTGTTCATCATCATCATCATCGGCCTGTCTACGCCCACTGCAGGGCAAAGGCCTCTCCCATGTTTCGCCAATCAACCCGGTCCTGTGCTTTCTGCTGCCACGTATTTGCCAGTAGTGCAAATACACGGGACACAAGAAACGCACACGAAAACACACACACGACGCTAGGTGTCTTCGCGTGCCTTTCTTGCGTCCCGTTTCTATGTTCTACCATAGTAATAAAATTTTTAACATCATTGCGGGACAGGGGCGTAGCCAGAAATTTTTTTAGGGGGTGGGGGGAGCACCTTTTTGATCTGAAGTGGGGGTCGGGCAGGCAGATGTGATCGAGTGTCATGTTGTGCTGTCTATGCCATGGCAAAAAAAAAAAAAGCGTTAAAGTGGAGAACATACGTTACGATATTAGATTCACGATTAGACATGTCGCGACGAGTGAATCAAAGCTTCTCCGAAAGGATGCTTTGGAATGAATGAAATTCGCAGGTTCGAACATGGCGCCAATCGTGCCAAAGCAAGCGAGGCGGCTGCCACAGCGATGCAGCGGCATTGGACAACTTCACCTCTAAACAATTTTATGAAAAATTCTAACGTAAAAATAATCAGTACACTTGGGTATGATTATTGAATACAAAGAAAATTATTTTTTGTGCATAATATTATTGTTACACAAATTGCTTTTAGCGATGAGTCTGTTTAGTAACGCCCTCAACACCGTATCGGTTGTATTACGCAACGCAACAACCACGCGCGCGCTCTTCAAGGGATCGCGCACGCTGCTTTGACTGCTCCTGCTTTTCCCTGCTTGGCGGTTTCGTGCGCGTGTATCGTGGGCCAACTTTTCTCGTGCGTTCTGACAGCTTTTGCTGCAACGCAGGATGGAGTCCACCTCAGCTTTCGTAAGTGTTTGTGTCGTTGTTTCGAGGTTGCAAACATTGCTTTCGATTGAAGGCTTTGTTGTGCAGTTAATGCGCAGCAACGCTGTGCCAAGGTTTCCTTTGCGTCGCGTAATTTCTGTGCATAGACGGCGAAGCAATTTGTTTTATGCGTATATACATGTGCCCATGGGCTGAGGCTTCGTTGCAAATTTTTTAATGGATGCGAGACGATCTTGGGCTGTTTGTATGCACACCGTCAGTTGAAGGGGCCGACAAGCAATTGTTGTGGTACCTGTTTTCTTTAGTGCAACGGAACGCTTTCCCGTCAGAGTGTCTAATCCAGGAATGGTGACGCGGAAAAATGCTGTGCGACATTTATAATCAAAATGATGCACACAACACGCGCTGTAAACAGTAGGAGGTGAGCGCGACACCGATTCGTGTTTGTGCGCTGCGGTTTGCTGCGCATGCGCGCACACCGCGCGCATGCGTCGCGGCTGGACATGTCCCACTACTTTCTTTGAAGCAGCACATGCTTCCCACGTCAAATCATTTGACCTTTTATGTAGCACAGATCAGAACAGGGATGAATTAATGTACATACTCCAATTTTGAGCACTAATTGTGGTGCGCATAAAAGCATGAGACAACAAATGAAACGACTTCATAGTGCAACTTCAAGACTCTTCCGCTAGGTTTCGTGACTTACCCTTCTTTTGTGACTTTTAAACACAATTTCAAAAGTATAACCCTCCTTGAATCACGAAAAGGATGCCTGAATCTGTCACTATAATTCAGTCTCTCATATCCACCAGGATTTAATCACGCATTTTGGTCACTTGTCGATACCTTTAATGCGCAGCAAAGCTGCTGCGCCAAGGTTTCCTTTTTGTTGCGAAGTTTCGGCGTATAACTGGCAAAACAATTTGTTTCGTGTATATATGTATGTGCCCATTTAGGACTGCGGGTTTCATTGCAAATTTCTAAATGTATGTCGGATGATCTCATGCTGCGTGAATACACGCCACCAGTTAACGCTGAGATGTGAGTGATGACAGTTTGCCAATTGTTCCCAAATTTTGAACTTGGAGCCACGGTTCAATCCGTAATCGAGCCCGGGTCTTTTGTGTGGGCTCTACTAGAGAGCCACGTCAGTGCTTGAAACTAGTTAGGAAAAAAAAATATCCTGCAGATCTCACATACTGTGGGAATCGACATAATGTGAAGCAGTCAGAGGGGTGCTGCTTACAATCCACTGTTTGGCTTTTAGACAAGTCGAGGCATTCATGTTGTGTCATGTGGTTCACTATTGTTTGTTTGTCATGCCTGCATGTGTGTGTATTCTGGTACATACCAAGCCGATGAAACATGTGTGCTGGTAAATACCATGTATGTCCTGTCATTTATTTGTCATACTATGCCATGCCAATTTTGGTATATATCAAGTTAATGAAAGGGCCTTGAGAGCACTAAGATTAAATCGTGACTTGCATGACATGATTTTCATGTTACGACCTGCTGTTTATGTTCCTTATACACTCATGTGATGGCAAGCCAATATTGGTGCATGTCAAGTTCATGAAGCGGCAGAGAGAGCACTGAACCGAGTCGTGTAAATCATGAGGTACATGACATGCATGTCAGTGTCTTCATGTTACGACCTGTGATATATGTTCGTCATACACCCATGTCATGCCATACCAACTTCGCATATATATTAGGTTAATTAAACAGCTGTGAGAGCACTGGGACTGTGTCATAGATATCATGATGTACATGACGTGCATGTCATGATTAACTTACTGCAACCTGTCCTTTATGTTCTTTATGCACTCCTGTCATGCCATACCAATTTCGGTATATATCATGTTAATGGAACGGTCATCAAAGCACCAAAGCCGTGTCATGTAAAGCATGATGTATCATAATAGGTCAGCAAACTCGCTCGTAAGTCTACTTACTCAGACTCAGATTGGGCCGTGAGTCAGGGTGATTAATACTTTGGTCAGTTTGAGTCCCAGTGAGTCCGGTTGAGGAAGAGTTTTGTGAGTCTGAGTCCACTTAAGGAGAACATTGGTGAGTCTTAGACCGAGTGAGCCCTAAGCACAAAATATATTTCTTGAGTGAGTCGGAGTGAGCTCCACCTTTTATTGCAGACCTGGTCGTATCTACTCATCTTCAGCAGTGCTATCAGCTTTATATTGGCTTACGTTTATACTCGCATCTACCTACGCATATCTCAATGCATTAGCGTTCATGCGCCACCTCAATATTCATTGATCAGAGGCGTGAGTTGGGGGGGGGGGGGCAGTGCCGTGGCCTCCCCCCGCAAACTCTTTCTCGGGAAGTTAAGACTTTCAAAAGGCTCCAACCAAAAAATGGGTTTAATTCCTGACGTTTCGGAATCAACTCGATTCCTTCCTCAGGGGGAGTGACACAGGCGGTGTCGAGGTGCAACTCTTAACTTCTCTTTTGAACCAGCTGGGGAGAAGGAGGGAAGGCGCGTCTTCTTTAGTGGTGAGAGGGTTGAGGGGGTCGTGGCTGCCGCGGTTGCTGCGGTTGTGTGGGATTGATGGGCGGGGGCCGGCCGGGGACGTATGCGCTCACTCGCGACTTTGTTTGCATTGGTTTTCTTGCTGTGGTTAGACCGTGAATGTATACTGACGGCAGGTTCCCCTTGCATCGGTTCAAGTTGCCTTCGGTGTTCTGGATGAACCACGATTCCAGTAATAGCCGCTTTTGTTGGTTAGTTTCTGTTGCTAGAATTTCGGTTTTTTCAAAGTCAATCTTATGGTCGGCATCTTCTGAGTGTTCTGCAAGGGGGTTCCGTTGTCTTGAGAACGTCCTGACGTCGTTTTTGTGCTGTTTAATTCTTTTGGTCAAGTTTTTTGTTTCGCCAATATATGCGGCCTGGCAGTCGGAACACTTGATTTTGTAGACGACGCCTTGTGCTCTCTCTCTTGGTGGAAGTCCCTGGGTTTCGGTAGAAGAAGACAGGCAAATCTTTCAAAATGTTCAGCTTTAAATTTCACGGGAAGTGCTTGATAAAAATATCTCATGTGAGTCACGTATTTCGTAAAAATGTATTTACTGGATTGAAACCACTGAGAACTTGCATTTGAAGGTACGAGATCAAAAGGCATATTGTAGAGCAATATTGGTGTTAAAGAGCATTGACACCATGATCAAAAAAGTCAATTTTACATTAAAGAACTCATGAGCTGACTCACTCAGACTCATGTCAAGCCGCGAGTTTGAATTGGAGTGAGTCCGGTGGAGGAAAATTTTGGTGAGTCTGAGTCCGAGTGAGCCTTCAGAGCAATATCTATTTCTTGAGTGAGTCTGAGTGAGCTCCAGTTTTTTTGCCGACCTTTGTGATGTATTAGACATGCATGTCATGATTTTCATCTTACGGCCTCTCATCTATGCTCGTGATACACTCATGTAGTCCATACCAATTCTGGTATGTATCAAGTAAATAAGATGGCTACGAGAGCACCAAGACCGTCTCATGTAAATCGTGATGTACCTGTCATGCATGCCATGATTGTTATGTTACGAAATGTCATTTATTTTCGTCATACACTCTTGTCATGCTGTACCACTTCAGGTTATATTTAGTTATTGAGAGAGGACCAAGACCATCTCATGTAAATTGACGTGAATGTCGTGATTGTCATGCTACGACCTGTCATTTATGTTTGTCATACACTCATGTCATGCCATACCAATTTCTGTATATATCAGGTTAACGAAAAGGTCTGGAGAATACGAAGTTGTAGGCGGCTAGGTAGATAAACGAACGTATGGACAGACAGATAAGCTCAAAGGAGCTGAAGTTTGCTATGGAATGCTTTACATTTAAAAATCCCTCTACCAGTGTCATGAACTGCAAGGAATCGCATTAACAAGTGCAATATTGAGTGTAAGAATATTAGAATTGCACCAGGCATCACACCATGTGAATGGCGTAATGAGTGAGTGGCTTCAATTTCCCCACCTATCACAAAGGGCTCAGCTATATGCCATCATCACCAGCAGCAGCCACAGCATCAATCAAGTATGCAGCTATGTAGGTGTGCGTATTGCCTTAAAGGCCAACTCTGGCGATTTTTTGGCCATGTCAAAGTAATGGTGCTTTTATGTTCCTGAGACGCTCCTGTTACGGGCCAGATAGCAGAAATACTCGGCAAATTGGAGAATAATTTTAAATAAGCAAAAAAGCGCAACACCGAAACCGAAACCCAACCGAGTGTACTGTCTACGTATGACGTAGACGTTACGAACGAACCGGAAGTCGTGCAAGGCATGCCGGTGACGCCGGCGCGGAGTATGAAAACTGTGACAGCCGGGACTACGAGCGAAGCGCCGGCCAAACCAACGCTGTCTGTCGCCTTGTGCACAGCAGACGCTCGCTGTAGCGGCCGAAGCGCCGAAGTTAGCGGTGCCCTCGGCTGCGTCACTTCCGCCGCCTTACCAATACTGATGTCACAGACGCAATGTTGCCAATAATTGTGGGAAGCCAGGAGGGCGTTTGCAGACAATCTTTAAAATTCATTTGCAAACAATCTGCGCATGTCTCAAGCCTGTAATTTGGCATAAATGATGGAAACGTGCAAAGGAACGTACCCAGCGAATTTCATTGAGATCCATCGACCTCGAAAAAGCACCGGAGTTGGCCTTTAAAGCATAGTACAAAAAATCACAGCATATCCACGTGGTGAATGATGATGAGTGGGGCAAAGCGAACTCGCGCTGCAGCACGGCGATAGCATTGGCGTGAGCGTGGTCCTTCTTGATGGAAGATATTGTGACTAGATTGTTTGAGAACCACAATCTGTTGCACACACCGCAAGTATGGCTGAAACTGTTATCAAGGAAGTCCCACTGGAAGCGCGCGTCGGCGCCTTCGGGCACAGCCCGCCTGATGCGTTTTGCAGCCACTTCACGTGCTCGCACAGCCTCGGTCTCTGCCTGCCGGTATGCGCGCTCTCTCGCCGCTTCGCGGTCCTTCACATTTTGAAGATCCGATTCGTGCTGCAGCCGTGCAGCTTCGGCCTCGCAGGCTTGAACGGCGGGGTCTTCGCGCGGCAGCCGTGCAGCTTGTCGAGCAACTTCGGCCTCGTGGGCTCGAACAGCGGAATCTGCTTCGCGGCGTCGACGTGCAGCTTCGGCCTCGCGGGCTCTCACCTCAGGATTGTCTGCGAGCGCATGCTGCCGCCGCCTTTCGTGCCCTCCGTTCCACAGCCTTGTCTTCCATCTGGCGACTCCGAGCTAAAGAGAAAGCGTGCCAAGAGGGAGCCTCATGGCGCGTTACTTCTGAAACGTCATCTTCTTCTTCTACTGCATACCAGAACGCGTGCAGTGAAGAAGAAAGAATGCCACACAGGTGAACACGCACGAGAGTGTCACTCGTCAACGTCGTCTTCTTCTACTGCATACCAGAACGCGCGCTTCTCACGAGCTAGAGGTGGCTACTACAACGCTACAAACAGGGGATGGACAGACCCACGGCATAAGGAGCTTCGCCCCTAAAACGGCAGGAAGGGGAAGATGGAAGCTTGCAATGAAAAAAATCCCTAAACAGGGGGTGGGTGCTCGAGCCGACGTTTCAATAAGTGGACTTGCCTTCTTCAAGGGCGGAACTGAAGCATAGTGATTTCTTGGCTATTTTGCAAAATGATGATTTATCGTGTAGTGGGCACCTTGCAGCTATACTTGCAGTAGGTGCCCTAAGAGAGTTTACAATGCGCTGTATGAAGGCCATTCCACCTGCCGTAGTGGTCTAGTGGTTATGGTGCCCGAATGCTGACCCGAAGGTCGTGGGATTGTATTCCGGTCGTGGTGGCTGCATTTAGATGAAGGCAAATTGTTAGTGGCCCGTGTGCTTAGATCTAGGTGCACGTTAAAGGACCCCAGGTAGTCGAAATTTCTGGAGCCCTCCACTATGGCGTACCTCATAATCATGTCGGGGTTTTGGGACGTAATACCTCAACAAATATTGTTATGAATGGTACTTCTCCAGCTTAGGTTGTGACTGTGCTACATGCTCTATGGAGGCCTGGCATTCTTTTTGTGCTTTGGGTATGCCAATGTTCATAGAGGGACAGTAAAATTAGTCATCTGAGTCAACATACATGTATTCTTTGTGCATGCAAAGCATGCATTCTGTGAATACATCCATTACACAATTTACAGAAATATTTACAACAAAAGCATCAATATTTAAAATTTTTTATCGAACTTCTACGAACCTTGCACGAGTTCTTGTACTTTCAGTATGGCTTTTATTCTTTTGTTTGTTTTATTTTTTTCTTCTGCTTAATTATCACAGTTGAAGCAGGTGTGTAGCCAGGGGCTGTGTGTCAGTGTCAAAACACAGTCTGAAATTTTCTGAGTGCTGCATATCCCCCTCTCCATCATCAAACGGCCTTTTTATCTTGTTCAAGCAGTGGCCGTTTTTCTTTAATTCAAGAATGTTTTCGTATATTTGCATTCTCTTTCGTGCAATCGTCTATTTTTTCTTTTTGTGAGAAAATAAACATTCTTTATAAATTGAGCCCTCTCAGGTCCTTTGTGGGCTCGTGGTTTTTATGTGGATATTTTAGTGAATGAAACAGCTAACCCTTCTGCTTTATGAAAGAGACAGACAAGTGCTGAGTACACCAATTGCAATAACCCCACTAATGGAAAGATTTTCTATTGTATTGGCTAAAGTGAGCCCTGTTTTTCTCACTAGAAGTTTATGTTTTCATTTCTTCACTTAAAGTTGCAAAAAATGACTTTTGTCGCCCTACGCGGCAAACACACGAAGGTGCATAAGAGGCTGTTCATATGACTCTATTGGTGTACTTAGCAGTATTGAAATACAGTACACTTTTTTTTGGTTTTAATCTTTTCTGACTTAAAATGTGCAAATGCACCTTCATTTGTAGTGAGTAGCAAAGTGCGCCGCCTCCTCTTGAGTTATGGTCCGATGCTCATGAGCGGCAGCATCAGAGCTGTTAGCTGGGGAACTAGTGGCACCTGTTGATGAGTTGGAGAAGTAGGAGGAGCGCCTGGCTCGCGAAGCTGTGAAGGAGCTTCACGTGACAATGAGCATTCGGAAAGCTAATTCTACTGGGTTTTTATATTAAAAAGTGGTTGAAAGCGTCAAATGAAGGTGGTTAACAACAGTTTCACACACTCCTGTGAAAGCAGAACGTTGAGTGCAATCATGTTTTCAGGGAGATCTATCAGCATCGCTATCACTTCTCAGCACTTCTCAGCATCGCTGTAGGAGGGACTCATAACTTTTTCAGGGGTTTCTCAGATTGATAAATTCTGCTTACAAAATATCCACATGCTTTTGGAATCGAGTGTTGCAGGTGTAACCACTACCGTGGGGGAGCTTTTCATTGCGCTGCAAAAAGCTGGGTCCAGAAAAATTGGTTGTCAGTCCATTTAAAGCAGAAAAATGACTCGGGTATTGCTTTTACCAGTGGTTTATAACAACCCCCCAAAAATATCCATAAATGGGGGCTGCATGTTGTACACGCCGCCGCCCTATAGATGAGAAAATAAGCTAAGCACATTGTTCGCTAGATGATCATAAATAAGAGGTTAGTCAAAACATGAGACCATAAGTGGGCTAGCAAAATTATTTGTTCTTGCTTATCGTTCATAAAAGTGGTGCTTACATTGTCTGATTGACTCTATTTATATTTCAGAAGACATCACAACCAACTCAGCATTCACAAATGCAACTTCTCATGCAATCAAAAGCCAAGGCAGTGTGGCTGAAGAACTGCACCTTGAGAGCACAGTCTGCAGCTAAAGAAGTAAGTGGCGCACATAGCATTATTGAAGACGTCATCATGCAACCTGTAAAGCGCACTATTTCTGTATTTGCAACTTCAGGAACCCAGGCCTCGTTTTGACAAAAATTTACTGGCTACATGTAGAAAACAGTTGCAGTTCACAAGAAAATGTTGTCTCGAAGTTTTATACCATAACATGCCCTGTTTTCTAAAGGAGCTTCCACAGGAAGGCAGCTGCACTTAACCACTGAAATCAAAGCAAATAGTCTTGGATGAAAGTGTGTGACCACCTTTACTCGTGAAATAAGGCAAGCACGTAATTAGTGTACCTTAACCCGTATATGCCCAGTGTCCTACATGCAGGACGCTCCTCTGATGTGGTCTAAAATCGCTAATTCTTTGGCTGAAGACTAGTGCCACCTACAGCGAATCGAGCAGGTCTCTGCCTAAGCATGTGCTAGCCTAGACATTGGAACTGCTTCATTCGGGTGAATGCATACATTGTATGACAGACACCATGTAGTGGAACAAAATTGAAGTAATGACCCTTTGTTTGTCATCAAATCATTGTGATACTTTTTCATCCAGGTCATACGAGGTGAGAGATAAACCGGGAACAGTTGTGTTGTTCAAATGTCAGGTGGTCATAAGTTGCAATGTGGTAAGCGCAGCCATCCTATATTATCATGTGGTTGTGACTGTGAACAAGGCGGCAGCAAGACTGGGAAATACGAAACTTTTTATTTCGGTAAACTTGTGCCCGAAAAATAAGAACTCAAAATAGCAGCAATACACGTTTGCACTGATAGCGGTGAGAATAGTCGTCGGCCGTCAAGTAATCTGATCTGTAGTAAGGCGTGTTGGCATTTATACATGCGGCATCGAACATGGGAGCCTTATCGCTGGTGGCCGCGTGAGTTCCAGAATAAACTCAACTGTTTATGTTTGTGCGCTCAAGCTTATTGGAAAATTTCAAAATAACCTGGAGGGTTCCCTTACATTTGGGCGTTGTTTGCGCAAGGCAGGGGTTATACGTGTTACAGACGGGTTACATGAAAGTAGCAAAAGAAGTGCGCGAGGCATTGCCCCCCTCTGAATATGCGGCGTCCCGATGCTAGTAACAGAACATACATGGAAGGGAAAAAAAAAGTGCATACACAAAGAAAGTACAGTGATAACGCAAAAAGTAGAGTCCTTAGGTTCACTAATGCGTATAAAATAGCTTAAGGCACACGACATGGACGACTTCAGAGTGTTGTAGAGTTCATAATGCTGTCCAGGATAACCTCATATTCTAGAAAGCCGAGATGTCGAAGCACCTTGTTTGGCCCGAATATCGCTGAAGAAGTTTTTCACTAAGTCTATTTCGGTGTATCATTGTCCAGAGCCAAACACAGTCGCCGGGCTGATATTCCACGTGGCAATGTTGAAGGTTGTAGCGATGGTTGTCGATTTTTTGCTGGCTCTTGATGCACAGACGGGCAAGTTCTCTGGCCTATTCATTGCGCTGAAGGTAGACGATGACATTGAGGTTTCCTTCGACGGTGACTTTGGGTAGCATGGCGTTGAGCGTCATTGCCAGGCTCCTTCCGTTGACCAACTTTGTAGGGGTTCTTATATGAAACATGAACACAACAAGCCGCTCGTGCGAACCTGTCTTTTGTTTGGATCGCTCTGCGCGCTATCGGAGTGTCAGTCACTCTCGCTAGTACTACGTAGCAGCCCTAACAGTCAGAGCTGTGACCCCCTATCCTGCATTTCGCGTTGAGTCGTGACCGCAGCGGGTTTCAGGCCAGTGGTGACAGAGACAAGTCTTTCACCTGAAGGTGTTTATTCACCTCAGATACATATCTGCCAATTGCAACAAATAGAGTAGCACATCAAGTTAACACCTCAGCGGCGGAGTGTTCCGCACTACTGGGGGAAACAACCGTTGACATATAGCAAGCACACAGCGAGGTAATGACAACTGTTCATCTCACCTCGCGTGGCTTTTGCACTCTGGTCCGGGGCGGTAATTTGCACTCCATGGCCGGAGCACTGCAGGGGTTGATGGCAGCTGCGGTGCTCACGGCTTGGGTCCGATGTGGTCTGTCACACCTCCCAAGACTGATGACCCCGAGGCCCCTGAGAAAGCGACGCGCGTTCCCCGGGTTGAGAGGAGGAATCTTCCCGCAAAAGGGGAAAGAGGGAATGGGGCGTCTTGGCTGCAGAATGAGTGCAGTGCGCGAAGGGCAGCGGGGGTGGCAAAATGCCCCCATCCAACGTAACCCCTCTCACTGCTGCGTGCGTAAACATATCACGAGCCGAGGCGCCACGTTGAAGACACTGGGTTGCGTATGCAACCCCCACATCCCCCCCTCCTTAATTTAACCCTGTAGCCACAAAAGAGGATTGGCATTGTCAGGGACTTTCTGAGAGGGGGGGGGGGGGGGGGGGCTAGCGACTCCACCAGGAACACGGCGACGTCTGTGTTGATGGGGGAGCCACACGGAGACGCAGATGACAGCGCCGTCATCGCTGAGTGATGGCACTGGGGAGACATGACAGTTAATGGGGGCGTGACAGGAAACCACGCAGCTCGGACCGTGTGCGCTTTTGCTTGCCTCTGGCGTTGATCGCTTGCTCGGACTTCGCGGGCTCATGCTGTTGAAAGGGGGCACCTGGCTTTGAGCTTGATTCTGTTGGCCATCCCAATGTTAGAGGTTGGCTTGTGGTAGAATGGTCCTTCCTTTTTTTTTTTTGAAGTTGTCTCCATGTCGCGATATAAGGGTTATTGCAGCAAACAGATCCGCGCGTGCAAAACTGTCCCGTCTTTGGGATCACACCACACACTAGAGGAGTGTAGTTACTCGCTACTAGCGCTATGCAGCAGCCCTAACAGTCAGAGCTGGACCCCTAACTCATGGTTCACGTTGAGTCGCGACCATGGCGGGTTTCAGGCCAGTGGGAACAGAGATGAGTTCTTTGCCTTTTTTTATTAGTTTATTGTGCCAAAGCGCCACCAACGCAACAAAATGTAAGGTAGGAACGAAGCGGCGGAGAAGTTCCGCATGAAAACGTTAAAACAACACCAAAATGGGAAGCACACGAGGTGGAGGGCGATAAGGCTCGTACTAACCTCTCGTGGCTTTGCAGTCCGGCCCTGAGGCGGTAAATCACCCACAAAAGGCCGGGCAGTGCACAGGGGCTGATGGCGGCTGGGTGGCTCCCAACTCGATTGAGCTGTGGTCACTGCTCCCAGAGTCGAAAGACGAAGAGGTCCCCCAGAAAGCGATGCGCGATCTTTGGGGTCTGGAGAGGAGTCTCTCCAGAAAAGTGCAAGGAGGGAGAACGGGGCATCTCGACTTCGGCCAGGGAGCAGGGTGCGAAGGGCTGCGGGAGCGGCACAGTGCCCTCTTCCACGCAACCCCTCTCGCCGCTGCGCATACAAATGTAGCACGAAGCCGAGGTTCTGCCGCGTTGAAGACAGTGGGTTGTGTGTGCAACCCCACAACTTGTTTGGCTTCATCTGTGTCGTTTCTTGCACAGTCATGTTGTATGCGTAGGTCACGTACAGAAGGGTGACATCCCACGTCTTGTTTACGACGTTGACGTACATGGCCAGCATGTTGGCGATGGTTTTATTGAGATGCTCGGTGAGGCCATTAGTCTGTGGATGGTAGGCTGTGGTCCGGTGGTGGCTTGTCTGGCTTTATCTCAAGATCGCCTGACTTAGGTCAGCAGTAAAGGCCGTACCTCTGTCACTGATGAGGACCTCCGGGGTGCTATGACACAGAACAATGTCCTCAATGAAGAATTTGACTACCTCAGCAGCACTGCCTTTGGGCAGGGCCCCTGTCTCGGCGTTACGGGTGAGGTAGCCCATAGCTACGACCATCTATTTATTTCCAGAAATCGATGGCGGGAATGGCTCCAGTAAGTCCATTCCGTTTTGCTCGAATTGTCGGCTAGGTGGTTTGATGGGCTGCAGAAGTTCGGGTGGCCTAGTCGGCAGTGTCTTCCATCGCTGACAATCTCGGCCAGTCCTTATATAATGGGTGACGTCGGCAGTAAGGCGCGGCCAGGAGTAGTTTTCTTGTATCCTCGCGAGCATGTGGAAAATTCTAAGGTCTAGGGCCGTGGAGTTCTCGTGTAAAGCTTGCAGAATCTCTAGATTCATTGCTCACGACAAAGTACTCACAGATTGAAATAGGACAATTCAGGGCTAAGTAACGCACACACCTTCGTTTCCACCGACCACCTAGCATAACTGATAACCCTTTCTAGTCAGTCGGTCTTCTGCACAAGGACGGTGCCGAGCCCTACGCTGCTTGCGTTGGTGTGGATTTCCATGTCGGCGTATTCGTTGAAATGCGCAAGTATCGGAGGCGTCTGCAAGCATCGTTTCGGTTCTTGAAATGCTTCGACCTGCGCCATTTCCCATTTGAATTCCACATTGGTCTTCGTGGTCTTCCTGAGGTAAGTTAGTGGCTCGGCAATGTGTGAGAATTCCTTGACGAAAAGTCTGTAATAGAAGCACAAGCCAAGAAATCGACCTACGGCCTTTTTGTCGATGGGTGGTGGGAAGGCAGTGATGGCAGCTGTTTTCCACAGGTCTGGGCGAACTCCAGGCTTCGTAATGACGTGGCCCAAGAACAACAGCTCCTCGGACGCGAAGCGGCACTTTCCTGGCTTCAGGGTGAGCCTGGAGGTCTTGTAGCCTGGAGGTCTTGTATTGCTTGTAGTACAGCTGCAAGACGCCGAAGGTGTCCCTTCGAAGTTTGAGGCAAACACAATGACTTCATCCAAGTACACGAGGCAAGTCTGTCACTTCAAGCCTGCCAGTACTGTATCCATAATGCGTTGGAAAGTCGCAGGTGCCGAGCAAAGACCAA
The DNA here is from genome assembly GCF_013339695.2 of Rhipicephalus sanguineus. NCBI lineage: Eukaryota > Metazoa > Arthropoda > Arachnida > Ixodida > Ixodidae > Rhipicephalus > Rhipicephalus sanguineus. The sequence continues at coordinate 113,730,161 of NC_051183.1, forward strand.
AGGCGAGACACCCACAGACTCTTGGAAGGTTGGATGGTGTCGTCGCGTAGCATTTCTTCGACTTGTTTCTTTACGGCCTCGCATTCTTGCGTTGAAACTTGGTACAGGCTCTGACGGATTGGTCCTGCGCTTCCTTCCGTTATGATGCGGTGCTTGGCAAGTCGCGTTTGTTGAAGCCTCGATGACGACAAAATGGAGTCCTTGTACTGCTGCAGAAGCCATCGAAGCTGTTGCTGTTGGCGAGCGAGAAGACTTGGGTTGACGTCAGAGGTTGGTTGAGGCAGTGGGGTCGTCATAGCTTCGTCAGAATCTGAAAAGGTAAACGCATCTCTGATGGTCACGATTTCTTCTATGTATGCCATCATCGTGCCTGTGCTGAGGTGTCTGTGTTCTTGGCTGAAGTCCGTTATCATCATGCTTCCCTTTGCTTCATGCAACTGAGTAATACCTCGTGCGACACAAATGTCACTGTGCAGCAGCAAGCTGATTGCTCTTGATGCCACCTTCAATATCTTCAGAGTTTGTGGTGCCAACAGGAATTGTGACACTGGAGCGAGGTGGAATGGTGACTTGATCTTCGGCTGGATGGATGATTTAAGGCTGGATGACATGGGTTCGTACCCGGTAGTGTCCAGTGATAGAGTAATCGACTTTGTTCTTAAGTCACTGATGGCATCGTGGTGGTTTAAGAAGTCCATGCCAAGTATGACATCCCTGGAGCAATGTTCTATGATTACAAAGCTCGCAGGATAAGTCCGATAGTTCATGGTGCTATGAGCGCTACCAATGAGGACGCGTCACTGTGACGCTGCTGCATGCGCTTGCTTTAAAGTGGGCCAGTGCTGTGAGGCGGTGCCGGTGTTGCCTTGAGCCACAAAGGAACAAATCTGACAGACGTGTGATAAAGGAGAGGGATGGTACATCTCCGTGGGAACAACAGCGTCGCGCACTCAGATGCACACGTGACGCAAGCAGTCATATTCCTTAGGTGGCATCGCACCACAACTCCCTGATCTAAGGCGGACCAGCGGTTCCCATTGAGGCGCGAACATTTGCACTGGCATTAAAAAAAAAATACACAAGGTACTGTCCCCAGTAACCTCCTAAGAAGGGTCCGAGTGAGACCTAAAATGTCGGGTCATTTCGTTTTGTAAAATAAAAAAGTTTTAAATGCAAAGCATTTCTCAGTGAGCCAAAGTCACTTTGAGCGTTTCTGTCTGTCTGTCTGTCTGTCTGTCTGTCTGTCTGTCTGTCTGTCTGTCTGTCTGTCTGTCCATCCATCCGTCCGTCCGTCCGTCCGTCCGTCCGTCCGTCCATCCATTTGCCTGCCCCTCGCTCTCTCTCTATCGATCTATATATCTAGCCGCCTATGTCTGGGTGCTCTCATGGTTGCCTCCTTTACTTGATATAGACCAAAATAAGCATAGGAGGGCATGAGGGTATGATGAACACAATTGTCTGGTCATGACATAAATCACCTGAAAATCCTGTCCTGTACGTCATGAAACCCTTTCTTCCAGTCAGGTGTGGCACATACCCGTATACCATGGGCTGCGGCATGTGGTTATGAGCTGCATGTAGAATGGAATGGAAAAACATTGGGGGACCCTTAAGGGGAGACGTGGGTCTTAAAAAATGGTTTTTTAGAAGTTGGGTGAATGACATGAAATTTAATACACTTATTCAGCTTTTTCTGCAGATTCAAAATCTCTAAGTAGATTTTGAATAGCTGCATTAGAACAAAAGATATGCAATTTCTAACACATATTTAACCATATTTCTTACGGGGATTTTTGGTAACTTTGCTTTGTCAAACACAAAAACAATGTATGTGGCAAGATTGCCAGGAAGCTGGTCTAGCCGGTATTAATAACAAGACCCTAGATTTATTTTTCAATTTACACAAAGACATCGATCCACCTCGTAACTCTTGGCTCAAAGCGAAATTTTTGTTGACCGCGTCACGTAAAATCGATTCACGCAATGCGTGGGGTTAGGCTTTGCTTTGTTAAAACATGCGCCACACAGGAGACAGTAGGCTAACGCTATCACGGGAAGCTGTAATTATATGCCAGTGAGTTCAATTCAAGATGGCCGAAAGTAGTTCCGAGATGGTAGCAAATACCATTTGCTGCCACTACACCTTGTGTGAAGCTGCGGTTATGAATCTGGACGAGTAATGGAGTTGCTCACTGGTGGCCGAACTTGTAGTAAAATCCTTTACTGATAAATCAAAACTGCGTGCAATCTTTTCTCGCACTTTTATAAGCAGGCATGTCGAAGGGTACCAATATGTAGGCAACCAAGAAATTACTCGTTTTTTTATTGGCGAGTAAGTTTGTGCGAAAGCGTTCACTGACTGACTGTGTCGGGATTGCTTTGTATTCTCAGTATCATTTTTGTGTTCTCAAAACCATTCACTACAAGGTTCAAGACAATTAGAGCGCAGGTCTTAGGCGTCCGTTCCTGCGTTGAGCGGCATCGCCGTTGGCTTCGGTGGTGTAACCGATAGCGCGAACGAGGACGAAAGAGAGCGAACGCAGAGTCTGTCGATATTGCCACGCCCACTTCTTGTCTTGTTTTGATGTATTTGGGTTTGACCGGCAGGGACGGTTATCAACGCTCGACGCTGTCCGCGAAGCATTGTTCGAGAAGCTTCACGTCTATAGTAGATCGTTCTGTTAAGATTGCGCCCCGCACGCGAATGTTCCAGCTTTGTCTAGAGATAACGCCGCCACCAGCGATATTGCTGGAAAGTTCGATACCGCCTGTATAAAAGCCGACGCGATTGACCGCTTGTCAGTTGATCGACGGACGACGCCCTGTTCGCCGCTATCATTGTACAGCGTGTATTGCTGTAGCTCTAGTTCTCATTTTCCGGCCACAAGTTCGGCCAAATAAACAGTTTCATCCTGCAAACGCCGACTGCTGTCTTCGTCGACGTCACGACCACGTGACGTCGACGAAGACAGCGAATATCACGAGATACTGGCCTCTAACCTCGCTTTCTTCCTCTGTCGCGCGCGCTGGCCCCTCGGTCGGAACTCGTGCGCATGCAGGGCTGGCACGTGCACTGCGGCTGGCTTCGCTTGTCATAACGGGGCTGTGGGCGTTTCACTTGGTTCGCGACAGCTGCAATGCACAGAGTATATAGTGTGCGTAGCACTCGAGCGCTGGCAGTTTCTGTGGCAATATGTACCGAATGTTACATTGGTACAACTGCGGATAGTCAAAACTTCAAACACAGCTGGCGTTGCCCGAACACGAGGCTGCGCTCAGCGAATTAGGTAGTATCGTAATCGCCGGTGAATTTTTTAATTTGTCATAGCTTAAGTCGTTGCTTCAGTTGTTCATCAGCACATAATCTGCACGTAAAAATCCGTTTGAGGGGCATTTTTTCATTGAATGTTTGACTTGTCACGGGCCCATGTGCCGAACTTTATTTTAAATGGCTGAAACGAAAAAGAAGTGGGCATAAACAGCCTCCTGTGAAATAGCTGCCAGACAGGACAACCCGGGGACCTAAGCCAAGCTCTTAAAAAATACCCTGGGCCGGCGCCAGGGGGGGCTCTGCCCCCCATGAGGCAGTCCGGGGTGGGCCCAAGCCCCCCAGCCCCCCCGTACTCTCCGCCTATGCGACCAACCCACATCGAACTTTGAAGCCACTGTCAGCTAACGTGTGCATTCCAGCTTGCGGAATTGCTTTTCAGTCATGGAGGCCCAAGGACTGGTTGGAGTGGGCATCACACGTTTGTAATCCGAAGTGGGGATATTGCGCTTCATACCCAGTTTTTGCTAAGAATGCTGCTTTTGCACAGTGACGAGCTGTGAAACGCGTAATAAACATGAACGAGTCTGGTGCCACATGCGAAGCATTGCACTGGTGATTGCATCCCTGAAGTTGAACTTCTTCATCTTAAAGGGCCCCTAAACCACTCAGAGTTCAAGAATGTGGTTTCTTTCTTGCCTTCGCTACCCTTCCTACAGGAGCTACCCTCTGAAGCCTTGGTCGCCAACAATGCAATTGGGGGAAGATTGTGGATGGCGACCAAGCCTTTCTGAAGGCCCGGCCATTACGGTTGTTTGCAAATGCTGTTTTCACTCAGTTGCGGCACTTGCGCTTGGTGCGCATCAAGGATTGTGCACAATAACTGGGCTGTGGCCAAATATGACTGAATTAACGAGAGTTTGATGCCATTAAACAATACATGTGCTTGCCAGGACCAGAGAATACGCCCAAATTATCCAAATTTCTGAATTCACGGGACTCAAATAACAAGCTTTTACTGTATTATTGACAGTTTTTGTAAGGTGATGTATTTGTGTTTTCTATGTTCACTTGTTTCTTTGAGCTCTGTGTTGATTAAATTCATTTGCTTCATATGTGCTTAGCGAAAATGAATTATTTGCACGTTGGTTCGGTAAAGAACCCCACGTGGTTGAAATTTCCGGAGCCCTCCAAAGCTGCGTCTCTCGTATTCATATCTTGGTTTTGGGATGTAAATCCCCGACAATCATATATATTAATATTATTTCACTTGGATGCTTTGTGTTTTTGAGCATTAAGTATTATTAACACAACTCATAAAAGAACCAATTTTACTGCAAGAAATGGCTTTCATTCTGCTAGGTGTCCTTTTTGTCATTTTGCCTTTTATAGTGTCCTTTTCAGGTGCAGCTTTTGGTTCATTCTGCATCAATGCTGACACAGTAATTGTGGATTGGAGACAGTGTGTGTTGGAGACAGTTACGAAGGGCAAGGGCATGCACAGCAAACGAACGAGGGCGGGAAAGGAAGAAGAAAAAAGGCAGCGCTGCGCGGGCTCGCCGAGTGGGGAAGGATGGTGGTTGTCAAGGCGACGGAGAAGCCTTTGCGCCGGCAAGGCTCCGGCCGCTTGCTGGCCGCACGCTCCGCATGGAACGTGCGATCGCATCCTCATCAAGTGCGCTTTAAGTTTCCCATCGGGAAAAGCATCGTCGTTATCACGCTTGCTACAGATATCGCGTTTGCTACCTCGTCCGCAAATTCAAAAGTTTTACGGCTTCATGACGCGAGCTTTCGCCTTTTCTGCCAGTGCGTGGATTTAAACGAGCTTGGCGGGCTTTTGTCGTCGTTGATCTCCCGACCGGAAACGCAAACTTCGTATCACGCGCGCTGTTCTTGGGTTAGTGCTTGAATGCGATCTTCTTGACACCCAATCTTCATGTGTGTTGTCTTGGACACACTTCCCACAACAACATGCTGAACCGCAGGCTAGGCCTAATCAGCGTTGGTTGCTTTTCGGTAGCAGTCGCAGGTGATAAAAATTGCGGTTTGGTGCGGAATCAACGAAACTCTGCGATGGCTGCACTTGAAGGGAAGGGAATCATTTCGTTAATGAAAACGAGGGCATTGGTTGGCAGTTGGCACATGCAACTCTCGAATGGTGGTTTCCGATTTGATTGCAATGTCTTGGACATCAGGTGTGCGCCCGTGAAATTGAACGATCGGTACCGTTCAACACGCGAAACTTCGGTCGCGATTCGACATAGTTTCTGTGTAATTCGCATACCTCGAGGTGGCCTGAAACGTAATCGGCGAATTTCCACCATGGCGCTTAGTTTTGTTTGCTTTTTTCCCCCATGTTCATTTCGTTTGCAATGTGGGTCTTTGGCGGTTAGTTTTTAAACATTCGGAAATTTAAGTGCTTGTAAGTGCCCCAAATCGCATGTGTCGATTATCGGACACGCGGGGCTACATGCTCAACACGTTTTTCGCAAGTGCAGCCTTTAAAGAACGTTTTTTGGTTATAGTGCGGTACCGCTTATAGCAGATATTCGCGACTCCGGCGACTTACTTTATAAGCGGGCTATGCTCTACATTAATACCATGGGCCCTCTTTCCGAATGTGTCCTGAGGACTTATTCAGAGAAGGAAATGTTTATTAATAGCATTCGTGTCTGTTATTTGATGTATTTAGCATTTCATTGTTATGGCAACCATAGCTGCATCTTCATAGGGGTTAAAACAAAGCTGCTTATGTAAGGTCATGTGCGAAGGTTTAGCGACCAACTGGTTTTACAAATATTTTTTTCTCTGCAGCCTGAGCACGTTGGTTCAAGTTGAGTGGTGCAGCCTAGGTGCGCATGTTTTGCCAGTGCAATGCATCAAAGCAGCCATATTGCTCGGACCTGTGCTAGGAGAAATCTTTAATTTTTGATGATGCGGTGGTCCCGAAACTTTTGCATTCGACTGTACTTAAATTTTGGAAAAACATGACCAAGTGCTTAAAGGGACACTAAAGGCAAGTATTAAGTCGACGTTGATTGTTGCAGTAGCGTTGCAGAAACCTCGTAGTGCTTGTTTCGTGCCAAGGAAATGCTTATTTTGAAAGAAAATCACATTTTAGTGGTCCGCACAGTGTTAGCGCACTTCATATCACCCGCCTGAACGGACCTTCTGACGTAGCAGTTGGCGTGCCCAACGTTGCCCGCCTTTACTGCCTGGCTGCCGAAGCTACGGTTTCTTGCGCAACAGTGGCCATCAACCGTGCCAAGACGCAGCCATGGGCCACTCCGAAACTGTGTAGTTCACTGTAACGGGGCTTATTTTGTTCAGCAGCAGCAGAAGTAGAGTATCGACAAGGCGAAAATAGCAAGAACCAAGCACACGCAGCAGTACGCGATACCGCAACTACCACTGACACATGCAGCTCGGCGAAAACGGAACTTTTGAACCACTTGCGCCGTTCCCCATGGTAGCGCCAGGAGGTCTTTTTTTCCATGAATCAAACAGAAACGAACAAGCAGCATTTTATTACGTCTCGTGATGCACAGAAGGTTCTTTTTTTATTGCAACTAGTTTGATTAGTAGTGGTTAATTGTACTCGGGACTCTTTGACGTCATTGTGATCATTTCCAAAATGTCCCACTTGTGACGCACATAGTGTCCTACATTTACCTTAATTTCTCGATTACTAGAGCACTGCTGTTGATACTGTTGACGTTTTAGGCGTTCTCACACATTGACCTTTCACTCTGACATAAATTCTTATTTCCCTTTAGTGTCCCTTTAAGAATTTACTTTGAGGTCTCCACTGTGGCACCTTTTATAATCGTGGGTGTGTCATAACCCATAATATAATATTACAATGTCGTAGTTTTTTTTTTGTCTATGAAAAGCAGCGCTTGGGTGACCAGTCTTGTTTTCTTTGTGCAGAACTGGGCTCTTCCAGCCATCCAGCCACTAAGGACGTTGTGAAGCCGCGTCAGGGACGTCGCCACCGCTGTAACTTCTGTGGCTATGAGACTGGCAACTTCTCCAGTCTGACAGCGTACATTAGGGTTCATACAGGCGAGCAGCCATTTCAGTGCCATTTGTGTCCACAGAGGTTCTCGCAAAGATCCGCTCTGGTAGTCCACCTGCGCCTTCACAGTGGTGAACGGCCACACGAATGCCCATCGCGCTTTCAAACGTTTGCTCGGAAAAGCAACCTCAACAGACACATGCACCGGCGTGAACGCAAGTGAACATTTCGATACAAGTACTGCTAACCATGTTCTTTCAATTACTGTTAATACAGCCAAAGGATTCCAACGGACACTTAGGCCAAGGAAAGCATAGGGGACATTAAAAACGTGTGACATATCCATAGTTAAAAAGAGCAAAAGTTAACACGGATGATATGCCCACAGCACTACTCCTGTGTGCATCTTGTCCATACTTAGTTGCACTGTTTTTAACTATGAGCCATTAATTGTTGTCTTTTAGCGGTAGTGTAGTGATTATGATGCAGATTGAAATGAATTTAGCTTAATGAAAAATCACCCCTTCCGTCGATGAGATATGAACCCACAACCTTTGAATTAGAGACCCCACCAATGGATAGGGTGCTTTTTCGTCCACTTTAATTCATTTTTATTTGTCAGAATTACTACACTGCAGTTAAAAGACAACAATTAATGTCCTTTATGCTTTCCTTGGCCTAATTGCCTGTTCTATTCATTTTGTGGGGTCTAACGAAGAAACAAAGCCTAAAAGAATTCCGCTTATTTTGTTCTTTTATAATGGCACATTAGACTTGTTCTTCCAGCATACTCTGACTCAACTAATTTCTGGGAGAAAACTTCAAAGGAATAGCTTTACCGGTGACAGCGTTATTAATCATTGCCAACACAGTGTTTTTGAGCAGGCAGTAAAACGAAGTGGCTGTGTTTGATCACAGTTTTTAGTACTCCCTTGCAGTGTTCTTATCTAAACAGTTGAATACACCGTATGTTACATGCTCAAGGAAACGGTTGTTTGTGCAGGTGTGTGGGCACAGCTGTGTACTCTGAACTCGCAGTATCTTGTACATGCCACTCACTGCAACTAGTCAGACACTGGCCACGTCTTAAGTGGAAATCTGTATGTGCGCAATATGTGCCTTAGCATTCTGGTTTTGATTGTTCTGTGTGTTTATGAGCTATTCTGGTGTTCTCCGAAAATATTGCTACCTATTTTGGACGTTGCTTTGCATTAACTCTTTCGTTACCATGCCTATTCAAATCGATCACGGTGATCGATGCTTTGAATCGTCGATTTTGGCATGTCGAAATTGTTTATCGTGCACCTAGCACCTCCTACTAGTTAGTCTAGCCACTGAACTTTCAGAATCAGTTTGAATTTGCCCGTTTTGGCAACACAGTGATTTTTGACTGACCATTGCGCGAAGCAATGTGCGTGTGTTATTGGGAAAATGCTCATGGCTGACGAACTTGGGTTATGCTTCAGTAACATCAAAGTTCTGTAATCAAAATAATTTTTGCAAGTCAAATATCAAATTATGGTGTCATCTTCACAACCTGACAGTGTTGAGCGGTAATAATGGCCTGAAATTTATGCCAGCTATTCACTAGATGGCTGTTGTTTGGAGTCGAGGAAGATTTATTTTACCAAAAATTATTTCCAAGGGTCCGCCTCAGGTATGACATGTGGACGTGGCCTTTTCGGCCAGTTTCCAGCAGCTTCCGTTTTGCTTCTATTGTTGTATCAAACACAAGGCCGCTTCCCGTGTCGCTAGTCGCTCCTATGGCGGCGGCGCTGCGCGCGCCGCTCGAAACTATCTTGCCACCACATCTGAATTTAGTGATGACGAGCTTGAGTCCAAAGATGACAGCACCTCAGCTTCAAGCTCTGATGACAATGATATTTTGTGTCAGCCTGGGACATCCGCTGCCGTTCAGGGGTTGGTTTCGTTTACGACCTCAAGGGGTCTCCTCTGCCATGCGTGCGTAGCTGCTGACCTTTGTGCACAATCTTAGAGCTACTCTGGTTATGTGCGAGGTCTAGGGGTGTGCGAATACTCGAATATACGAATACGAATCGAATTCCAACTTGTCGAATAGTTCGATTCGCGAATCGAATATGAAGTATTCGGTTACTCGAATATTCGATATATTCTGCGAGTCTGTTTGGTTGGCGGGTGAAACACATACAATACTTTGAGACTGCACAGTCTATCCAAAATTACACAAAGTTTGAATGTCACGAACCTGAGAGCACGCAGATTAAATTGTGGTCGTGACACAGCCGAGCCGCGAAACTCAACTAAGACAGCCCTTTGTTTGCGCCGCTCGCACAGGCTGCACTATGTCTCACTTCCTACACATGCAACAGTTGCAGATACACTTGGGAGGAATAGCATACTGCAATTCGCGAGCACAAAACGAAAGCGTGCCACTGCGAACCGCAAAACCACGCACCACGGCCACCACAGAGAACATTACTGGCGTGCAGCACTGGTTGCGTCGCGTCGCTGCGCGGCCGATGATGATTATGATGTAGTAGTGGCCTGCCCCTTTGCAAAGGGGGAACACGCTCAGTGTCGTGGCCTCAAAAAAGAAAAAGGAAAAAAAAAACGGAATCAATAAAACCCGCACGCGACAAAGGCAGGAGATAGGTCCCGGCGTACAGTTGTCCACCACTCAGCTGGCTGGGCGGCACTCGCGCCACCTCTCGGCGGCAGAGCCACCCAATTTCTCTTCTACTTTTGCAAACGGGATAGAGGTGGCGCTTGTTTAACTTCTCCGTTGACTCGTCGAAGCTTTTCTCGTGAACATATTCATAGTCAGTGGTGGTTAGTTAATGCGTCTGTAACCACGCTTGCGTGCGCTTTTTAACTTTTTTATTTTTAAATTTAATTTCATTGTTTAGTCCTCTACGCCAGGGCATCGGTTGATGCCCGCCTGTTACAAACATAGAGTTAATATACTGACTCTAGAGGAAAAGCTGGGCCGCGAGACCTATAACCACAAGAACGCTGACATCTTGGAACGTTGTCATTCTTGCCATCACATATCAATCCTAAAGAAGCATCTGCACAATTAAAAACTTGCGGATATTGTTTTGTGTTTATTTTGAATACTTCCACGAAAGAATACGACGGCTATTTATGCAATTTACTGCGCGCGGAAAGGAGCGTTTGCAGACTGGTTAACTAGATGGCACCACCATATCAACACTCGCGAATACGCGAGTGTGTGGTTGCGGCCGATTGCGCCGGTTTGCGCGTCGTGTTAAAGCCCCTGAAACTTAGTTCACGACGTGTATCTCGTAGTTGTCATAGTGTGCCGTTGTGTGCGTTTTCTGTCGCCGCATACCACTCGACTTCATGTGACAGCCCTTTTTTTTTTTTCGAGCTGGAAACTTCAGTGCATCAGTGCAAACCAGGACGGACGGCAAAGAAGAGATGAGACAAGCCCTGAAAGTTATGTACGAACTAGTCGCAACCGATTTTTTTTTAGACTTTTTAACGGCGATAAAGCTTCATGGGCCGTGTAACTTTAGTTTCGATTGAAGCTTTCGGGAGATGTCTCACTCACATTCGCCGCTGCATGCTGCAATCGACATTTTTCTGCTTTACGGCTCTCTGCGCTGAGGTACGGCAGCAATGAGCTGAAAAAGAACGTGGATACAGGTGTCTCGCCATTGCAAGTCGAATCAGCGTGCGACCACGGCCTACGGACTTTGCTTTGAGCTGCGAATCTGTCGAGTGACCTTTGTGCCAGCGAACGGAGAAACTTTGGTAGGGAATGCCTAGTAAAAACCATGCACAAACAGGTTTAAATTTTAACTGTTATCAACCGGACCAGCTGCACAGACAACCGTACACTAACACACGGCTTCACGCATCAAAACACAGCTGATGTTCTCTGCGCGTAGCTGGCTTAGGTTGGTAGATTAAAACTGATTACTATCGTCAAATATAGCGAGCGTCTCAGGGTCTGGCAACGCCGGCAGCGATCGTTTTGTTCCATCATGGCGGAACCCATGTGGTTATAGGTTTCAATGCATGGGCCCTATGGGGAGCTTTTCCTCTAGGTTACAAAGGGTGGGGCCACAAATCCAATCCAATCCAACCGCTGGCTCCGCGCCGTTTGGCCGTTTGCGTCATTTCTCCGGGCATTCCGAAACCACGAAGTCCCTCGCAATCGGAAACCACGCCGAGGTGTCCTGCTACCGAAATGTATCCGCGCGAGCTGCCGGAAGACGTCGTCCAACGGTCCTGCTGGTCAGGTGCGACATGAGTGAACGAACGAAAAGTGCCATTTGGAAACATTTCGTAAAGAACTCGGCCCAAGAGGCAACGTGCAAAAGCTGTGACATGAAACTTCGCACACCATCGAGTACGACGACGCCACTTGCAAATCATCTCAAGAACAAGCATTTTTCTTTGCACAGTGTGTTCATGAGAGACAGCGGTAAGCGAGGACGACCAGACGAAGCACAGCCGCTCATCAAAAATGCGTTGAAGTCGGGCAAGGACCTGTCGCAGCGCGAGAGAACGGCGATAACCACGAGGATTGCCCGAATGCTGGCGCTCGACCTCCAGCCTTACAGCTGTGTCGAAAATCGGGGTTTCAAAGAGCTGATGAACCACATGGAGCCTTTGTACAAGATACCCAGCCGCACTACATTTTCAAGGACAATCATCCCGGAGTTGTACGAAGACACATTCGTGGCTGTGAAGGAGAGAATGCACGCGGACTTCCAGGAAGGCGTAGAGTCGATCTCGTTGACAAGTGACATGTGGACGTCGAGGTCTAACCAGAGTTATATCAGCCTCACCTGCCACTATTAACGTCCAACTTCGAGATGAGAAGCTTTGCGTTGGAGAACCGGAGCGTGACCGAGAGCCACACTGCTTGCAACATCCTGGAGCACCTGCAAGCAATGATGGATAACTGGGAGCTGCCACTGCAGAAAGTGCCAGTCTATGTGGTGACGGACAATGCACGAAATTTTCGCGCGGCCCTTAGGGGTATTTCTTGCGTCCCAATGCAGTGTATGGGCCATACACTGCAACTAGCTATAAAAGATGCCAAGGAAGAAACAGCAGGAGTGCCTGCCATTCTCAAGAAGTGTCGCGCAATTGTTGGCCATTACAAACACAGCGCCCAAGCTGCGGCAAGACTGAAGGACTGCCAGCGACGAATGGAGCTCTCAGTTCTGGAACATTCAAGACGTGGAAACAAGGTGGAATAGTGAGCATGACATGCTCTCGCGTCTTGTGCAGCTGAAGGAAGCCATCTGTTTGGAGCTGGTCACCTCTGAGACAACTGTGCCCAACCTGGCAACACAGGAGTGGAAAGCTGTGGCTGGACTAGTCAAAGGTCTTGAACCAATCGCATCGGCGACCAAAGATCTTAGTGGCCACAAATATGCAACTTTGTCATAAGTGGTACCGTTTTTGTATGGAACACAGATGGTTCTGAAAGACTGTATTGCAGCCGATGATGACACCTCAGAGTTTGCTAGAAATTTGCTGAAAAGCATGAGGACAAGGTTTCCAGGGCAGGACGAGCAAAAGGAGTATGTGCTGGCAACCGCCTGTGACCCAAGGTTTAAGAACCTCTTCTGCACTGAAACATTCCAGGAAACAAGGCTCTTGGAGCTTGCAAGAACTGAGTTACAGCTTCCTCCAGAAGAAGAATCAAGTGACTGTGTCGAAGCGTCGACATCTACAGCACACAAGGAGCGTGTCAGCAGCATCTGGAACAGCATTGAGAAGTTGGCGGCGTCATCAGAAAGAAGACACTGCACTGAAACAGCCAACATCAAGGAGTTTAAGCGGTACCTTCGAGAGCCCACTTGCAGCAAGGACCAAGACCCTCTAGCATGGTGGAAAGAAACAGGCAAGCAGCACTTCCCAGGATTGTGCAAGATGGCCATGAAATACATGGGCATTCCCGCAACAAGTGTACCAAGTGAAAAGTTGTTTTCAACGGCAGGTAACATTGTCACGGCCCGGAGGGAGAAGTTGACCTCAGATCACGTACAACAGCTGCTTTTTTTTGCATGAGAATTTGTAAACATTTGTGCTTCTTTTAAATAAACTTGATATTCGATATTCGATTCGATATTCGGCTTTTTTTTCTTAATTCGATTCGGTATTCGATTCGAGACTTACTATTCGGTATTCGCACACCCCTAGCGAGGTCCACACGTCACTGAGGCGCGGTGAGCTGGCGCCGGCTGGAAAGCCTCTTCTCATGACATGAAGGCCGCCGGAGCATATCTCGGCCCCGCACTACAGAGCGGTGCGAGACGTTTTAGGACTGCGCGTGATTTCGTTCTTAGTTTTTTTTTTTTCAATACTATCTGCAAAAATACGAATAAATGTGATTGGATGCATATTTTGGAACACCAACATATGCAGAGAGGTGGCTCATGGAAAGAGGTGACGACAGACGAAGTGGTGAAGTTCATTGCACATATGATTTATATAGGTGTTGTTCACATCACGGGCATCCATCAGGCTATTCTCGCAAAAAAAAAAATGCAAAAAGTGCACGAGTCCACGTGTGTCTCACGAAAACCAGGAAATGCTTCACTGCATTGCACGAGCAGCGAAGCAGTACCTCTGTTCAGATTCTTTTGTATATTTTAATAGAAACATTGTGTAAAGCATTAATTATTTTTTATACTATTCCTGGGTCATTTATCTTCAAAATGTATGTTGTGAATTTTCTTTGTTCTTAGTTTTTTTGCATATATAGTGTTTTTTTATTGCTCTGTTATTGGCTGGCAACAAAAAGTTATGCACTGTCAAATTTTTATACATTCCACAATACTTTTGGTGCTTTATAAGTTATATCTTTTGGAAAGACCATTTCATTATGCATAATTTGGTATGCTGCAATGCATGCTGGAGTGCTTTTCAAACTGGCAAAAACTTTCTTCCCGAGACATATGAAAAATAGCCATTTTCTCGCGGTAATGAAAGAGTTAAGAGATGCCAGTGTGTGCATAAGAAAAGCTAATTATGTGTTGTTTTTCATAGGAGTGCTGTGCTGTATTGAAGTAAAGTGCTGTGTGGCTGAAGGTATGCAGTGTTTTCAAATTTTTAAGAACATAAGCAGTGCGCAAACATAAATGCAGGTATCTCTTGCATTATACAATATTGGCATCTTTTCTTTCTGCCTTAGCTATTGGTGTTAAAATAATTTTGAATTTGAATAAATCCATAGTACAAATTTGTCTCATGAGTCGTCTCTTCATGAGAGCATGTTGGAAACTTTCATGATACCTGTTCATTTAGAATTTTCCTGACAGGGTCTCTGCAACAATCTTTGTGCATGGTCAAAAAATGCTGCTGATAGGTAGTAGAGCCTCCTTGCGAACACGCGTGCCAAACTATATAGCGCAGCTCGCAGTAGGAAACTTACAGCTTTTTAAAATCTTACAATTGTTATTACAAATCAAAACTTACAGAAACTTATAGGTGTTTAAATATTTATTTTTTGCAGCAGTGACAGCGGTGTACACGCGTCGTTTACAAGCATCTACTGCATTTTCCAGGTCTTGACACCAGTGGATATCGAGAACTTCTAAACACTGCTAAACAGCTGCGTGCAGAAAGCACTATTTTATCGACGCCTACAAGCAAGCACGACAACTGACCGCAAGCGACAACTGGCTTACGAGGCATAAAATAGCTACGGCCACTTGTCCTTATATATCTGGCACCGCACCACGGATCAGTATTTTGGCAGCAGTGAAAGTGGTGTATGCACATCTTTTACAAGGATAAACTGCATTTTCCAGAGCTTGACACCGATGGATATCGAGAACTTCTGAACAGTGCTTAACAGCTGCGTTCGGAAACCACCGTCTTATGGACGCCTGCGAACGAGCGCGGTGACTAGCTGCAAGCAACGACCGGCGTATGAGGCTTCAACCAGCCATCACCACTGGTCCTTATGTATCCTGCACAGTCCCATGTGCCGGCATTTTGGCAGCAGTGACAGCGGTGTACACACGTCATTTAGAAGTATCTACAGTAAAAGCTCGTTAATTCAACCCTAGTTAATTCGGAAAATTGGATCATTCGGACACTTTTTCTGGTCCCAGCGAGCATATTTGTTTCAAGGGGTACTGACACGAAAATTTTCATTTGTGGACTTTTTGCATCAAATGAAAGGCCAAGCCCTCGAAGCCTAGAAAATGTAGTGCTAAGCGCGAGTGCTTCCTGAAAAAGTAATTACAGTATGTCTTTAAAAGCAAGTTTCGGTGTCGACAGTGCTTAACAGCTGCCATACAAATTTCCTGTATGCAGAGACGGTGCTTAACAGCTGAACAGTGCTTAACAGCTGTGTTCGGAAACCACCGTCTTATGGACGCCTGCGAACGAGCGCGGTGACTAGCTGCAAGCAACAACCGGCGTATGAGGCTTCAACCAGCCATCACCACTGGTCCTTATGTATCCTGCACCGTCCCATGTGCCGGCATTTTGGCAGCAGTGACAGCGGCAGCAGTCACCGCGCTCGTTCGCACCCTGACGTCGCAACACGGTATGAGCTTCTCGTCATGTGCTCGCACAATATATAGTCGCGTTTCCACGGCCGCTCTGCACCGTGGTTCTGTTGGTGACGCACAGGTGGCCATTTTGAATGTTTTGGTCATGCACAAGTGGCCATCTTGGAAGTTTTGGTAGCTGACGTCATCACAACTAGCCAGACTGCTGCGTGAAGTTGCCATAATTAGTATCGTAGCCTGACGTCAAACTAGTGTCAATGTCGGTAGGTGTGCCATGGAAAAATTTACTTTAATATCAGAATAAAATATCTTACCAGCATTTCCTGAGCTTCACACTTGCTCAGACCCGTCTCTGCGTACAGGAAATCTGTATGGCAGAGTAAACACTCCTTCAAAAAAAGGTGTCAGTACTCTTTAATGGCATCAAACTCGTTAATTTGGTCAATTTTGCCGCAACCCGGTTAATCCGGGTGATCCTCGTAGCACACCTAATACGGAGCACCGCAAATGTGCGACGCCAAGGAGTGAAAACGGCGTTCGTGAACAACCGAAAAGGCCGCGGGCCTTCAGAAAGTCGTGGTCGCCAAAAGCGAGGTTGCCGTAATCACGTTGTTGGCGACCAAGGCTTCAGCGGCTACGGCAAACTAGTTTCGTTTTCGATTGTACTCAGTGCACGCGAACTGTGTGGGCATTACTATGATTGTATCGATAGCGACTGGGGTCAAAACTTCAAAACTGTGACAAGCAGTAGTTGCATTCTCGCCACATGCCTTCAGAACTGCGTAGTCACTCTCCATGATTGCACATTAGCAAGCCATGTTTAATCAGCCGCACATGTGGTGCTCGGCAGTTTCGTTTCGACTCTAGACGTAGGCCACGCGCATGCCTTCAGAACTGCGTGGATGCTGTGATCTTGTCTTCAGCGACCACGGTTTCGTGCACAGCGGATGCGGCTCTCAGCTTCTTCGTTTAGACTTCGGGCAATGCGCATGCAGTGCTACAAAACTCAAACATGGTGGAAGTTGTTGAAGATCAAGAGCTACAGCTGCGGTCCGCAAGCAGGCATAAAACTCGCTTTCTACATTGTGTTGGACGACCAATGAGTTGCCAGCCATTTTTCCGACTAAAAGATTATCACGTACGCGTGGTGGTGGTGGTGGCGGTACTTAGTAAGGGATGTGTTCAGAGCACATTTCTGCTTAAGACACAGGGGTTTTGAGCCGTGGTCACATTGTGAACGAAGTCGCGAATGACGAAAATGGTGCATTTCACAGGGCTGTTATGCAAAATAAGTATTGGATTTACATATTCATCCAGGAAATTAAAATGCATTGATGTAATAGAAAATTGTTTATTGTTTTCTTGATACTTTCGATAATTCGGTTAATTTGGCCATTTTTTCTGGTCCCGTGAAATCTGAATTAACGAGCTTTTACTGTACTGCATTTTCCAGGTTGGTGCAGAGGTTTTTGTGTTGATCCAGCATAGTTCGTACAATATTTTAGCTGCTGTCACTGCTGCCCCGTGCTTTGTTTTCCTGTGTGTTTGCTGTGAGTTTGCTGTACTTATCATGTCAAAAGAGATTGCCAAGCTGTTACGAGGTTTTAAAGAAGAAATGAGAGCCAAGTGGAAAATAAGAAAAGGTGCGTTTGGACGAGGCATATGCGCAAAATGCGTGCGGAATTTGAAGAAATAAAATCCAGCCTAAGTTACATTAGCAACAGTCTCGATGATGCGAATCGTTGACTTTCTTCTGAACGAGAACAAAGAAATGAAGAAAAATAACGCTCTCAAACTCGCTATCCTCATTCGAAAAAGTTCTTGCCACCTGTCAAAGGAACATGCTAAAATCAGAGCAAAACTCGTGCAATTGAAACATTGAAATCAAGGGACTCGTTAAAGCAGATGATAACTTTGAACAGCTGCTGATGAAAATTGGACAAGCTATCGGAGAACCCATATCGGCCTGTGACATTAATGTGTGCCATCAGGTGCAGAGTAAAGATAAAGATAAGCCGAAGATTATTGTCCAGTTTCAACGCCGCGAGAAGCGTGACATTGTTCGCAATGTTACTTGAAGAAAGAAGGTAACGAACACTATTGGTTCGCAAAACGACACTCCCCATCTACGTCAATAAGCACTTGTGTCCGGAAATGAAAAGAATACGAGGGAAATGGCAATTTAACGAAAGTGCAAACATGGCTGGAAGTTCGTTTGCACAAGATATGCGCGCGCCTTTGCCCGTCGTGTCGAGACGTCACCTATCATGGCAATGTGTCGAGAAAGTGATGTGGAAAAAAATAGCAGCGCTTGTGAAGTTCTTGAATGTATTAGATGATAGCTCTTTTGTAGCATGATGTCGGCTAGTTATATCACTCCTGAAGACATTAACCACATTGTTAAATTGAGAAAGAATGGCAGTGGGCTGTTCAAAGTGACGCATTTAAACGCACAATCGCTTCAACCAAAAGAGGATATCACTTCACTGTTGAAACCGTGTGGCATAAACTTTGACCTTTTTATGTTCACAGAAACTTGGTATATAGCGATGAGCCGCAACATTTCATGCCACCAGGGTTCACTCACTTCTTTTGAAACCGCATGGAGAGTAGAGGGGGTGGTGTTGCCATTCTAACATTTGAGCCGCGTGAAGTAATACAGTGAAATCTCGGTATAACGAACTTCAGGGGACCGCGGAAAAATGTTCGTTATTCTGAAAGGTCGTTATAGTGAAAGCCCAAAAATTTACCATAACAATAGAATTTCAGTAACGCAAACGTCCTACCTTTGCAACGGTACGTCCTTGAACTCGTTTCTCACAACAATGCACACGTGAACGTCAGACAAGGCACGTTTATTTGAAACAGTCCGTGATCATTTTTTGATGGGTGCAGCACAAACTCTGCGTCACGAACGATTCTAGACCGTCCGCATCTTTATCCGCCGCTTCGGTCGCTGTTCCGCTTTTTTCTATGAATATGCGGAGTTTCCTCAAGCAGTCCAACGCATCTGTGGCCGACACGGACTCGTCGCGATCTTCGGGTGCTACCGTGACATCGTCGTCCATGTCATCGCTGCAATCCTTTAAGGCCCAACTGCATGCACGCGAGTTTTGAGCGACGGCCGACAGGATTTGCTGTCGCGGAGGGCCATCCATCGCCGTCGCTTGTCGCAGGGGTGCAATCGCGAAACGATGCTATTTCCGATTCCACACGGCTGGCTGATCGCGCTGATAACGCGAGCGGACCGTCGTTCTGACCACTGGCCAAGCGCGAAAAGCACGAAAGGCATCCCAGGTTTCTGGAAAGCCAGAAAACATCGCTTGTCGCCCGGAAGTGAGCATGACGATATCCAACAACATGGCAGCATCTCTGACCCTTGCTTCGGTTGCAATTTGCTCGTGATGCTTCCAATCGGCGCGTACTTCAAGGAATGCAAGTTATAGACTACCTTCTTTACAGCCCCATCTCACGCGGAGAGCGAGGCAGCGGCCGTATTTTGTCGTTATTTATGATCGACGGTTCGTTTTGATGTTTCGGTGGTAGCTTGCTGCATTGGTGGTAGCTTGCTGCAATGTCAACATCGTCGTCGTGCGAGGTAGCCCTTCTCCCTGCGAAGCAACGATGTGAGGCGCTGCGGCTTTTCTTAAACGTTCTATGACAGCAAGAGGAAACGTTGTCGAGATGCGCCTCGTGGACTAACCCCAACATAACGCAGTTTGCAAAGTGCGACGTAGCGTAGGCGTACGCTTCCGGGCGCCCCATGGGATCACAGCAGATACTACTGCCGCGGTTAAACATAAGATTGCGAAAAAAAGGAAGTCCCGAAACGCTTTTATGGCATCTTTATCTCAAACAAGACACTAATAAATTTGGCATGTTGTCATTCATCTACTCTGTAATTCTTTTTCGTAATTTGCCTGCGTGCGCGCAATAGTTTTCAATCGAGCAGCGCGACGGAGCCCGTTTGTCGCAGCCGCCTTCGCTCGTAAGCCGCGTGCTATGCATGCAGTTGGGGCTTTACAAAACCTGATGCGTTGTCGCCCTCCGCAACCATTCCGCAACGAAGGGGAAAAAAAAAAAGTTCTCCGCCCGCGTCTTTCTCCTCCCGTGCCATCTCAGGTTTTAGCGGGAGGGCATCCGCTCTTCGCGCTGCGTCGTCTGCTACCTTACAGCTCCGACTGCCATGACCGATACACTGAAATCGAAGAATCCTCGCATTTCGGGATATAAGTTCGTAGTACTGAAGTGTTGTTAAGATTACACGGGAATTAAATAACGGTCGTTATTCTGAAATGTTCGTTATTCTGAAGTTCGTAGTAGTGAAATATTTTTACATTGAAACTATGAGCAGTC
Source organism: Rhipicephalus sanguineus (assembly GCF_013339695.2). Classification (NCBI taxonomy): domain Eukaryota; kingdom Metazoa; phylum Arthropoda; class Arachnida; order Ixodida; family Ixodidae; genus Rhipicephalus; species Rhipicephalus sanguineus. Next base: position 113,750,295 of record NC_051183.1, read on the forward strand.
GGCACGGGATTTCTTAAAAGTTCGTTAATTTGAAATGTTCGTTAATGTGGTGTTCGTTGTAACGAGATTTGACTGTAGAAGAATATAGTCTTGTCACAAAAAACTACGAAGCCTTATGCATAAAAAAGGGCGCAAATGTATTTGCTGTTCTGTATCGCCCTCCTAGCGGTTCTATGGCTGATTTCCTAACATTTCTTGATCGTCTTTTGTCACGTGCAAGTGCTTTGAATTATATGCTTACTGTTGGTGGTGATTTTAATGTAGATGTCTTGAAGAACTTAGTGACAAGTAATGAACCTTTATCCATGCTTTAGTACAACACATTTAAAAAATGTCATTAATATGCCAACAAGGGTTACTCAATCTACAATCTCATTGCTGGACATGTTTGTTACCAATTCTACAACAGAAGACACAATTTCAGGGGTGATCAGTTCTGACATAAGCAATCACTTGCCTATATATTTATTTTATCAGAAATGCATACCAATCTGGTGTACGTGAAACCGGAAAAATTCACGTACCGCTCAATAACACCAAAAGTTCGGAGTACAGTAGAACCTCGTTAATTTAAAGCCACTGGGACTGTGAAAAATCTTGTAATTAAGCGGGTTTTCGAATTAATCAAACATAAAAAAGGCGGGATGCAAGGAACTTTGAATTACGGGAGGAAGTAATCAGAGGTGGCCATTTGCTGTGCCTGCTAGTTTGTGGCTCCAAGGGTTATGTTTTCGTGCAATACCCGGTCCCAATTTTTGCCGCTAAACCGGGGAAACGGCGGGCCTCGCTGCTGCCAGCGCAAGAAAAAAAAAAGGGGGGAAAAAGAAAAAAACGGTCTTGTGGTCGAAATGTGCACCTGCGGAAAAGAAGACGTGCTTCACTGCAACATAGTGGTGACACGCGGGCAGCTTGTCACCTGCTTTTCGCAGCATCAGCGCGTCATGATACGACCATTCGCCCATTCTTTCTGGTAAAATAAAGAATTTAATAATGACCAGTGTGATGGAATTGGTGATGTGTTCTGGGTGGAAATGATGATCATTGAAATTTTCGAACAGAGTTCTCGAAGTAGGCACTGCAGGCAAGTACTCCGCCAGCAGTGCAAGTGCGCAAATTGCCGGAGCAACCGCCAGTTGGACGTTCGCATACATCCCGAATTCCGTCAAACCGTCGTTTATTATTTTCTCTATCTTTGCAGAAAGAATGGGCAAATCATGATGTGATGGCGTTGCGAGAAGCATGCGTCATGCTGCCAGCGTGTCACCGCTGTGTTGCAGTGAAGCACGTCTCCTTTTCCGCAGGCCTACATTTCAGCTGACCACGAGATCGCTTTTTTTTTTTTTGCGCTGGCAGCAGCAAGGCTGGAATCCTCACTTGTCACTCCTTAGCATCGCTACATTGCATTGCCTTGTGGCTCCTAAGGACCATCATTTCTGCGGATTTGCGGCTAAATTGGGAATTGGCACATGGCACCCAAAGTTTTCGAATTAACCGGGCTGGTACTGACCGCTGCTTGAAATCATCCACTCAAATTTACATTGCAAAATACGGGGCCGCAGAAATCCTTTGAATTACGTGGGATTTCCAAATAACCGAGTTCAAATTATGAGGTTTTACTGTACTTTAGGCGGCGCATCATGCCATAGGTGGAGAGTACTGGGGGGGCTCTGGCCCCCCTGGACGGTTTCACTGGGGGGCAGAGACCCCCCCCCCCCCCCGGCACTGGCCTGAGAAATTTGTCAAGGCCTTGGCGTAGGTCCCGGTCCATTGACATCGAATTGTTGACCATCCTGTCTGGTAGCTATTTCACAGGGGGCTGTTCATGACCACTTCTTTTTCATTTCGTGCTTTTAAAATTCGGATCATGCACCGGTAATCAGTGAAACTGAATATTCAGTTGAAAATGCCCCTTAAACAGATTTGTACGTGCAGAATATGTTGAGTCTTGAATCGCTTAGTGACTGGTTTTCAGAAAACAAAAATGCTACTGAGAATACAAAGCAATCCCGACGCACTCAGTTGGGGAATGTTTTCGCACAGGCTTGCTCTCCAATAAAAAAAAACGTAATTTTCTGGTTGTCTACAAATAGGTACACTTCAACATGCCTGCCCATAAAAGATGCCGAGAAAAGATGGTATGCATTTTTTATTTTTCAGCAAAGGGTTTTACTACCAGTTCGGTGAGCTAAAAGCAACTCAAATACTCGCCCAGAAAACAACCTTCGATGGAAAAATTCATAACCTAGCTTCGCACAAGGCCTAGTGGTAGCAAATGGCATTTTCTACCATCTGATAATTATTTTTGGCCTTCTTAAATTGTATATTCACAGGCATAATTAAAGCTTCCTGTGCCAGCATTAGCCCATTCTCTCCTGCCTGGTGCATGTTTTAACAAACTAAGTAAAGCATGTCAATAAAAAAATTCGGCAGATCCCACGCGTCGTCAGAATCGATTTCATGCGATGCAGTGAGCGAGTAGCAGCCTATATGACCTTTTTCGCTTTGAGCCAGGCATTGCGAAGTGGATCGATTTTTTTGTGTAAATTGAAAAATTAGATAAATCTAGAGTCTCCCACTAGATAGCTTAATAATTATATAGCGGTGTCGGTGCCTAAAAGACTCAAGCTGTATTAAATTCTTTAATTTGAAAGTCGGGCTCTGCCCCGCCGCGGTGGTCCAGTGGTTAAAAATGTTTGATGCCTGTGTGCTTAGATTTAGGTGCACGTTAAAGAACCCCGTGCCGTCGAAATTTTTGGAGCCCTCCACTACGGCGTCTCATAATCATATCGTGGTTTTGGGACGTTACACCCCACATAGTAATATTATTAATATTATTGTAAAGGCGTTTATTGACGGCGGGATCGATGGCGACGATGCGCAGCGACGACAGTAACGACAGAGCGCAGACTCGCAGACTCTCATGAGCAAGCGCACGAGGGGCGTGCTCTCCGAGAAGAGGCGAAGAGGGCGACCCACTAGAAGGCGCTCAATAGGATGGCCCATTACAGCGTTCTAATGCTTCTGTACAATTACCCCGGGTACGCAAAGGGAGCCGCCCGGCGACCTAACAGCTGGTCACTATGAGCGGGTCATGGTAGTGCTTGAGGCGCTCCACGTTCACAATGTCGCGCCCTCAACGGCGCATGTCCGAAGATGGCTCAATGGGTTCAATCAAGTAGTTGACCGGGGACGTGCGTTCGACGACACGGTAGGGGCCTTCGTATTTGGGCAGTAGTTTCGAAGAGAGGCCAGTTGCAGCGGTCGGGACCGAGAGCCACACGAGCGCTCCAGGGAGGAACGTGCACTCAGAAGTGGTGGTGCCACCGCGAATGTTCTTCTGCCGCTCTTGTTCGTGCGTTGTAAAGCGACATTCTTCAGCAAGCCTGGCTGTGTCCGAAATAGGCGCACATTCAGATCGATCCGGCCTGTAGGGAAGGATGGTGTCGATGGTGTGCGACGGGTGCCTGCCGTACAATAAGAAAAATGGCGAGAAACCAGTAGTGCTCTGAGAGGCGGTATTGTAGGCGTACGTGACGAAGGGCAGAATGGCATCCCAATTTGTGTGGTCGGCTGCGACGTACATTGAGAGCATGTCGCCGAGCGTGCGGTTAAAGCGTTCGGTGAGGCCATTCGTCTGCGGGTGGTAAGCAGTAGTTTTGTGGTGAACGACGTTGCACTCCTTGAGAATGGCTTCGACGACTTCCGACAAGAAGACACGGCCTCGATCACTGAGCAGCTCCTGGGGCGGACCGTGACGCAGCATGAATCGGTGGAGCAGGAAGGAGGCCACATCGCGCGCTGTAGCCGCTGGGAGGGCGGCGGTTTCGGCGTATCGCGTTAGATGGTCAACAGCGACGATGGCCCAGCGGTTACCAGCCGAAGTCAGAGGAAGTGGTCCATACAAATCGATGCCCACGCGCCCAAACGGACGGTTAGGGCAAGGTAATGGTTGTAGACCTGCTGGCGACACGTGCGTTGCGGGTTTTCGGCGTTGGCAATCGAGGCAGGAGCGAACAAACTTCTGCACGTAGCGGTACATCCCTCGCCAGAAGTATCGTTGTCGAATGCGGTGGTAAGTTTTGGTTACCCCAGAGTGCGCGCATTGCGGGTCAGAGTGGAAGGCCTCGCATATTTCAGAACGCAGACTGCGGGGTATCACTAGTAGCCACTGGCGGCCGTCGGCGTTGTAATTGCGTCTGTGCAGTAGGTCGTCACGAATGGCGAAATGGTGGGCTTGACGACGCAACGCGCGAGTGGATGGTGTTGCCGACGGATCCGCCAGCAAGTCGATCAGCGAGGTGATCCATTTATCCTTGCGCTGTTCGGTAGCGATGGTGTGAACGTCGATTGAAGCAACAGCTATGTGAGATACTGAGCAGGGCGCATTGTCGTCAGGCAAGGGAGAGCGCGAGAGGGCGTCGGCGTCAGCATGCTGGCGTCCGTTGCGGTACAGCACGCGGATGTCGTAGTCTTGCAGGCGAAGAGCCCAGCGGGCGAGACGCCCTGAGGGATCCTTCAATGACGACAGCCAGCATAGTGCATGATGGTCGGTGACGACATCAAATGGGCGACCATACAAATAAGGTCGAAACTTTGTAAGGGCCCAGATGATCGCCAGGCACTCTTTTTCCATGACTGTGTAATTGGTCTCGGCTCTGGTAAGCGTACGGCTTGCGTATGCCACGACATATTCGGGGAACCCTGGTTTGCGCTGCGCAAGGACAGCACCGAGGCCTACACCGCTGGCGTCCGTGTGTACCTCTGTTGGGGCCGTAGGATCGTAGTGGCGTAGTATGGGAGGCGACGTCAACAAACGACGGAGCTTTGCGAAAGCGTCGTCGCACTCTGACGACCACGAATGGAGGGGCCCATTACTTCCGAGGAGCTTCGTCAGTGGCGATATGATAGTCGCGAAATTTCGAATGAAGCGCCGAAAGTAGGAACACAGTCCTACGAAACTGCGCAGTTCTTTGACGGACGTAGGTTTGGGGAACTCGGTCACGGCCTGAAGCTTGGCTGGATCGGGAAGAATTCCGTCCTTCGACACGACGTAGCCGAGGATTGTCAGCTGTCGTGCTGCGAATCGGCACTTCTTTAGGTTGAGTTGGAGACCGGCGTCGCTCAAACGCGTCAAAACATGCCGTAGGCGTTGAAGATGCGTGGAGAAGTCCGGAGCAAACACGACGACGTCGTCAAGGTAGCACAAGCACGTGTGCCATTTCAGGTTGCGCAGAACGGTATCCATCATGCGCTCAAAGGTGGCGGGCGCATTACACAGCCCAAACGGCATGACGTTGAATTCGTACAGGCCGTCGGGCGTGACAAAGGCGGTCTTCGGTCGAGCGTCATCAGCCATAGGTACTTGCCAGTAGCCTGAGCGCAAATCGAGAGATGAAAAGAATTCGGCGCCTTGCAGGCTGTCAATCGCGTCGTCTATTCGTGGCAGTGGATACACGTCCTTACGAGTGATCTTGTTGAGTCGTCTGTAGTCCACACAGAACCGCACAGAACCATCCTTCTTCGCAACAAGAACGACAGGAGACGCCCAGGGGCTGTTAGAGGGTCGAATGACATCGCGTCGAAGCATGTCGTCGACTTGCTCGGTGATTACACGGCGTTCTGCGGGAGATACGCGATATGGACGTTGCCGCAGTGGCAGGTGGTCGCCAGTGTCGATGCCATGCGTAACGGCCGACGTGCGGCCGAGAGAAGTTTGAGCGACATCGAAAGACGGGCGAAATTCTTCCAACAGGTCCAGAAGCTGAGAACGCTGGACCTGCGTAAGGCTGTCAGCTATGGAGGAACCAAATACGTCAGCGGGTGATGAACCAGACGTCGAAACAGCACTGAGCGTACTGGAACTTCGGCCGTGCGAGTCATCGGGCTCGTCTATAACTTGTGCGTCTTCGAGGGGTTCCACGCTGCCGAGACATTCCCCTCGCACCAAGGTAACACTGTACGAAGAGGGGTTGATTACAAAAATAGAGGTGCTGCCCTGAGTGATTTGAACGGTCGCGAAAGGCACCAGCAAGCCTTTCCTCGTGCAAACACGGTCATATGGCGACAGGAGTGCAACGGTGTCGGATAGACTGGCGCAGTAGACTGACACCGCCGTTGACGAGTTTGCAGGCACTTTGACGTCGTCTTTGACGAGTACCTTGCTCGCAGCCGATGGACTGTCTGCCGGCGTCAAATTAGAGAGTGGTGATAGCTCTATTTCGGCGGGTGCGCAATGAATTACGGCGTCGTGGCGGGAAAGAAAATCCCATCCGAGGATGACGTCGTGAGAGCATGCAGGAATTATGATGAATTCGACGGCGTACAGAGCGTCCTGAATGATGACACGAGCTGTGCATACCGCCGTCGGGTGAATACATTGGGCGCTGGCTGTACGGAGGGAAAGACCGGAAAGTGGCGTCGTCACTTTTCGTAGCAGGCGGCTTAGTTTAGCGTCCATAACGGATACGGCGGCTCCAGTGTCGATAAGGGCAGATGCGCGAACCCCGTCCACAAAAACGTCTATCACGTTCGATGGGCTTCGCTGAGGGCTTTCGCAGTTCGATAGCGTCGCAGCCCTTGCCTCGTGGACTGCGACGGCTAGTTTTCCTGGTCGCGTGCGACCGGACGTGGGCGCATTGGCGACAGGGAGCGACGTCGGGGAGACGGAGAGCGCCGAGTAGATGGAGCTTGGCGTGACGTCGGTGACAGAGGCGTAGGTGGGGCGTAAAATGTGCGGTTCGACTGGCTGGTGGCGGGCGACACGACTTGAGGCGGCTGGACGCGATTGCAATAACGCGCCACGTGGCCGGCGTAACCGCATGCGAAGCATGTGGGGCGGTTGTCAGGTGTGCGCCATCGGTTTGCTGGAGCAAGGCCCGCCCATGGCGCAGGACGTGATTGACGGGGCAGCGACTGATATGACTGCATCGTGGGCTGCGGTCGTGGCCTCTGCATTATGTCGGCGTAGGTGGCCGGCACAGCCGCTTCGAAGGACTGATGCCTAGCGGCGGCTTCGGCGTAACTGTGTGGGGCTGCCGTCGGTATTACTGGGGACGTCCTTGCGACAACTTGGGCGTAACTCAGTGGTGCAGGAGCCGGATGGTGCTGGTGGTACTCAGGCATCACCTCCGCGATTTCCTGCTCAATCGCTCGACGGAGGGGAGGGAGAAGGGTGGTTGACGGCTGGTGAACGTACTGAGGTTGAGCAAAGTCCAGCAGTGAGAACTGGCGCGCGATTTCCTCGCACACGAATGACTTCACCTCTGCGAGCAAGGCGGAGTGGTCGGATATGGTCGACAAGTCAGCGAGCTCGGCGTCGCGGGATGGAGAGCGACGGGTCATCGACCGCTGCCGGCGCAGCTCCTCGTAGCTCTGGCAGAGCGTGATGACCTCGGCCACTGTGCTGGGGTTTTTGGCGAGCAGCATCGTGAAGGCATCGTCGTCGATGCCTTTCATAATGTGCCTCATCTTGTCAGATTCCGACATAGTGGCCTCGGCTTTCTTACACAAATCGAGGACGTCTTCAATGTAGCTGGTAAAGGTTTCGCCGGCTTGCTGAGCTCGTTCTCGCAAACGCTGTTCGGCCTGCAGCTTACGAACGGCAGGGCGGCCAAACACGTCGACAATGGCGGTCTTGAAAGCGGACCACGTCGGGAAATCGGATGCATGGTTGTTGTACCACATGCCTGCCACACCCGCGAGGTAGAAAACCAAGTTGCTCAGCTTGCCGGCTTCGTCCCATTTATTGGGGACACTCAGCCGTTCGTAAATCGTGAGCCAGTCCTCCACGTCGGTGCCATTCGCGCCGGTGAAGACAGGAGGGTCGCGGATACGGGGGACACCGGGACAAGCGGTCGGAGCTGGAGGCGGCGTTTGCTGAGCGGCGTCTTGCGGCATGGTAGTTGGCACGGTACGGGATCGAAGCTCCAGGGGCATCAGATGGAGACCGAAGTTGTGGGGACGGTACAGCACTCTCCACCACTTTGTAAAGGCGTTTATTGACGGCGGGATCGATGGCGACGATGCGCAGCGACGACAGTAACGACAGAGCGCAGACTCGCAGACTCTCACGAGCAAGCGCACGAGGGGCGTGCTCTCCGAGAAGAGGCGAAGAGGGCGACCCACTAGAAGGCGCTCAAGAGGGCGGCCCATTACAGCGTTCTAATGCTTCTGTACATTATTATTATTATTATTATTATTATTATTATTATTATTGTTATTGTTATTATTGAAGTCGGGCTCTCTCTCTCTCTCTATATATATATATATATATATATATATATATATATATTTATGACTGACAGTCGGTGGCGACGCGTTGACCATGAGAATGGGTGGGCGATGCGTTCTCACACTGCTAGGACACCTGCATCCATCCCAGAAACGGACTCCCCGGGACGGGAAGCGACCAACAATTCGAAGAATCTTGAACGAAATTCGTTGAGCAGGGGAGATACAGTGACCTAGCAGAGGGACGTCAAAGTTGGTGACGTTTTCATAATGGGCCACCTGGACTTGGTTTGGTGTGCTGCCATGACGACCTGTCCTGTATGTTTTGACAGGAGTCAATAAGTGGCCGCAGACTTTGCGATGTTACTTTTTGATACTGGCTGTGCCATTATTAAATTTCCAGCACCAGTGTTGCCGGCACCTTCAGTAGTGTTGTTTGGTGCAGTGTAAAATGGGATCATTTTCTTGCTTGGCTCATAATTTTGCTTTCTCTGGGACTTGTACATGTGCGTATGTCTTTTAACTTCTTAATTATGCATATTTGTTCTAGGTGCTATGCAAGCTTGTTGCGCACAGTTTACGAGTTCTTCATTTCAGCAATCAAGCGTTTCACAATTTTTTTGCAAGATAATTTGTTTAAGCATGCTGAGTGCACTAAACAAAATACTATGTTTTGTGAACGTGCATTGGTAATTCTTGATATTTTAATATTTACCATGTGTCAACTCAGTTGCATTCTTTCTGTTTATTATCTGATGGAAGCTTAGGGGTGGCTTTTTTTGGGGAGCTCATTTATGATTGCCATTTAAAGCAATCACTATGAGAAATTTTTTTCATTAATTTTATTTATGCTAGATTTACTGTGATGAGTCTGCTTTTCAAATTCCACATTAAACCATTTATTGTTTTGGCAGTACTGCCATCTTGGCATTCATTTGAAACTTAGCAGACTTTTCTTCTGATTGCTTATACTTGCCGAAGTTATCTGCCCTCTTAAAGAATCAGAAATATTACTATAATGGTAAATCAAGCAAAAGTTTTACCAGGAAACTAGCTTATGGTGGTTTCAAGTGCATAAGCAAGCAGATATGCTACACTGCAAATGAACGATTATAGAACATGTGTGAATTCGGGATTTTACTTGGGGAAAATGATCATTCAATTCTGAAGGATGCGTCTGTGAAGAACTCCGGAGTAAATTTCACTGACTGGTGTTGTTAGAATGCATGAAAATTTTAAAAAATATTTTCAGTAACCGGTGTTCCTATGATGCCAGAAAATTTAAAGAAATACTTTGGCTCGAGAAACAGCAATAACTTTTGGTTTCAGAAGATGCATCCTTATTGGAAAAGGTTAATGAACATGCCTTACCATAATCATGATACCAAATCAACTTGCCCACCAGTTCGTTTTTATTCCTTAGTCATTATAGTATTATAAGCCCATTAAATTGCTGTGAAATTGCGTATGAAATATAAAAAGCATAGATGACTAATGCTACTGGAGCGCCTGATAATCGGTTCTAGCTCTGTGTTAAAAATTTGTGGTTGTGATATACACCATGTACAGTCGGCATCAAAACTTTAGAGACCACTAGGCCTCGGAAAACTTTATATTTCTCAGCAATTTGTGACTATTCAGTTGAACTGCACAGTACATGCTGCTAGCGCGTTTTTGTACAGGTTGGAAATCTGCGTTGAAGGCTGCCTTTCAAAGTAGCAGGGTTATTCAGCTTTTTCTTATGTGTCATGGTCCCTAAACTTTTGACGCTGACTGTACATTCGAATCTGCTTGGAGCAAATCACTCTGTAAGTGGTGCAATGTCTGGCCGTATATGATACGTGCAGTAATTTCATTGTTCTCTGTTTTAGTGTTTATAACTAACTCAGAAAATGTTCAACCACATGAAAGCAAAATTTTTAGAAACAGCTTGCTTGAACATTACTGGAGAATTTCAAAACTGCATTGCATATAGCAATGTTTTTGGGGCTGTTAAGTGCTTGTGTTTTAGATTGTTGTTTGTAATACATTGTTATTTTTATTTCTTTAGGTGTCTGTCACGAAATGTGCAAGGAATCTGAGGGCACTGTTGGATGGACAATATTGTATTGCAAGTGCCATATGGACCTTATCTTGAATCTGTGATGTCTGTTTTTGTTAATGGCCATGTTTTGTAAATTTTCTGCATTTTGGTTACTTGTCTTTATTGATAGTTTGCGTTTTGTATGGAATTCCATTTGGCTGATGTGTTTTAGTAAGGTCATTTATTTTGTTTCTATTTCCATGCTTTAGTAGCTTTGCTCTTTTCTTTGAGCTAGATTATGACAATTCATTTGCTTTAGGTTTGCTTCGAGAAGATGAAGTAAATCTAGATGGACTTTGCTTTGTTACGAGCATTAAGTTTTAATAACTCAACTGCTTGAAAGGAGCAACCTTGGTGTAAATGAGATTTTGATTTTGCTTGGCATTTCTTTGTGATTTTCGTACATTCCTTGCTTTTCGTTTTATTCGGTTTCTTTATCGGGTGCATCCCCTGGTTCGTTCAGCCTCAGTGTAACTGTGGACTACAGGCTGTTTTTATTCTCCATTATATTGTACAATGTTGCCTGCATTTGGGTGTACCCTTATTTTTAATCTAACATGTTTCTTTAATAGATGAAAAAACTAACAACCAGCTTACGGATGCTTACACAAGAAGAGAAGACGACAGACACTCACTGGTGTCTGTCCACATGGTGTCTGTCGTCTTCTCTTCTTGAGTACGTAAGCTGGTTTTTCGTTTCTTCAAGTATGTACCAACAGGCCCAGCAACAGATTCTCCTGCTTTAATAGATGTTCAATGTATTAAGATGTTCGTGTGAGAAAGCAGGGAAAGAAATGAGATGAAAAATATTTACTGCAACTATAATTGCTGTATTCCAGATATATGTTAACTAGAGTATAATTACTGTAATGTGGAATCTTGACATGATACTGCATGGTCTTCATTTGGTCACCGAGGTCAAAGTTGAACAGTTCCATGCTTTTACTGGAGACAGTATTGGCTGTAAAACTTGGCTTAAGAAGCAGCTCATGCTAAGAATATGCATAATGTTCCTACAATTATTGATTTGTTTTCTCTTGCACGAAACCTTTTTTCGTGAAAATGTGTTTGCATTTCATAAACTTACTATTAACCTTTAACCCTTTAGCAGTCAAGTAGAAATGCGGTAGTAAAATGTAATCGGTTAACATCATGTGCTTTCTTTCTGAAAGTGCCCTTAAAATGTATTCAGTGGTGGCTTATTGTTCGCAGTAGTGTTCGTCTTGGTTTCTTTTGGTATTTCAGCATTTTTTTAGCAACAATAGCTGCATTTTTATCGTGTGTTCTTATACTTCTTGTGTGATAAAAAAAACACAGGGGGCCAGAGTTAATTTGCAGGCCTCCATTAGTGTATGCCTCGTAATCGTAGAATGATTTTTGTAATAACCCTCAGTTTAATTTCATCATTATCCATTTTCTTTTTCTCTGTGAAGAGCAACACTCCAGTGACCCGTCTTGTCTTTACGCAGCGTCAGGGTCTGTTACGTCATCAAAGTGGGCGTAGCCACGACAGGGGGCTACGCCTACCCCTCTTGGCTGCCGAGAAGGGTTGGAAGGCCGAGCGAGAAACTAAAACCATCCAAAGTAGTTTGTTCTATAACCTGTAACCTCCTTATTACTGCACTTATTCGTAAAATTCTTGCGGCACCATGTTGAGTGCACAATTGCGCATTTATAGCTTCCTAACACATTTTGGACCACAGGGTTGTCTGCTGACCCTTTGAGTGTCTTCTAACCTAATGAGTTTTTATGTTCTACAAATCCTTGTAAGTTTTCATCTGTGTAGATTTCACTATGTTCCAACCCTTAGCAATCTTATACTGGTGCACTGGGCAAATCTTCAGGCTTGGCGTGCTGTGCTCCATTTCTGAAAATTGTCCTAACCGCGTACACCCGTGTCGTACAGGCACATCTTGAAGGGCCATCTCGTCGATGGCCTTCGAAATGCCACAACTCTATTGACACAGTGGAGTTGTGGTGCTGCTACGTGGCAATTTTGAAGGGCTGTTGAGTGGTTCAGGCGTTTCTCGCAAAAATTGTGTGCTGCTAAAGGTCTCTATATTTCTTTTCATGCCACGAAAAGTTGTCATATAAATTTTTTGTTTTTTCAGTTTTAATGAAGAATTTTAATAAATAGTTTATATGTGAGTATGCACATGTTTAGTTTTTATGTTGAGCAGCGAAACTGTGGCAACATTGGGGCGTCACAGTGCGGTTGCCACTTACTCGAAAACGCAGACACGTCACTGTTGTCGAAAGTATGTGCAGTTTGCACGTTTCAAGCGGGAAAAATACTTTAGTAAACAATTCATATAACTTGCGCATACTATTATGAGATACACTGGTTTCATTATCTTTTCTTTGTAACCATGAGTCGACCAAGCACACTATGAACGATAGGGCACGTTTGTGCCGTTTACGCTTCCATCGCTCAATGGTTATTGTGGTTTCGATAGAGTTGCAAAGTGCTTCGTCGACTTGACCATTAACTCGGCAGCTTTTGAAAGCACCTGTGTGGTAGCTCGCACTTGACCATTGAATCGATGGACTATCGGTTAGAGAAGGCCTTCCAAATGCCCGCGTGACACGGGCATTATTCAGTGAAGAAAAAGTTTCGTCTTACGTCTTAGCGCTAGTGCCTGTTCATTAATTTCTTTGACATTTCAATATTATGGCCACCACAGCTGCATTTTGATAAGGGTGACAGCGAAAATCCTTGTATACTTAGGTTTTGTTTTGTGATAAAAAAATAACTCAAATGGTCGAAGATAATTTTCAACGCTCCACTATAGTGTGCCTCCTAATCTTGATCATGTAATTTTTGTTTACAGAAAGGGATACGAAATTTATCTGTGTTATTTTCTTTGTGCAGCACTGGGATGGTCCAGCCATCCAGCAACTGAGGACAGTGAGAAGTCACAGCATGGACACCGCCACCGCTGTAACTCCTGTGACTATGAGACTGGGTTCTTGTCCAATATGAAAAAGCACATCAGGGTTCATACAGGCGAGCGGCCATTTCAGTGTCACCTCTGTCCTCAGAGCTTTTCACAAAAACCCCATTTGGTAGTTCACCTGCGCGGCCACACACATGAACGGCCACACAAGTGCCACCTGTGTTCCCAGGGCTTCGCTCAAAGGTCCACATTGAGAGATCACCTGAACACACACTTGGGCAACCAGCCGCATAAGTGCCCCTTATGTCTTCAGACGTTTGCGTGGAAAAACAGCTTAAACAGGCACTTGCGCACACATAAACGCAAGTGAACATTTCAGTGGGACTTCTGCTAATTCCCGTTTTTAGAGGCACATTCGCCTAAATTCCCTGAAAAATAACTGCTGAAGTGGTGCCAGTTATGTCACTGTTGTAGAGGCATGTCCTCTCAAGTGCACTTTGCAGATTTTAAATGAAGTCGGTTAAGGTGCGAAGCTCGCGAATCATAGCTCTTGGCTGGAAGTGGGGCTTGTGCAATTTTTCCACTAGAGCGCACGAGGGTGCTGGGTTTCCAAGCGGCTCAGTGAGAAAGGTCTGCAAAATAAAATGGAAAGAATAACGATAAGTACAACAATGCGATGTATACAGAAGCATGTGGCGTATTTTCGTGGTATCCAAAAGTAAAAATGTACGGGACGTAATCAAAGAGTACACGAAAGTGCTCGCTCCTGATGGCATGGCCACTGCAAACTCGACGGCGCTAAGAAATCACTAGCTTTGAACAATTGCGTTAGACTATACTTCCAAGTGTGATAGTCTAGCTTTTTAGCAGGTTGTGCAAGCGCCATATTGCTTGTCTGTGTCTGGGTTGGTTGCTGGATCATTGCACGGTGTGTGGTCTGTTTGTACGGTGGTTCGGCATGCTTCGATGCGCCGACTTGCTATGCCAGCGATAGCAAAAACAGATACAACAGCAGAAAGAAGCTTTCTAACACGAAAGTGTTTTATGCCGGGGTCCACCTAGACTTCAGTGATGTATTTCCGTCACGGAAATGACATTGAAAAAATTTTCACGATCAGATGGCAAAGAAAAAAAGCTCCGACAATGGGCATCGAACCCACGACCGCTCGGTCCGCAACAACAGATGCCGGGCATGCTATCCACTGCGCCATGGTCACAAACTCTAGAGTCTTTACAAACGCGTCTTTTATATCTACCACTCACCCGGTCGGCGGGGTGGTGTTACCCTCTGGGAGCGGTAAAGTAAAGTAATTCATCATTACTATGGCCTCCACGATTAGCACCTGCAACGCTTTACACGTCCGTCCCATTCGGCGCGTTTTCAATAGAAGTTCAATTTTGTCAATGCATTAACACACCGCGAGGTGGCAATCTTAGACCAAGCGTCGTAAAAGCGTCGGCCTCGCTCATAGCATCACGCAAATCCAAACCAAAAATAGCTCTGCGACGCGCGCCTGCCTCACCTGGCTGTAACACCGCGTTCCCCGCTGACGTGCTCGCCCCGAGAAAAATCGCGGCCGGGCTGCCGGGGCGGCACGACGCGCTTTGCGTTTCCCTCTAGTCCAGCCGTGGTGTTCAATCACATTTTAACATGCCGCAGGATGGCGACCAAGTTCTGCGTCCAATATGCCATGCTCTTCTGGCTATCGCACCTAGTTCTCTGATTACGCCTTCACCGTTAACTACTACAGCTACCACAGGGGTTTGTTAAATCATTTAACATGGGCGTTAGTCATCGGGAGAGAGATGTACCACCAATCATAAAAGTGGCTGCATCCACGTTAAACGGTGCTATAATAATAATAATAATATCTGGGGTTTAATGTCCCAAAACCACGATGTGATTATGAGAGACCCCGTAGTTGAGGGCTCCGGAAATTTCGACCACCTGGGGTTCTTTAACGTGCACCTAAAGCTAAGTACACGGTAAACGGTGCTTTAGCTGCCAGACATCAATATACATTGTGCAAACTCTCTTATATTAATTCAGGTACTTCTGTAAACATTCAATTACTTCTGTAGGGGCGCGCTTTGCTTTCGTGTTATTCCGATTCCTATAACGGAGGGATCAACCATCTTTTTTTTCACTACTGCGAGAAAAATCTGTAGTTTCCTGGTGGACACCCTAGAGGCACTGCTGCAGGTGCTAGGCGAGGAAGCAGAGGCGAATGGGACGCAGTTGGCGCTACTTTATACTTTTCGGGGACTTCACATCTGACTGGTCTTTTACAGCACTCTGACAGTGCTAAGTTTGGTATGAAAACTTAAAGCATAACTCTATTAGTGACAGCGCAGCTTCATCATTGCCTCTAGAGCATTGTGATACATAGCATAAAATACATCAACTACAGTTAATTACTTTTTGCTGGGCTCCTTTACAGTACAGTAGAACCCCGCTGTTACGTTCCTCACTGCTGCGTTTTCCCGGCTGTTACGTCGTTTTCCGCCGGTCCCGGCATAGCTCCCATAGGATACAATGTATTGGGAACCCCGCTGTTACGTCGTAACTGTCGGACCGTTCCCGTATGATACGTCGCGAAGTGCGCTCGGAGCCGACCGAGTGACTACCAAAGAGAGCCGCCATGGTGCATTGTCACGCAGCTTGGCCTCGTTTGACCGTAATATTAGCGGCTTGAGAGGCGCAAGCAACAGAATCTTTCAATTGATGCAAACAAAAGCATGGCCTTCGAGATTCATATTGCAAAGATGGCATCTATGACGTAACTGCTCGCAAAAGCAAGGCCTTCGAGATTGGCATTTACTATTGACAAAAGCATAGCCTTTGAGATTTGTATTGCACAAACATGGCGTGTATGACGTAATTGCTTGCGAAAGCAAGGCCTTCGAGATTGGCATTCACTTCTGCCATCGCGTTGGCGTAGACTCATCATCATCGTTATTTGCCGGAGAGCGGGAGGAGTTCGAGCTGGTTGGAGCTCGCATGGTCGTGCGTGCGGTTCGCGGTCGGACTCGCCGCGCCGGTCGTGATTACGTGTGCTTAGTTCTTTCATGCCTACAGCTGTTGGTGTTAAAAAAAATCACATACGTTGATTACATTTCTGTGGATGAGGCCGTCCTAAGCTCCGCGTTTCTATCCATCGACTTGATCGCGGCTGAGCGCGCCAATTTTCGTGCTGCTCGTAAGAATTGAACTAAAATTCTGTACCACTAAATATTTTGCCGTTTTTCCTGTTTTTCGGCTCTTACGTTTCCCGTCTCTTACGTTTATTTCCTACGGTCCTTTCAAAAACGTATCAGCGGGGTTCTACTGTATACTTATGTAACCGGTTGAAGATGCCGTATGTTGCATTTTGAAGAAAGAAGTGTCCATTGTAATGAGCGGACACACCTCTGCGTTGCCAATTCCATACTTTCCAAGTCTCCCGTATTTTCGGGAGACTCCTGGATTTTGAACGTTTCTCCCGGTTGTACGGGTCATAGGAAAATCTCCCGGAAATCCAGTTTTGCCCCGCGCGTCCAGTGCTTTGTCTGGCCACATGAGCAAAGTTGTCTGGCCACGTAGTAGAAAGGATTCTTCTTTTCTTTTAACGATGGTAGAAAGGTTCACCTCAGTTTCATTGCGCATGAAGTAGCTGTGCACTTTTGCGCCTCAGTGCTGCCAACGCAAACATGTCGTAGTGCTGCAGCCGCGTCTTGCCAACACAAGCTCGCGATGCAGGTGGCTGTTGTTTTATGTCGTGACGCGAGGTGGGACGTTTTGCGTACAGATGCGCTACACTCAATTTAAAAATTGATCCTAAATGTGTTATAGGTTATATCAGCCGTTAATATTGCGTAGATGATGCGTTTGTGTACACACAAATCGATCCCACAAGTTATCTCGCCTTCAAAATATTGTGTCACTACTGCTTTAAGTGGAGAGCCCAGCACTTAAAAGGGTAGCCGTTGCCGATGTCTGTCGAGATAGCACGTGCGCCAGCGCTCGCGACCGTCCCCGTCTCAACGGCGCCCCTTATGGTCCCTTGCCCGGCGAAATAACTGGTAAGCAAGCGACGACAGGCCTCGCACGCGGAGCGATGTTATCACATGTGCCCTTCGCGCGACGAATCTCTGATTCAACCGCGTTCGACCCTAGCGCTAGCGCGCTTTTACTCGCACGAGAAGCAGACGATGCGTAAGCGATGTTATCGGTTGGGACTCTGTACAGATCAGCGGCGACCGCGAAATCCCGCTGACAGTGTCCATATAATTGCTATCGCAGTACCCCCTCTCCCGCGGTCGGCATTAAGAGATGTTAGTGGGAGCATAAGAAAAGCTTATTATGTGTTTTTCTAATGTGTTAGCTTAGTAAACTAGAGGAAGGTCCTTTATGGGTGAAGTGGAAGGGATATTTTAAGACCTTGCCTTATGGGACCTAAGCAGCACTGAAATTTTTGAAAGACAACCAGTGTCACTCTGCTAAGCTAGAAGGCGTGGGTTCAATTGCCGGCCGCGGCAGCCACATTTCGAGAGAGGCTAAATAGAAGAACATGAGTGCACTTAAATTTAGCTGCGTGTTAAAAAAAAAACCAGGTGGTGAAATTTAATGCGGAGTCCCCTACTAAATGTGCCTCACAATCATATTGCAGATATCTAAATATTATTATTAAGAACATAAACAATGTGGATCCGCAAATGCAAGCATCTGTTTCATTATGTCACTGGGATTTTTTTCTTCTCGCTGGACTGTTTCTTTCAATATAATTTTCTAGCTCAGCAGATGCCTCCTGTCCTTTATATCATTTTGTCATTTACTTAAGGTTTTTCTCAAGCAACACATCAAAGCACTTACATAGCACTTGTTCACCAAAGATTTCTCTTATGTCTTCTTATGGAACAAAAGTATTCTTCTATTCAAACTTGCGCTGCACTATTCTATTGAGGATCAAACCGAATTAAAAGCTAAATACATTTGGAGTTCTCATTATCAGAAACTGCACCATGTTTGTGTGAATGCTTTTTCCATGTTTTGTAAGGTTGCATATCGTGGTTTTGGGACATTAAACCCTAACAATTATTATACTATTGTGTTTGCTAACGCATCTCCCATCATTTCACACGGCCTATTTTTTAATAGTAGGCTTGTGTTACCTTGAGAAGTTAAAGGGACACTAAAGAGAAACAATGAATTGGTTTAGATTGATAAAGTGTGCTCATAGAACTCTTCTGCAGTTTATTTCACCACCATAGGTTTATTATTAGCGGAGAAAACCAAGTTCAAAGTTTCATTTTTAAATTTCGCGCCGAACTTTGTAATTCGTGACGTAAAAGATTTTAAAGAGCATTTAACGTATTTTGGCGCCACTGGCGCGACGAAATTTCTACAAACTCGTTATGTCGAGTCCCCGGCCCCCTCAGAGGACAGCGTACTTCGATTTAACCGATTAGGGACTACGTAGGCCCAAGCACGCGCCCTCAACAATACGTGACGTCGCGGCAAATGGTGCGGAAATTCCAAGGTGACGTCGCCACCTGTATTTTTCTTTTTGCGCGTTTTCTCGCTTATTATGCGTCTTCTCGCAGCAAGCGTGGTGTTTTTGGTATCGTGGAAGACTACTTTACTAACGCGTGAAAAATCGTTTTGCTCTTTAGTGTCCCTTTAAAGTGCCATTTTTTGCACTCTATATGAGGTTCTAGACTCATTCGTTCCAGCTCATTCATTGACAAATATTCTGAAACACCTTTGTGGCGTTGACTGATCTATAGCTTTGGATTACACCTGTTCACTTATATGTCCTTGCGAGCTCTCCATGTTTGTGTGCTTATTTTCGGAGGAACGTATGGTGACACTGTGGTTGTATGTAAACATTTGCATAAAATTGTTTGCAGTAACAGAATGTTTCAAGGTGCAACCGTTGTGAAAAAAATGATGGCATTAGAAAAATGAGTGTTTGCGAGTTCTGAACATTTGTAGTGACCAAAAAGCTGTGGTTTTTGGCACATACTGTTTGTTCCTGTTTTGTATGTTTGGCGACGCAAATGCTGTGAAATTCCAACGGCACTTTTCATATTTACCTGCCAGCATTCATGTAGTGCATTTTTCAATTGACACAACTTGCAAGATGTGTATAGGTCATTGAAATCTTTGAATACCCTTGAATTGTAAATTTTTAGACTGGTCTCTTACTGTTTGTTTTCTGCTGTGCTTCAGTTACATTTTGTGCTCCGGTATTGCTGGCATCGTCAGGCGTGCTGTTTAGTGCACGTCAATGGGGCCTTTTAAAGCTTTTCAAGCCAATAGTTTCTATTTATGGATTGTGTTAACTGGAGGATGGACACCTAAATGCATTAAAAATTGCACCGATAGGGGCATGTAGTCCAGAGTTATTGAGCATTGAAAGATCAGTATGAAAGAGAAGAAATGAATGCCCTTAACTCGAAGATTGTGCACTCGTACGTACTCACTTCTGTTGCCCACTATGTAAAATGGCACCCTTAAAGGGACTGTCTACCGTCCTTCATCGCTTTTCCGTTTTGTACCACAATAGAGAGCGTACCGTCTGAAGTGTCCAACCTTGCACCGGTTTCTCTGAAAAGTGAGTAGAAATTTTTAAAACGGAATTTTTCGATCTGCGTTCGGTTTTCTTCCATTGGCGTGAAACATGGCCACAACACTGGTTGGTGGACCCAATGACCATTGTAGTGCTGGTAAAAATTAAAACCGAAAGCACACGTGATTTCTGTAGGATTATTTTATTTTCGCAGAACACTTTTGTAATAAATGTAACAGTCGTTTTCAGTGCGCTAGCGGTTAAATGAAGCCTTATTATATCATTACAGAACACTTGTTTTGCTGTAATCGTCTGTGCGTTTATTTTAGCACTACTGCCGCAATCCAAGCCAAGTCGATTCATCGAAAAGAGACAATAAATGCACGCCTTCACAGCACAGCACGAGCAGTGCGGAGAGCCACATGGCATAGCGCATAAATTGAAGCAGACGAAATCGAACATGGCGCCGCAAGCAGTGCTTTTTTGGATGCGTGAGAAAAAAAAAAGCAAAAAATTACTTTCCGACGGAACCGAAGGCTGCCTCAAGGGCGTAAAATACAATTTCAAGTTATACGTTTGTTTTTAAGCAAAATGTGTCTACCTGCGAGGTATTCTTGTCCTACCAGTAGATTGACCACATCACTGTTGGGTGGCGCTAGCGGTCATTCTTTCACGATTTTCATATCAAATTAAAAATATAATTCATTTTTTATGGGGTAAAAGCATGGTCGTTGCCGGCGATGTGACTAATGATCTTCTCATTTTCACCACAACCGGAAAATTTTTTCCAAGCGGTAGACAGTGCCTTTAATCGCAGAGGCTGAAACACCTGCATAGTGGAACATGGTTGCTTGTTCCGCCCATTGTGCCAATACCGTTGCCGTAGTAACAAGCACTGTGGCTCTGCAACTCAAGGAAAAGGGTGAGAGGAAAGCAATTAGCTATGGTGAGAAACATTCACCTCCCTAATTTAATTCACGAATGTAGAGTACGTATAAAATGAGGTTGTTCAGGAGGGTAGACGTGAAAGGAGAAGCTTTCGCACTGAGAGAAACCTCGTGTGCAGATTAGTTTATGCACCGAAGCTACAAGTTAAGAAAGCGCCCCTTCTCTGTCTTGTAGTTGCAGAGCTTCATCTTCTTTTTTTTTTTTTTTTGTGACCGCATGTGTATGCATCAATATAAAAAATAGAAACAAAACAAATGTCGAGC
This sequence comes from Rhipicephalus sanguineus, assembly GCF_013339695.2. Taxonomy (NCBI): domain Eukaryota; kingdom Metazoa; phylum Arthropoda; class Arachnida; order Ixodida; family Ixodidae; genus Rhipicephalus; species Rhipicephalus sanguineus. The sequence continues at coordinate 113,771,266 of NC_051183.1, forward strand.
AAGGTTTTGTGGCAGCAAAGTCATTATTCGCAATTTTCATTCTTGACCAATTATGGATGTCCATGTGGTGATGTTGGATGTACCAAAAGTGCTTCTTTCGAGCAATGTAACACGCTTAGGTGGTCGGCAGCTGTATGATTTTTTGAGTGTGTAAAATATTAAATATTTTCGCAGTGATGTTTTTACCTATAGTTAAGATTGGGTGATGGAGGTGATCCCGATGATTTGGAAGATTGCGGCAACAGATTGAAAGATTGGACAGGCCCGATTGCTCCGTTCCTGGCAAACTTTCGTTTATTTACGCACACTGACACTTGCTTACAAACAAAGGCCGGCGCGGCTACTAAACAGACCTCGCACCGACAACAACTGGGCTGGATCCGCACTAGACGTTTCCTTCCAAACCCTTAAAAGTTTTCGCTCTACGTAAATCAACCCTAGCTTCTCACTGTGCTTTCTGATCCCTGGATCGGAGTCTGCGCCAAGCACGACCTCTGTCCACTCTTCCACATCTCTCCCTCGAGCACCAAGCCCCTCTCCTCTCCTATTTTCTCATTTAAATATCTCCTGTCTCGTCTGAGACCACCTTGCGGGACCAACCCCTTTCTGTGCTCCACCAATGAAGCAAGGACCTTTCACCCTCGGAGAGACTTGTCTCCGCCTCCACATTCTCACATTTGCTGCCGTTATCATGCAGGAAATCAGCGAAAGAAGCAGTCAGTTATTCTGTCAAGGTACGACTGAAATATACCGCAGTAGGACCAACATGCCTATTCTAAAGAGCCGGTCGCCTGTCTCAAGTTTTGTCTGAGACAAGGTGCCGCCGCCTGTTTACAATTACTGTAGAATTATAACACACTTCTACATCATCCTGTTGGGAGGGGCATCGCGGCAGGGGTAAGTTGTTTGTCAGTCTGCCTCTCTGTGAGACCGCTTGGCGATTCACCAGCGAAATGAGTGGTGAACAAAAGTTCGTGGGGTTCGGCAACAAAGGCACGTGCTGGGCAAAATGGCTTAATGGCCCATCTGAACCCCGGCTTTTCATAACGCCATAGCCTTTCCGTCGGGCACCATCTGCCAATCAGCCATGGTTCACCAGTGCCGGAGAATCTGCTCCCGAACATGACTCCTACGCTAAAGGCATTTCCCTATGTCATCTGCATTACTTGCAAATAAATCTCGGGCTTGAAAAGTGTTAGAGGGCCCCTTGAGAATGTACTGCTTTCTTGTGAGATCTGATATTTTGCTATGTCCCTGTTCTGTAATGTTTGTACTTCTTTTAGCTTTTAATTATGTTACCTTCCAGTACATTTTAATATAAGTGCTTGTTAGCTGCAATCAGTTGTTTAACAATGTTACCAAATAACTTGTGTAAGTGTTTTTAGTTCCCTAAATAAAATTCCATTTTGTGATCATGCATTGCTGATTCTTGATATTTAAATATGTGCAGTGATAGTGTGCCCAAACCCATTTGCATTTTATTGCATTGAATGCTCCAAGGGAAGCTGAGTGATGGCTTTAGTGCGCTCTTTTATCGTTGCCATTGAATGCTATTGTTATGAGAAACTTTAGTCAGATTGCTGAAAATAATGTGCCCTTGCGACTCCTACATTTGTCTATGGTTTGGCAGTAATGCCGATAGGGTGCGTATTGCTAAATGCAGCGGCCTTTTCACTTGATGGTGTACAGGCCATTCTGCTTTAAAGGAGTCAAAAGTATGTGTTGAATGATAACTATGGAGAAAGCTTTATCAAGGAACTTGCTTACCTATATCAAATAACACAAACGAGTTTTTCTGCTGCATGGCAAATGAACAACGAGATGTACATCGTGTTTAATTATGGGTGCTTACTTCTAAAAATGTTAATTTTATTGTGACGAAACTACTGTGGACAACTTGGGATTTATTTTCGCAACCTGAGGTTCTTGTATTGCACACAAATCTATATTCTAGATGACCATTTTTACGCCTCGTGCTTGGGTTGAACAGTTGAAATGCAGCTGTTGTGTGCATGAGAAAACATGTCACCTTAAAGGGACACCTAAGAGAAAAAAACATTTTTCGCGTATTAGTAAATTACAATTTCACAGTACTGAAAACAAAACTGTTACCACGAGAAGATGCTTGGTAGGCAAGAAAACACGCAAAAAGAAAATGTGGTTGGGGACGCCACCTTGAAATTCTTGCACCAAACGCCATGTTATCCCAGATTTTGACGGCGTCTACTATGTCATAGGTAGCTCCTAATCGGTGAAAATAAAGTAAATCGTTCTCTGAGGGGGCCAGAGACTTACCATACCAAGTTTCAGTAAATTTTCTTTGGCCAATGCTGCCAAAATACAAAAATTACACTTTGAAATTCGTGAGGAAACTTGCGGAGCTTTCGGCGCGAAATTTAAAAGTAAGACTCTGACCTTGATTTTCTCCTCTTATATAGACGTATGATGGTGAAATTAACGACATTAGAGTTCTCACAGTAAATTTATCAATCTATAAACCAATTAATTGTTTCACTTTAGTGTCCTTTTAGGCTAAGTCGCAAAGCTTCATAAGATCGCAATCACTATGGTAACCAGCAGGTGAAATGTGCTGCTAGGCTGAAAGATGCGGGTTCAATACCCAGCCATGACTGTCACATTTCGGTGGGGGTGACATGCAACAACATGCAAACACTTTGCTTTTCGTCCACGATAAAGTATTCAAGGTGGTCAAGATTAGCCTGGAAACATCATCAACCATTGTTATTTTTCTTATAGGCAATGCACTACTGCAAAGATTAAGGTGTTCAAAGGGAAAACACAAACACTCGCTCCAGGCATTTTAACTATTATGCTCACACAAGATGGATATCAGTTTGTGCTATTGTCTATTCTCACACATTCGAGTTTCAAATGTCTTTTGCTTGACACTATGCATCGAGTGAACAGTGGTGTCCTTTCCTGGTAATTGTATAATGGCGATAGTTACATACTATGGCAGATCTTCACTTCAAGTTGACTAAAGGCACTGACTGTAGCCACGTGCCTTGCAAGAAAACGTATATTATTTAGCTCCTGTCAGATCATGGTATCATCTCTTTCGCTTTACATTTTTATCACTGTATTTGATGAAGTCATTAACAACATGTCTGGTGATAAAAGGGGATTAGTGTGTTCTACTGAGCAAGTTCAATGTAAATGTACGTAAACAATGCGATTGACACACATGACCATTGATTTCATAAAGGTTTTCCTAAAGGTTGATTTTTCCTGTGTGTTCTAGGTTTTTCTGGCATGTTGTACCATGTAAATTATAAACTGCTTCCAGGAAATGATGCTATAAATTTAAATAATTATTTGGTAGAATGTTTGCTTGAAGCAGTAATTTTATTTTACTCAGTTTTGATCATTAATTGGCTGATAGCACAATGAACCACAATCAGAACACAATATAGATGCAAGACTACAGCTTGCTCAAACTTAAGTTGCGTATCAAAAGTGCATTGCATGTAGGAATGCTCTTATGGCTGATAACTGCTTCTCTTTTAGCTCATTGCTAATAATAATTTGTTGTTTTTCTCTCTTTAGGTTCAAGTTGCGAAACATTTACGGAATCTGATGCCACTGTTGGATGGCAAAGATTCTACTTGAGCTCGTGCTGCTTTCCTTAATTTCATTGTGTCATTCTCTCCGCATTCGTGCGACTGGTTCTTTCAGTGGTGTCTGCATTTTGTGGGAGGGTTGATTTGATTGAGTGGTTTTTTTATTACGCTCTTGTGTTTGTTGTTTTTCTTGGTTCTAGTAGACTCGCATGTTTGTGTAAGCAGTTTTCATGTTTATTCATTTGCTAAGGGCTTGCTCACCGTGGTTGAAATACTAACACTTGCATATGCTTTAATTACAAACATTATGTATTATTAATGCAACTAAATAAAGAAGATCTACTTAGTAGGATTCATAGATACTGGGAAGCATTTACTTTTTAAATTTTGTGTTTTATTCTTTGCGTCATGCCATGTTTTTTAGTGCCTCTATCAGACGGATCCTTTGTTTCATTCGACCTCATTGCTTACTCTGCATAAGGGGATTAAAGGCATTTTTTATTGTACTTCCTTTGTACACAGTAATGTACAGGAGTGGTCAAAAGTTCCCTGGCCGCAGAACCCTGCCGAGGAGCGGCAGCTCGCTGCTGTCGCGGCACTGTTATCGCAATCACGCCTTGGTGCACGCTGGCGTCGAGCGTGTGCTTTGGGGGGGGGGGGGGGGGTGCATCCCTCTCCCTTTCTTGCTCTCCTTGATAAGAAAGCGAGGTATAAACTTCGTGCGTCATGTTCCCTCACTGTTCGCTCTTTGAAGTTTACTATAGTGTGCAGCGTGTAGCGAGGCGGCAGCGTTCAGGAAAGTGACGCATCATGCTTGCGGCCGGATATGCTAGACACTGTATATATTACCATTGTTTTCGGCTTCCTGGAGAGCAATCTCGTGCGCTTAACTGTCCATTGGCACTGCGAGAGCTCTTTCAGGCGTCTGCGCAGGCCAGTTGGCTGCATACGAACATGGTCAGAGCACGGAAATGCATTCAGAAGAACTTGTGTTGGGGCTAGATGGAACATCTTAGTTGAATAAGCTGCTCTGCACAGTAGTAAAATTCGAAGAGCGAACATTACGCACCATGTTTATACCTCCGTTTTGTATGAAAGAGAGCAAGAAAAAGAGGGATGCACACCCCCCCTCGACGCACACGCTCGACGCCAGCGTGTGCCAAGGCGTGATTGCGATAACAGCGCCCCGATAGCAGCGAGCTGCTGCTCCTCGGTCGGATGTTGTCGCCTGGGAACTTTTCACCACCCCTGTACATATGGGAGTTCTGGTATATTCAGTTGAGCATGCTTATGTAAAGAAATGTTGAGCATATTAATGGGACATTGAAGGGAAATAATAAATTAGTTTTGACTGATTAGGTATACTGTAAGAACTGTAGTCTCGTTAACTTCACTACCATAACTTCATTAGTAGATGAGCAATAAATGTGAAAAATTTCACGTCTGAGTTTCCTGTGGAAATATCCTGTTTTAACGTCACAGATTTTCTTTGTGCGTGTTTTGTCGCTTATTAAGTGTCTTCTCATGGCAAGCATGATTTTGGTTTCATGAAAGAGTAATTTATTAATATGAGAAAAATCGTTTTTCAGTGTCCCTTTGAGATAGTGTATTGAGAAACCAGGCAAAGACATGACATGGAATATATTTATTGTAATTATGTGTAATTGTCTGTTATAAGCCACAGTGTTTTAAAAATCTGCACTCCAGATGTGAAACAGGCTCGTCTTCGTTTGGTTACTGAGGTCACAATTTAAATGTGCTATGATATTATTACTTAAGGTATGGGGTTACAATCTAGGCTCTAGAAGCCAGCGACTTTATGGCTTTTAAACTAATAAGATTTTATATTTTGCAATGCTTTCTAAGTTTTAAGAAGTGTAGATTTCGCTACATTATAAACCTTAGCAATCACATACTTGTGCGCTAGACAAATCCTAAAGCTTGATGTGGTGTCTCTATTTCTGAAAATTGCCTTCAAAACTTCATCCGTGAAGAAAAGGTTTCTTATTAGCATTATAGTATCTGTTTCTTGATTTCTCTGGCATTTCAGTATCATGGACACCACATCTGCGTTGGGATGAGGATGAAAGCAAAAATCCTTGTATACATAGATTTTGGTGTGTGATAACACAAATAGTCAAAGATAATTTTGAGGCTCCCATTACAGCATGCGTCGTAAACAAGGCATTCTTCGTTCTGGTAATAATCAGTAATGTAATTTTATCATTGTTATATTTCTTCCTTAAAAAAATGTTAAAGCTCTTTCAATGCCTGTGCAATATGAGTAAACAGCAGAGCTGGCAAGCAAGCACCACCATCTGATGAATCCAGATTGAATTCTTGTATCTGTACTCATCTTGTTCTTTCTTTCATCTTTATTTCTCTCTCTATCTTTTCCTGCATCTTCCTCTTTCTCCTTTTCCTCTTTCTTTCCTTATCTCTTTCTATATGCCCTCTCTCCTTCTTTCCCTCTTCCTAACCCTCACTTCTCTATTCCATCTCTTGCTATGCTATACTGTACAGCCGTCAGCACGGTTAACTCAAACGCTCGACCGTGTGGCCTCGACTGGCTTTGAGTGATGCCAGTGCCGCCAAACGAGGGACACTGTATCTTTGCAGCAGCTAACGATAGTTGGAGCACGAGTCTATTTTCCTGGTAAATTTTGGCTTCTCTTCTGTGTGATCGGTGGGTCGAATACCTTCATTTTTAAGGTCCGTTCTCTCTTTGTTTTGCTTGTGGCTGCGTTCTCACGGGCACCCATGAATTTCGTTGCCGTATGCTTATCTCAGCAGAGAACCATTGCGTGCGACAGGACACGCACCTTTCGAATTAGAAATAACAACTGGCACTCGAAAAAAATTATATATTGGAAAAGCAGAACATATCATGAACCTGCCTTTGCTCTGCTTTTTCCTATATATCATTTCTTTCAAGCGCCAGCTGTGATTTCAATCTCTAAAGGTGCGCGAGCTGTTGCATGTAATGGTTCATTGCCGAGATAAGCATATGGCAACGAATTTCATGGGCACGTGTGAGAATGCAGCAACAAGCTGAACGTTGTGAAAACGGACCTACCAAGTGAAGGTATTCGAGCCGTTGGTCAGGCAGAAGAGAAACCAAAATTTACCAGGGATATCGGCCCACATTCCATGTACCGTTAGCTGCTGCAAACATACCGTGTCCAACGCTCAGCGGCTCTGGTGTCAATTGAAGCTGGCCGAGGCCATGCGGCGGAGAGTTCAAGTTAGCCATGCTGACGGCTGCGCATGGTTATGCTATGGTGTACCCTCTCACCTCCTCCTTTCCCTCCTCCTCAACTTAACATTAGTCCTCACTTTTGCGTCTCTTTCCTATCACCTTGCTAAACTATAATATCCATGGCTATGCTATGCTAGAAGCTGCTTTACATGTACCCGCTATCTGTGGAGCTGGTCATGCAAACTGGCATAACGAAAAATTTGAAGCAGCTCCGCTGTTAAAAGTGATGCAAAAGTGATGTTATTTTCTTTGTGCAGCACTGGGGTGGTCCAGCCATCCAGCAAATAAGGATGGTGAGAAGTCACAGCATCGACACCGCCACCGCTGTAACTCCTGTGACTATGAGACTTTGTTCTTGTCCAATATGAAAAAGCACATCAGGGTTCATACAGGCGAGCGGCCATTTCAGTGTCACCTGTGTCCTCAGAGCTTTTCACAGAGATCCAATTTGATACGTCACCTGCGTGCCCACAGATGTGAGCGGCCACACAAGTGCCACCTGTGTTCCCAGAGCTTCTCTCGAAGGTCCACATTGAAAGATCACCTGAACACGCACATAGGCGACCAGCTGCATAAGTGCCCCTTATGTCCTAAGACGTTTGTGTTGCAAAACACTTTCTATAAGCACTTTCGCAAGCACAATTGCAAGTGAACATTTAAATGTGTGTTGCACTAACTCTTCTTTTTGTATAAAGGCACAACTGACTGGGTGTTTTATAGCACTCTGACAGTGCTCAGTTTTGTATGAAAACTTAAGGCATGACTGTATTAGTGACACTGCGGGACCGAATTCTGGCTGCGGCAGCTGCATGACATGGGGGGCTAAATAGAGCATTGTCAGCGTACTTAAATTCAGATCAGATTTAAAACATTTTCCGTGGCGAAATCTAATGCACAGTCGCCATTAGGTGGCCTCGTAATCACATCATTATTTGTGCATGTAAAACCCCAGCAGTTAAGTAAATATTGTTATGAAGAACATAAATAGTGTGGAACTGCAAATGCAGGCACATATTTCAATATGTCATTGGGATTGGTTTGTTCTTACTTGACTATTCTGTTTGAAATCATTTTCTCGTGCAGTAGGTGTTTCTTGTCCTTTTATTCCTTTTAACACGAAAGTGTTTTATGCCGGGGTCCACCACGGCTCCACTGACGTATTTCCGTCACGGATATGACATTGGAAAATATAAAGACTAACAGTTGGCAAAGAAAAAACTAGAAGAAAACGTTCAGTCGCCGGGAGTTGAACTTACGACCCCTCGCTCCGCAGCGCGCAGAGCAAAACGATTCGGCCACAGATGGCACATTCTTTGCCATGTTTGCGGCGAGCTATTTATATACACCATTTGCCGGTGTTGGTACTCAGAGATCGGTGGTACATAAGCGTGTTTTCGTTATCACTAGCGAGATGGCACAAAGGGCTTGAAGAGCGCACTTTAAACGTCGTCGCACCACTCGGATGAACGTGCGCCTCTACAGGGTGTAGTCACTCATGCGCGCACTTAACTCGTGATGGCGGTGGTGTGTCCTTCATGTGCTCTCACCACAAGTTTGCGTTGAGAGCACGGAGGTCACTTTACTCACTGCAGCAGCCTCTTTTGAGAAAGGAGCGCGCTGCTCACACAGAAATAAGTTACAACTGTGACGGTTAGTTCGTGCTCATCCTGTGTAGAAACAGGAAGACAAAGGAGAAGACGAAGAAGAATTAGAAGAAAAAGAAGACATATCATCATCATGTTATTCACGTTCTAATCGTCAAAATAAACGGTTCTAACCGTTGTGGCTCTTCGGTCTGTTCGTTCACAACATGGTGCCGTGACCACCCTCCCATCGTGGACAAGCCCGGGACGACAGAGCCCCAGTTGAAGAATACGAGGCGGCAGACGTGCCACCGGGAGCGGCAGCCGTGGAGCCGAGAGCTACCGCCAAAGGAAGAGGCCATCTTTCCAGCGTGAATGTAAGCCTGCATCTTGTTCACCATGAATCGAAACATCGTTTCGCAGAAGAGGAAAACTTTGAGGATGCAGATAACGAATCTCATCACAGAGGCGGAAAGGAAGATGAATGACGGAGAAGGCGTAGACTCTCTAAGCATAAGCCTTAGCCAAATCAAGGGCATAACGGAGAGTTTGAAAGCGGCAAATACGCAAATGGAGTCATTTATAACAGAGGAAACAGCAGCAGATGAATTCGAGAGAGTAGTGGAATATGATATGAAGATAATTACAGCAGTTTCAAGATTAGAGTCCAGCATCAAGAAGTTAAGCGTCATCGTGCATGATGGACAACCGTCCATGGAAGTAACAAGAACTGAACCGACATTGTCAGAAAATCAGATTACTGATTGTTACGTGAAACTGCCAAAACTAGACATGTTCAGGTTTGACGGCAACAAGCTGACATGGCAAAGATTTTGGACGCAGTTTGAAAGCGCGATTCATCTTCGACAGAATTTACCAGAGAGTCAAAAGTTCCATTACCTGATCTCTGTCCTTGACGGAAAGGCAGCTGCTCTTATTGAAGGACTACAATACTCCGATAAGAATTACCAGACAGCTGTTAAGCTTTTAAAAGAGGAATTTGGCAATGAAGAGCAGTTGAAAGAAACTCACATGAATGCATTGATCAAGTTAGAACCAGTCAAGAATCCGAAAGATGTCAAAGGTTTACGCGAACTTTGCCAGACAGTGAAAGTGCACACGAACGCACTGGAAGCGCTTGGAGTTGCAGTGCATTCGTACGCTCCGATGCTTATGCCGATCTTAAAGCGTTGCACACCGCAAGAATTGTTCATTGAATACCAAATTTACGAGAAGAGAAGGCAAGGTACGCAAGAGAGAATAGGAACTTCGGAAGGAGAAAGCAACAACGGTACCAGTGCAGATACACTGAAAGGGTTGATAACATTTTTGCAAGAACAAGTGAGGTGCAGAGAGTCGCTAGAAAGTTTTGAAGACGGTGAAGACAGACATCGCAGAAAATGGACTAACAGATCAAGCTTAATGAGCAAGACTTCAGCATTTCAGAGCTCCGTCACAAAACGATGTTGCTTCTGTAATCTAACCAATCACAGCACCGAAGACTGTCGGAGGTCAATAAAATACGACGACAAAAAGGAAAAGCTTCGAGAAGAAAACAGGTGCTTTAGGTGCACGAGACCGAATCACAACGCAAGAGTTTGTAAAGCCACGGTAGTTTGTAAACGTTGCAAAGCAAGACACGCAACTTCCATGTGCAGGACAAAGGGCAGTGAAGGCAGCAAGCCTAATGACAAAAGTGAGGAACGAAACGACGATATGGCTGTCAAAAAATCGTGCAACCTGCTAGCGTCTTCTAAACTGCAAGAAGAACGCCAGCGTGTTCTATTGCAGACAGCCATAGCATGGACAGAGGGTGAAAGTAAAGGAGCGTACGCAAGAATTTTATTCGACAGCGGAAGCCAAAGATCATTCATACAAACCAGTTTGTCACGAAGAATTGGTTGCAAGGTACTCCGAAGAGAAAGGCTGACAGTGGGATCATTTGGAGGAAAAGAAAATGAAAGTGTTATGAACGTTGTTGAAGTTGCACTGAAAGAAAATCCAGATGGGGAACCACTAGTAATGGAGGCTATTGAAGTAGACATGATATCAAGAACGCGACTACCTCGCCCAAACGACAATTCAAAGTCCTATATGAAGAAGATGGGAATGAAAATCGCTGATGACAACGATGAAAAAAGTGCAACGCAGGAAACAAGCTTACTCCTAGGATCTGATTTCTACTGGGAGGCGATCACAGGACGTGTGAAAAGGCTAAATCAACACACGATGCTAGTAGAAAGCATTCTGGGATGGATTGTACATGGACCATGTGGTGTAGAATCATACCTACGAGAGACAAAATCAGTCATGGTTCTTCACGCTACAGAAAGAACAGACGAGATAACAGATGCCATCCAAAAATTTTGGGAGCTCGAAAACACTGGAATAACGGAAACAAAGAACAGGATGCATAGAGTTGAGCACCTTTTTACATCATTTGAAAAAACGATTGAGAGGGATGGAGAGAGATACAAAGTAAGACTACCATGGAAAGAAACAGTAAACATGGAAGATAACAAGCAAGTAGCAATCAGAAGATTGATGCAAGTATCTCGAAGACTTCAGAAAGACTCGGCGCTAAAAGAAAAGTACAACAGTGCTATGAAAGAATACTTTACATCGGGAGTGGCAGAGCTAGCGACGTCGGATGAATCCGAGCACGCTACATACTACATGCCGCATCAAGCAGTCATTAGAGAAGATCGACTGACAACGAAAGTAAGGATAGTGTTTGACGCTTCGTCGTCAACGACACCAGGAATGTCGTTGAATGAAAACCTAGAAGCTGGAGAAAACTTGAATCCAGACATACTTGCACTGATAATGAACTTTCGCAAACATTCAGTTGCAATGACGGCAGACGTGGAAAAGGCATTCTTGCAGATCAGTATTCACGAAGAAGATAGAGACGCACTTCGTTTTTTGTGGTGGAAGAACGAACAATGCGACTTAACTAAAGAGAACATCGTTGCATGGAGGATGACTAGGGTGACATTTGGTACAACGCCAAGCAGTTTCTTACTAGCAGCCACAATACAGCATCACCTGAATAAAGAACAGCAAAACTTTCCCGAAACGGTGGAGAAACTTAGAAATTCAATTTACGTCGATGACGTCATGCTTGGAGCAGCGCACGAGAATCAAGCGAAAGGTTTATACCAGGACGCAAAGGAAATTTTTCGCCGAGCCGGAATGAACCTAAGGAAATGGACATCGAACAGTGAAGAGATGATGAAAACTTTTTCCGAGAATCAGGATGCCGTTCCTACATCATCAAGTGAAACCAACGTTCTAGGAATGACATGGAACACGGATGACGATACTTTGGGCTATCCTGTGAAAAAATGGATGACAGCAGAAGTGAGTGAAAGACTGACCAAGCGAGCAGTGCTTCAAGAAAGTGCAAAGGTATTCGATCCGTTGGGATTTCTAACACCGGTCACAGTAAAAGCAAAAATAGCTATACAAAGGCTCTGGAAGACTGGAATTTCTTGGGACGATCCTTTAACAGATCAAGAGGAGAAGATATGGAGAAAATGGTTGGAGGAAATAAAATCAATCGAAAATATAAAAGTACCACGGCAGTACGTCGCAAAGAAGAAACATCATTTGAACACTGAATTGCACATTTTTTCCGATGCAAGCCCTGCGGCGTATGGAAGTGCAGCCTACATGGTAATTTCCTACGAGAACGGAGACAAAGATACAGTACTGATTCTTGCCAAAAGTAAAGTGTCTCCAATGAAGGAAATCAGTCTAGCAAAATTAGAACTTCTTGGAGCAACACTATCTGCCAGAATGTGGAATTACATCAAAAGTAATCTGAAACAAGAAATTAACCTGGTGAAGTTTTGGACAGATGCTACAATCGTGTTAAACTGGATAAGGAAAGAAAGAAGGCGTGAAGCATTCGTTGAACACCGACTAAAAGAAATAAGAAATTTATCAGCGGAAAGTCAATGGGGATACGTGAGCAGTGATGAAAATCCGGCGGATTTTCTAACCAGAGGCGTCACTGTTGAACAACTTTCGTCAGCAGAAATTTGGTGGAAGGGACCGGAGTGGTTACAGAGCCAAGGCTCTCCAAGTTACAAAGAGCCAGGAGGTAATGAAGAAGCAAGGGAAGTTGAAATAATGGTTGAATATACGACGGAACAAGTCGCAAAACGAGGTATCGAAATTGAAAAGTTTGGCAATTACTCAAAGATGCTGAGAGTAACAGCTTGGATGTTTCGCTTTTACAGCAATGTTCAACGAGACAAAGTATACGGTCCTCTAAATGCTGAAGAGATCGAGGCCGCGGAGACCCGTATTATTTGGCAAGAACAAAATGTGGAACTTGCCAAAGAACTGAAGAAAATCGGCGCACATGAGACAATAAGGGGATGTGAGGTGTTCACAGACGAACAAGGCATACTGAGACTCAAAGGACGACTTCAAGAGACAAGTATGACATTTAACGAAAAGCATCCGATAGTACTACCTGGAAAAAATCATTTAACAAAGCTACTGATTAGACATGTGCATGGAGAGACGTTTCACGGCGGAGTGCGAGACACACTAGCCCGTTTAAGAACCAAGTTTTGGGTAATAAGAGGACGACAGGAAGTAAAAGATGTCATCAGAACATGCATTATATGCAGAAGGTATAATTCCAGACCACTGCGACAAGAGATACCTCCTCTGCCTGCCGAACGAGTAACGAGGACTGCACCTTTTGAAATAGTTGGAATAGACTTCACAGGTCCTCTGCAAGCAACTAAAACAAAGGGAGAGATAATGAAGGTTTACATAATAATCTTTACATGCGCAGTTACAAGAGCTGTGCACTTGGAAACGGCTAAAGACAATTCAGCTGAAAGTTTTATGCAAGCTTTTCGACGCTTCATTGCAAGAAGAGGGATGTGCTCAGTCATCTACAGCGACAATGCGAAGGTTTTCAAGAAAGCTAACAAAGAATTGAACCTAGTCACGACGCTACAAAGTGAGACAACGAGGAGTTTCATTGCCAATCACCTTATCAAGTGGAAATTCATTCCAGAAAATGCACCATGGTGGGGTGGCTTTTATGAACGGCTAATACGCAGCTTCAAGTCGTCTCTACGAAAAGTGATTGGTCGGCGTTTACTACATATCGATGAGATGCATACCCTAGTCTGTGAAGTTGAAGGCATCATGAACAACCGACCACTTACGTACGTTTACGAGGAACCTGACGAGCCCACTCCTTTGACACCATCAGATCTGATTGGCGGAAAGCGAAAAATTGGAGCAGACATAAATGAAGGATGGGACCACGACCTTCAACAAGTGTGGAGACTTCGCGAAGAAGTTACTAAATTATGGTGGCAACGATGGAACTCTGAGTATATGAAAGAAATAAGGAGTGCACTAATGAAACCCGCAATGAGAAATAATCATGAGAAACTTAAAAAAGGTGACATTGTTTTACTAGAAGAAAGAAATCCAAAAGCCTTTTGGAAAATATGTTTGGTAAAGGACATTTTCCCAGGCCGAGACCAACTCTCAAGAGTCTGCGTTTTGAGGACTCCTGACAATAAGGTTCTCCGAAGACCAACAAGGTTGGTTTATCCATTAGAAGGATGCTTATAAGTGCGGACATTTGAGGCCCCGGGAAGATGTAGAAACAGGAAGACAAAGGAGAAGACGAAGAAGAATTAGAAGAAAAAGAAGACATATCATCATCATGTTATTCACGTTCTAATCGTCAAAATAAACGGTTCTAACCGTTGTGGCTCTTCGGTCTGTTCGTTCACAACATCCTGTATAAGTTCGTTCCGTATGTCCTTTCTGCTCGAGCAGCGCGTTGCAAGTTTCGAGCTGCTTGCTGTTCTTCGTGTGACATTACAATTTGTTGCTGTGGCATTCATTCCTTCGCGCTTGGGGCGAAAGAATGCACAACAAACGCTGATCTACGTCTGTGAAGACATGTTTCAATTTCCTGTTATACCAATTCCTATGACAGAGGGATCAGCCATGTTTTTATATTATTTTGTCGTTGACAAAAGATTTTTCTCAAGGGACACATCAAAGCACTTACATAGCACTTGTTCAACAAACATTTTTCTCGTCTCCTTATTGAACAAAAGTATTGTTATCTTCAAAATTTCACTTCACCATTCTATTGAGGATCAAACCGAATACTAAAAGGTAAATAAATTTGGAGTTCTTATTATCAGAACCACATTGCGCCATGTTTGTGTGAGTGCTTTTTGCATGTTTCATATGTTTGTTAAGCCATACTCACACCAGTTTCACGGCCTAGCATGTGTTAGTAGACTTGTGTTGTCTTGAGAACTTTGTGTCATCTTTTTGCACTTAGTACAAGGTTGTAGACTGATCCCAGCTCCTGTGTACTTCCTGCAGCTCTAGCTCATTCATTGACAAATATTCTGAAACACCTTTGTGGTGTTGACTGATCTATAGCTTGAGATTATATATTAGTTCTCTTACATGTCCTTGCAAGCTGTCTATGTTGGTGTTCATATTTTCAGGGGAACATATGGCAACACTGTGGTTGTATGTAAACATTTGCATAAAATTGTTTGCATGTTACAGAATGTTTCAACGTGCAGCCTTTGTAGAAAGAAATTATGGCATCAGAAGAATGAGTGTTTCCGAGTTCTGAAAATTGTAGTTACTGGAAAGCTGTGAGTTTTGGGACAGTACTGTTTGTTCTTTTCTTGTATGTTGAACATTACAAATGCTGCAATATTCCAACGGCACTTTTTGTATTCACTTGCCACTATTCAGGTAGTGCATTTTTCTGTTGCACACTACTTGCAGGATGCGTACAGGCCACCGAAAGCCTTGAATACTCCGTGAATGTAAAATTTTTTTAACAGTGTGATCTTACTGTTTCTTTCCGCCTAAGCCTCTGTTACGCTTTGTGCAATGGTATTGGCGGCACCTTCGGTACTGTTGTTTGGTTCACTTTAAGAGAGCTCTGTGTTTTGTTTATGAATTGTGTCGACTCGACTAAAAGGCAAGAGAAGTAAATACATAAAAAACAGCGATAGGGACACATAGTCTAAAGTTATTGAACGTTGAAATATCAATATTCAAGAAAAGATATGACTGCCCTCAATTCAGTGATAGTGCGCTCACGTGTCCTCAATTCTCACACCCACTACGTAATACGGCATTCTTGATGGCAGAGCTTGAAACGCCTGCATAGCGGAGGATGGTTGCTCGTTCCATCCAGTGTGCCAGTCATGCCGTTGCCGTAGTAACAAGCGCTGTGCCTATGCGCGAGGGAAAGGGTGAGAAGAAAGCAATTAGCCAAGGAGAGAAACATTCACCTCATTAATTAAGCTCGAGAATGTAGAGCACGTGTAAAATGAGGTTGTTCATGAGCATAGACAAGTCAGAAGAGAGCAGGGATACAAGCCTCTTGTTGCCATTTCTCTATCTGCCGAAGCCACTGGCTGAAAAGCAGGCAGCACCCCTACCATGTTTTGTAGTTGCAGAGCTTGTTTTTTGCACGACTATCTTTATGCGTTGAGGAAAGAAGTGGATCTTAAAAAAATGTTTTTTAATGGTTTGGTGAACTGAATGAAATTTAATATGCTCAGTTAGCTGTTTTCTGCTGACTCCAAATCTTTAATAGACTTTTGATAGCAGCATTAGAAGATAAGAATGTAATTTTTGAAAGTGAGTTTAGCATATCTCTCGTAAGAGGCTTTTCGACAACTTCGCTTTCTCAAACACAAAAACAAAGTATGCCCCAATATTGGCAGAGAGCCTAGCTGGCAGTGCTATTGATTTTCTTATTATGTTGTTCTCCAAATTATAATTCTTCATAATATGTAGTAGGCAGCAATGATTAAATTGTTTGCTCATGCTTGCATCTGTTTATTTTGCATTCGAAGTTTGTTCAAAACAAACATACTATGATGACCAGTTAGACCAACTATCTGGCGATCTTGTCGAAAAATGCCGCAGTTTCGCCGCAACGGCGAAGCAATAAATGCGATAGCAACAAATTGGAATGTAACGCGAACAACGGAAAGCAGCTCGAAATTTCCAGCGCGTCGCTCAAGCGCAAAGACGCACGAAAAGAACACACAAAGGACAAGCACGAACTATAGAATGTTACAGCTCGACATTTAAAAGTGCGCTGCTCAAACGTAAAGAAGGATGCATGAAGCGAATGCACAGGTATAGATGGCTTACACGTGACGTCCGGGACGCAGCTTCTGAAAGGAACTAGGACTCCACGATGGCTTTGATGACAAACAAGTTGCGTCTATGTGAATACAACGCAGCAGGAACGTCTCTGTGAATACTGAAGTAACGTGCACGTGATGTTTTGATAACATTAATGTTATCGGAAACATTGCGTCCTCACATGCTGGTGCTTTAACATGCCGCTTTCGGTGACATCCATGCAAGCCATCTATACACAGGACAAGCACGAACTAACAACTGTCACAGTTGTTACTTCTTTGTTTGAACAGCGCGCTCCTTTCGCAGACGCGGCCGCTGCAGTGAGCAAAGTGACCTTCGTACGATCTGTAACTACAGCGCGGACGTCGCGGTGAAAGCATAAGACACACACACCACCCCCCTCATCAGATAAGCGAGCACGCAGGCGACCACGCCCTGTAGGGCAAAGTGCGCCTGGGGAGGCAGCAAGAGCATGCGCATCGCAGCGAGAGGGGCGACGACCTTTAAAGCGCACCCCTCGCGCCATTCACGCCATCTCGTTGGTGACCCAGAAAACACATTAATTAATGGTGTATATAAATAACTCGCCGTTAGCATGGTGAAAGACATACGTCTCATGGCTTAGCCGTCTGACGCCGTGCGCTGTTGAACGAGAGGTTGCCCATTCGATTCTATTTCTGAGTTACTTTTCTTTGTGGCATATATATATATATATATATATATACATATATATATATATATATATATATATATATATATATATATACGTGTATATATATATAGACACACACACACACACACATATACGGGACATGACTGTGACGGACAATGGCGACGGCAAAAACCAGCCAGAAGTGTCCATATAATTGCTATCGCAATAACACTTTGTTTTTGTGTTGGCCAAAGTGAAGTTGTCGAATAGCCCTGTAAGAAATGTGCTACCATAAAATGCCGAGCAAGCGCCCCCACCTGAGCAAGCACCCCCTTCCCTTTTTCGGGAGATCTGAAATAAGCGCCAATGACTGAGCAAGCGCCCCCCTTCCTCCCCCTCCTCCCCTGCGGCCACTTTTTCTTCAGGACGAGCATCGCTTGTGTAAAAAGAACCACGAGAATGAGTACACTGAATGCGTATGTAATGTTTATGAAATTTCTTTGTCATGTGGCCGGTCGTATATTGGTCAAACCGGTCGCTGCTTCACTGGTTTGACACTGAGGAGGGGGAATAAAAACAGTAAATAACGCATTTTATTAGAAACATGGATGGCCATTCCTTATTTTTAGCGGCTCTCCCGTCGCCATTTTGAATTTTGGTCCGGGACCGAGCAAGCGCCCCCCTCCAAATCTGGTCAGATTATCCTTCACCGTAACGGGGGCGCTTGCTCGGCATTTTATGGTAAATAGTACAAAGTATAGAAAGTACAGATTTTTTGTTCTAATGCAGCTATTGAAAATCTACCTAGATATTTGGAATCTGCAGACAAAAAACTAAATAACTGTGTTAAATTTCGTTCAGTTCACCCCAGCGGCGTAAATCATGGGGGTCCTGACCCCCTTTTGTGGTCGGGCTGGGGGGCACACCCCTTGCAAGTAAGTGTTCCCCCTCGAGATGTAGCTTTTGAACGTCACATTTTAATTACTTGACTGTTCAATACAGCACCACAGGCTATTCCTAAAAGGTATACACGTACGACTGTGAATAGAGCTGAAGTTAAACAAAAGCTGTACTTTAATGTTTTAGCATTTGCACTTATTGCTTAACCCGAGTGACATATTTGCTAGAAATACGCCAGAGCCCATTTATGAGTTAAACTTTGAAACTTCACTTCACCAAGGTACGCTTCTACTAGTGGCTACTCATTGCTGTTAGATTAAGCGGCCCTGCGCCAAGGCCCATGCTCGCTTAATTTAATTTATTTCAAGGCGTGACTTTAATTTTTACATAAGTAATACTAAAGGCTATCTTTCTAAAAAAACAAAATGGCCGCCATGGCAGGATGTATGTCCCCCCTTGTGATTTTTCTGGATTTACGCCACTGGTTCACCCAACTAATAAATATTTTTTTGAAGACCCACTTGTCCCCATAATATAAAATGTAGAGCAAACAGAAGGTATGTCGAGGAAGGTTTTGCAGCAGTAAAGTGATTATCGGCAACTTTCATTCTTAACCACTTACGGATGAGTACATTGTGATGTTGCATCCGCCAGAAATGCTTTTTGTGAGCACTGCTACGCACTTAGGTGGTCGACAGTGGTGTGATTTTTTGAGTAAATATTATACTCAATATTTTGATCTTGATGTTTTTACCTGTGCTAAAGGCATTTCCCGCATTCATTTTGCATTGCCCATAAAAAAAAAATGTCAGGCTTGAATAGCATGAAAGGGCCCCTTTGAAATGGGCTGTTTTCTTGTAAGATCTGATGTTCTTCGTGCATCTGGCCTGTAATGCATGTATTTCTTGTAGCTTTTTGATTATGTAAGGTCCTAGTATTCTTGCAGTATTTTTTAATGTAAGTGCTTGTTTACTGCGATAAATTGTTCAACCATGTTGTTAAAAACTAAGGTGTATGCGTGTTTTTAGTTGCTTGATTAAAATACTGTTTTGTGACCATGCATTGGTAATTCTTGATATTTCAAATGTGCAGTGGTAGCGTGTGAACCCATTTGCATTTTATTGCATTGAATGCTCCAAGGGAAGCTGAGTGATGGCTTTTGCATGCTCATTCAGTGTTCCCATTGAATGCTATTGTTATGAGAAACCTCAGTCAGATAGCTGAGAATGATGTGCTTTTCTGATTGCCACAGTTGTCTGACTATGGTTTTGGGAGCTTTGCTGACGTGGTGTGTATGCTAAATGTAGCTGGCTTTTCACTTAGATGGTGGCTTCTGCTTTAAAAGAGTAAAAAATATTTTTACAATGATAATTCTGGAGAAAGCTTTATCAAGAAACTTGTTTATATCAGATAATACTACACTCAGCGACAACTTTTCTTGGTAGTAGTGTGCAAGCCACAGACACGAAATGCATGCCTGCTACTGCGTCAAAAAATAGTACTTGGGTTTACTGATAATTTTCTCATTTGCCTTGCTGAAATAAATACTGCTTTATTTATTATGAGATTCAAACAGTTGCAGGAAGTCGTAGGTAAAATGCAGCTGTTGTTCACGTTGCAAAAATGCCTTCGTTTTCTTTCCATTTCCTAGACAGCACCACCATTTCAGCATGCCCGTTTTCCAAAGTACACATAGTGTCCGTAACGTGAGGGGGTCAGTGTTCAGATGCAAATGCGTTGTTAGTTCTCCAAGAAAATTAAACTCGTAATATAACACTACAATGTACACTGAACAATGGAAAGGTCTCTCCCACTCACACTTTTTATGTATGCGGTTTTCTAAACGCATTAACGATCTGAGCGAACAAAACCGAAATCAGCCGCGAGGTGCCGTACTACTTGTGGACCAACACGAATGTGCGGAAGCGCCATGTCCATAGCCTTTGCTCCACGGCCAAGATAAGTTGTCGCCGAGTATAACGCGCTTTTTTTCTGCATGGAAAATGAACGATCAGATGTAGATTGAGTTTATTTATAGGTGCTTACTTGTAAAAATGTTAATTTTGTCCTGATGAAGCCACTGTGGGCAACTCAGGATTCATTTTTGCAACCCGAGGCCCTTGCAATGCACACAAATCTAAATTCTAGATGTGCATTATTACTCCTCATGCCCCTGTTTAAATGCAACTGTTGTGGCCATGAGGGGACATGTAGCCTGAAAGGGGCAGTAAAGAGAAAAAGAGGAAAATGATTTTTCGCGCATTAGTAAATTACAATTTCACAATACCGAAAACACCACCCTTACTATGAGATGATGCTTGGTAAACTGACAGTGATGGAAGTGCTGCTCCAATTGCTCCAAACTGCTCCAAAAGAGAAATGCTGCTCCAGACTGTCCAAACTGTAATTTTTGTTAGAAACTGCTCCGGACCTGCTCTGAAATGGCACTGATAAACTGAAAACAATGAACTTTAAGCACATGATCATCCAGCGAGCCTAAACGTAACAAAAAACAAGCTGTCTTCTTTCATTCTATATTTTGCCGGACATTTTTCTTAGCAATGAAGAGAAGGCTGCAGAGCCAAACTATGCGTGTGCTACTGCTGAAGAAAAACAAGGCCCACAAGTGCGTCGTTGTTTAATGCGTGAGAATTAAACAAAACAACGTTGCTGTATTTTATATCTATGGGACACTGTTTGAAAAGAGGCGCAGCACGCACCAAGGAGATATAAAATTTATATTCGTTTTACTATATGCAGTGTCTTTTCACGTTTTTGCACGTGTGAAAACGTCGCAGCTTTTACGTGCTCCTCACAGTCAAAGTGGTGCCTTCCGTCTTCAGGTGAGCGCTCGTCACCCTCCAGCTTTCCCGATGACTCGCCGAAGGAACTTGTGACGAATGTCACTAACAAATGGCTGTCTAAGCAGACGAAGCAAGTGGTAGGCAATGTTATTCGAACATGGCGGCTCGAATAATCCAACAGCCGTCACAAGAGATACGGAAGGTTCACAAACTGAAACTAAATTCGAAATGCACTCCAAGCCGGACCACTTCGCGGATCAGTGATGTGCAGTAGCTCTGCCCCCGTAGCCTTTTCTTCATTGCCAAGAAAAGTTGTCCGCGAGTACAGTATGTAATAAAGTATGCTAGTATGGAGTTTCTATTCTAGCTTCGTGCTAGCATATTGACAATGCCACAAGTATTGGCATTGTTGATATGTCTCTGATTTAGCTGTATGTAGCTGTACATGACAGGCAGATTATTTTGGTAAAATGTGTGTGAGATTAGTTCAATATCTTACTGATTACTAACTGCTGGTGGGAGGACTGTGATGTGTGACTGATCACATTTATCACTTTGTCATTTCCGACCTCATTTTTGCCACAAGAAATGGCAAGGCTGTTTTTTCAACCTCTCCAAACTTGCTTTCTTGTCTTTTCTTTCTTTTTTTTGAAATTTCAAATGCAGGCTATTTTGGTGAAATATGAAAATAACAGATTTCTTTGCTCTGTTACCGATTATAAACTGCTCCATGTGATTCTAGTTTCCTTTATAATTTGGGGCTCAGCTTCATCAGGTTTTATATCATTTTTGTTTCAAGTACCCGATATTTTAAATATATAGCTCATCTTACTTAGTGTTCGGTGACCACCCATCTGCTTAATTATTTGTTTGTTGCAATTTGCAGTGAAAATTTTATGTGCAATATCTTTAATAATAAGTAATAATACTTATGAGATGCTTAAATAATGCTTTAAACTCCAGGAGTCGTTTGGAGTATTTTGCCATCTGCTCCGAAAATGTCAATAACTGCTCCAAACTAGCATTTTTTATGCTCCAGGGTGTGCTCCCAAACGTAAAATGTCGCTTCCATCACTGAAACAAGGAAATGCACAAAAAGAAAACGTGAATGATGATGCTACCTTAAATTCTCGCACCAAACGCCATGAGATCATAGATTTTGACAGTGTCTACTAGGTCATACATAGTTCCTAACTGGTGAAAATGAAGTAAATCGTTCTTTGAGGAGGCCACAGACTTACCATACCAAGTTTCAGGAAATTTCGTTTAGCCAATGCTGTCAAAATACGAAAAATACACTGAAATTTGGGACGAAACTTGCGGAGATTAAAACGAGAAATTTAACAGTGAAACACTGACCTTAGAATTTCTCCTCTCAGTAATACAAGTATGATGGTAAAATTAACGACCATTAGAGTTATCAGAATAAGTTTATCCATCTATAATCAATTCATTGTTTCACTTTGTGTCCCTTTAAGCTCAGCTGCAAAGCTTCATAAGCATCGCAGTTGCCATGGTAACCAGCAGGTGAAATGTGCTGCTAATCTAAAAGATACGGGATCAAGACCCAGCCACGACTGTCACATTTTGGTGGGGGTGACAGGCAACATAATGTGGGCACTTTGCTTTTCGTGCACGGTAAAGTATTCAAGGGGGTCAAGGTTAATCTGGAATCGCCTACTTAGGCATGCCTCACAACCATTTCACGATGTTGGCATGTAAAACACCAACAACCATTGTTATTTTTCTTATAGGCACTGCACTACTTCAAAGATTAAGATTTTCGACAGGCAAAACACGAACACTCGTTCTAAGCATGTTTACTATTATGCTGTCACGCGATGGATATCAGTTTGTGCTAGTGTCAATTCTCACACATTCAAGCTGGAGATGTCTTTTGCTTGACATTATGCATCGAGTGAACAGTCGTGTCCTTTCTTGGTAAATATGTAATGGCAGTAGTGACGTACTATGGCAGATCTTCACTTGAAGTCTCTAGAGTTCACTAAACGTAGTGAGTGTAGCCACGTACCTTGCTAGGCAGAATATATTATTTAGCTCCTGTCAGAATCTGGCATCATCCTTTTCACATTACATTTATATCGCGGCATTTGATGAAGTCATTAACAAGATGTGTGGTGATAAAAGGGGATTAGAGTGTTCCAGTTTGATGTATGGAATTGTACGTGAACACTGTGATCGACACATGCGAACGTTTATTTCATGAAGGTTTTCATAGAGGTTGATTTTTCCTGTGTGTTCTAGGTTTTTCTGGCATGTACCATGTACATCAGAATCTGCATCCAGAAAACCATGCTATAAATTTAAATAATTATTTGGTAGAATGCAAAAAAGTGTAATTTTAATAAGACGAAAGTATTTAATGCCGGGGTCCACCACGGCTCCACTAACATATTTCCGTCACGGATATGACGTTGTAAAATATAAATACTAACAGATGGAAAAGAAAAACTAGAAGAAAATTTCCATCACCAGGAGTCGGACTTACGACCCGTCGCTCCACAGCGCGCGGAGCAAGACGACTGGGCTACAGACGGCACGTTCTTCACCATACTAACGGCTAGCTATTTATATACACCATTTGCCGGTGGCGGTACTCGCAGATCGGTGGTACATCAACTTGTTTCGTTATCACTAGCGAGATGGCATGCAGGGTTCGAAGGGCACACATTAAGGGCCTCTCACCAGGTGACATAACGAGACTAAAGTTGTTGCGCGTCCAATAAAGAGCTATATGCCACAAGAATTTTTCTAATCAGTCCATTAGAAGGTGTTAAAAGCAATGTTCTGAGGCGGCGCGGAACCATGATACGAGGAGGCGAGCTTGAAACCTTTGCCGCTTGCCTCGTGTAGCCTTCGCTTGCCTCGTGTAGCCCTGCCCTGTTCGGCACGCGAGCGGGAGGATCACATGACGCATATACGCATGAACTCGTTATGCACACACAATGTCACGAGAGCATGACGTGCCTGAACCAGCCCGTGCCACCGAGACGCGATTGGTGTTGTGGCAGCATTCATTGCGCGTCATTTCTTCAAGTTACGCCGAATGCGCCCTCGCCGATCACTTGGCTTTCAACCTATTACTGAGCATGAAAGCAGCGACATTTGTATGGACGCGAGACTAGCGGTGTGACACATGAACATCTGGTTAGACGCGGGAGGATAAACGAGTGTAAACTAATTTTCTGATAATACTAATAACTAATAAAAAAATTAGTTTCGTTGTATGGGGCGGTGTCTGCACGACGCGCAAAGCGCGAGAACACGAACGCATGCGAAATGGAAGTACACTCAAACCTCATTATAACAAAGTCACATCTGCCACGAAAATAACTTCGTTATATCCAAAAATTCGTTATAAACGTTTATTGGTAACGCTGTATCTATGACAAGACTATTCTTCATTTACTTCGTTATAACCGATAATTCGTTATATCCGTGTTCGTTACATCGAGGTTTGAGTGTAGATTAGTCTCGCATCTCGCTGCGATGTACAGTAAAAATTTAAAAAAGAAAACGCACTCATTCCGTTTGTTTTAATATTGCTCTCAAGTTTTATTAATCTATTCAAGCAACAAATTGCACAAACTACACGTCGTGTCAAATAATTATCGCAGTGTCACGTGCTTTTGTTCGGGACGTCAGAGCACAGTCGTCTATGTGGAGGACCGACATCACAGCACTGCCGTGTACATAGAGACATTCCGTCGTGTACGTCATCCCCTCAATCTCTGGGCTCATGCCCACGAAAAGGGCAAGCAGCGTTCAGCTTGAAATTTGATCCATTTCCGCGGCCTGTAGCATGGCAAATTTTGGCAGACGTGATCTTGAACGCCCAGTGTATGCATTGCGCTCGTCAGCTCGAAATTGTCAAACCTTGTGAGGGGTCCTTTGAAGGTCATCACTCCACACGGTGCGATGAGCGTGCGCCTCTACAGGACGTGGTCGCTCGTGCACGCGCGCTTATCTCGTGATGGCAGTGGTTTGTACATCTTGTGCTCTCTCCGCAAGTTTGCATTGAAGTTGCAGAGAGCACGAAGGTCACTTCGCTCACTGCAGCGGCCTGCTTTTGAGAAAGGAGCGCGCTGCTCACTAACAAATAAGTTACAACTGTGACAATTAGTTCGCACTCATCCTGTGCATACTTGTGCGTTTGTTTCGTGCGTCCTCCTTTGTGTTTGAGCAGTGCGCTTTAACTATCGAGCTGTGACAGTTGTTAGTTTGCGCACATCCTGTGTATGTTCGTTCCTTGCGTCCTTTCTACTTGAGCAATGTGTTGCAAGTTTTGAGCTGCTTCAGTTCTTCACGTGACATTACAATTTGTTGCTATAGCATTCATTCCTTTGCTCTTGGGGTGAATCAATGCACAACAAACGCTCAATTACGTCTGTGAAGACACCTTTCACTTTCGTATTATAGCGATTCCTATGACAGAGGGATCAGCCTTGCTTTTTTACTCAGTTTTGATCAATTATTGCCCGATAGCACAATGAACAACAATTAAAACACAATATAGATGCAATACAGCTTGCTGAAACTTAAACTGCGTATCGAAAGTGCATTGCATGTGGGAATGCTCTTGTTTCTGATAACTGTTTTTCTTTTAGCTCATTGATAATAATTATTTCTTGTTTTTCTCTCTTTATGTTCAAGTTGCGAAACACCAGCGGAATCTGATGTCACTGTTGGATGGGAAAGATTCTACTTGAGCTCGTGCTGCATTCCTTATTTTCACTCGTGTGATTCTCTCCGCATTCTGGCGACTGGTTCTTTCAGTAATGTCTGCATTTTGTGTGAAGTTTGATTTTATTGATTGTTTTTTTATTACGCTGTCGTGTTTGTTATTTTCCTTGGTTCTAGTAGACTCGCATGGATCTGTACGCTGTTTTGATGAGTATTCATTTGCTATGGGCTTGCTTACCGTGGTTGAAATACTAACACTTGCATATGCTTTAATTACAAGCATTAAGTATTATTATTGTGACTGAATAAAAAAGATCTACTTAATAGGGTTCTTTGATACTGTGAAGCATTTACTTTTTAAATTGTCTTTCATTCATTGCTTCATGCCGTGCTTTTTAATGTCTTTATCAGATGAATCTTTTGTTTCATTCAGCCTCATCGCTTTCTCTGCACAAGGGGATTAAGGGCATTTTTTATTCTACATTCCTTTGTGCATAGTAACATAGATGTGGGACTTCTGGTATATTTAGTCGAGCATGTTTACGTAAAGAAATGTCGCACATAATAAAGGGACCCTGAAGGGAAACAATAAATTAGTTTTGACTGATTAAGTGTGCTCTAAAAACTCTAGTGTCGTTAATTGCACTACCATAAGTTATGAATAGATGATTAAGTCGATTTCAAAACTTTCACGCTTACATTTGCCACTGAAATTTGTGTGACATCGCGGATTTCAAAGTGACACTTGGTACATTAAGTCTTTGGCTCCCTCTGAACACAATGTACTTCATATTTACTAATAAAGAACTACATACACCCTAGTAGACCCTGTCAAAATCTGTAACATCACGGCAACTGGTGCGGGAACTTCAATGTCGCGTTACCACCTACGCTTTCTTTTTGGGTGTTTTCTTGCTTACTAAGTGTCTTCTCAGAAAGCGTGGTTGTTTTGGTATCATGGAAGAGTAATTTACTAATACGTCAAAAATCTAATTTCTCTTTAGTGTCCCTTTAAGAGAGCGTAGTGAAAAACCAGGCAAACACTTGACATGGAATATATTTATTGTAATTATGTGTAATTGTCTAATATAACACAGTGTTGTATGAATCTGTACTCCAGATGTGAAACTGGCTCGACTTCATTTGGTTGCTGAAGTCATGGCTAAAATATGCTATAATATTACATAAAGGGGCCCTGCAGTGCCTTTTCAGCATGGTCGGGAAACGCTGCCGATTAGTAGCAGACTCTTAAGAAACATTGTGATGCAGTAAGCGACCTCGAATTTGTAATTAATTCTCAAAGTCAGCTAAAAATTGCTTACTCTTCTCTCAACAAATCATGCCATAAACCCAAATGATCGCGCCCTAAACCCAAAGTCCTCGTCCATTGGCTGACTTGAGCATCGTGAGCTGCATAGTTACCTCTACCGCCTCGAGATGGCGTGGTGTGCCAGCGCGCTGGCCCGAGATCACACTGAAAGTAAGGTGCCGTTCGAAAAAAAAAAGGAAGTGCTCAAGGTCATGACGCGCGCTAACGGAACAGACTTGCCCTCTTATCCCCCGTGCATAGCTTTCAGCGCACTCGCTGGTACGAAAGGAAAGCGCCTAAAGCGTGCGTCAGAAACCGTCAAGCACTCCGCTAGTGCTTGATGGATTCTGAAAATTTTTGCTGCGGTCACTTTGTGAGGCAATAAACTCCTAGAATGAAGCCAGTCGATGATTACTTGGAAAAGCGTTGCAGGACCCCATTGATGGTAAAGCCACCCTTAATGGCTTCCGACCTAATAAGATTTTGTATTCTGCAAAACCTTGCAAGTTTTAATCTGTGCAGATTTTACTACGTTCTGACCCCTTAGCAATCGCATATACTTGTGCGCTGGACAAATCTTAAAGCTTGATGTGCTGTGCTGTATTTCCGAAAATTGCCCTCAAAACTTGTTCAGTGAAACAACATTAATAAGTATCTTAGTTTCTTGATTCCTCTGGCATTTCAATATTATGGACACCGTAGCTGCTCTTTAATAGTGGTGAAAGCAAAAATCCTTGTATGCATAGATTTTGGTGTGTGAGAAAAGAACACAAATAGTCGAAGATAATTTTTAGGCTCCCATTACAGCATGCATCCTAAACAAAGCATTCTTCTTGCTTGTTATAATTGAGTAATGTAATTTTATCATTGTTATATTTCTTCCGTAAAAAATGTTAAAGCTGGTTCTATGCCTGTGCAATATGAGTAAATAGCAGAGCTGGCAAGCAAGTGCCACCATCTGATGAATCCAGATTGAATTCTTTTATCTGTACTCATCTTGTTCTTTCTTTCATGCTTATTTCTCTCTTAATCTTTTTCTACATCTTCCGTTTTATCCTTTTTCTCTTTCATCTTTCTCTCTTTCCTTTTCTCTTTCTATATTGCCCTCTCTCCTTCTTTCCCTCTTCCTACCCCTCACTTCTCTTTCCCACCCCTTGCTATATACTGTTCAGCCGTCAGCACGGCTAACTCAAAACACTCGACCGCGTGGCCTCGACTGGCTTTGACTGATGCCAGCGCCACCAAGCGTGGGACACGGTAACTTTGCAGCAGCTAACGATAGATGGAGCACAAGTCGATTTGCCTGGTAAATTTCGGTTTCTCTTCTGCCTGACCGGTGGGTCGAATACCTTCACTTGGCAGATCCATTTTTCTTTCGCTTGTGGCTGCATTCTCACGGGCGCCCATGAATTTCGTTGCCGTATGCTTATCTCTGCAGTGAACAATTGCGTGCAACAGGACACGCACTTTTCGAGTTTGAAATAACAACTGGCACTCGAAAAAAATTATATATTAGAAAAGGAGAGCAAATGTCATGAACCTGCGCTTGCTCTGCTTTTCCTATATATAATTTCTCTCAAGTGCCAGTTGTGTGATTTTAAACTCTAAAGGTGCATGAGCTGTCACATGCAATGGTTCGTTGCCGAGATAAGCATATGGCAACAAATCTCTTGTGCATGTGTGAGAATGCAGCAACAAGCTAAACGTGGTGAAAACGGACCGGCCAAATGAAGGTATTTGTCCCGCTGGTCAGGCAGAAGAGAACCCAAAGAGAACCAGAGAAATCGACCCGCACTCCATGTACCGTTAACTGCTGCAAACATATCGTGTCCAATGCTTGGTGGCGCTGGTGTCAGTTGAAGCCGGTCGAGGCCATGCGGCAGGGTGTTCAAGTTAGCCGTGCTGACGGCTGCACATGGTTATGCTATGGTGTACCCTCTCACCTCCTCCTTTCCCTCCTCCTCAACTTAACATTAGTCCTCACTTTTGCTTCTCTTTCCTATCACCTTGCTAAACTATATTATCCATGGCTATGCTATGCTAGAAGCTGCTTGGCACGTACCCGCTATCTGTGGAGCTTGTCACGCAAACTGGCGTAACGAAAATTTTAAACAGCTCCGCTGTTAAAAGTGATGCAAAATTTACCTGTGTTATTTTCTTTCTGCAGCACTGGGGTGGTCGAGCCATCCAGCGACTAAGGATGGTGAGGAGTCACAGCATGGACACCGCCACCGCTGTAACTCCTGTGACTATGAGACTGGGTACCTGTCCCATATGAAAGCACACGTCAGAATTCATACAGGCGAGCGGCCATTTCAGTGTCACCTGTGTCCTCAGAGCTTCTCACGTAAAGACAATTTGATAGTTCACCTACGTGCCCACAGATGTGAGCGCCCATATAAGTGCCACCTCTGTTCCCAGAGCTTCTCTCGGAAGTCTCTTTTGAGAGATCATCTGCACATGCACATAGGCGATCAACCACATAAGTGCCCCTTATGTCGTCAGACGTTTGTGTGGAAAAGCAGCTTCAATAGGCACCTGCGCATGCACAAACGCAAGTGAGCATTTCAGTGCGAATTGGCTAACTCTTCTTTTTTTATAAAGGCACATCCGACTAGGTGTTTTACAGCACTCTGAAAGTGCTAATTTTTGTTTTAAAACCTTACGCATAACTCTATTGGTGACACTGCAGGACCAAATACAGTGAAACCTCGTTAATACGTACCTGCCGGGAACGCGGCATAACTACGCACTAAACGGTAGTACGCATTAAACACTCAAGTACAAATTTGCATTTCCTAGCGTACGCCATCACCGCCAGCAAATAAATAGAGTGCCACAGCAAATATTGCCTAAAGTACCCACCTCAAAGCCTTTTCCTTCTTTTTGCGAAAGTGGAGAAAAGATCCTGGCACACTCGCACGACCGCCCGATAGCGCGTAGTGGCGACGCCGAAGAGCATTTCGAAACTATTGCAGGGTCCGGGATACGCGGTCAACGCAGTGACCGACGTAGCGACAGAACGGACAGTGCCTGCTTTCTGCGGTATATGTGCGTGCGTCTAACTGCGATCTGCTACTAAACGAAAACTGACACAGTTCCAGTGAAACGCGGTACGGCCGCGTGGAGCCGATCGCCTCCCGGCTAGTTGCGTGCAGCGCGTCGCCTACCCGGCTCACGCCGTCACTACCGGGCCGCTTGCTGTGCGACACGCGCGCATTTATCGTGGGAATGTTGTTCGTACCCACTTCGCGCACAGATGCGGCGAGTAGCTTGTTCGGTTAACGCAGCGATGACGAGGTTCATGCAAGCGATGCGCACTCCGCGATGCTCTAGCGGTCCTGGCAGCGGACGGAGGCGCGTTGGGTGGTCGCCTAATAAAAGCGTGCAGTATGGTTACAACCGCGCTACGCTTGCTGTATTGTACACGTGCGTTTAGTGTGATAGCGTCAATGCAGCGAGGTTTCTCGGCGCCCGCGACCCGCAACGCTAACTACGCAACAGCGATCTCCTTTCGCTTCTACAAAGCGGTGCGCGCCTGATGACGGCTTAGTAGCGTTTGCTGTCGGGCTAGTTGGTACATGGCTGAAGTTCTTCGTCCCTGCCCGAGCATTTGTGCCATTAATTCAACTTCAGCCTTGAAGACGGCCGCGCACAACGAACCGGCAGCGATCGGCGGCTCAGCGCGTTCAGGTTGTCGCCTAATAAAAGCGTGCAGTAGGCTTAAAAAGTAGCGCTGCCCGAGCAGATAGCTGAAGATACTTATTGCGATAAGGTTGCCGCGGCGATAGGTCGGTGGCCGCCACCTCGCCTTCGTTCTTTCCCGATGCTTACCCGCAAATACGTCGCCGCAATCGCGTGGAAGTCGGAATCGGGGATCGACTGATCTGCGCACTTATAAAAAAGGCGGCACATTCTGGCGTCGGGAAGTTGAGCGGCGCAGTAAAATTTTATGGCACAAAAAGTTATCGCGGTACGCAGGGTACGCACTAACCGGTAGGCATAGGGCGAACCACTACGGCTTAAGCGGTCAGCGAATGCATTGGGCTCTATGGGACTCGGTCGGGGATTCGTCGCAACTACGTTTTAACCGTTAGTACGTTTAAAGCGGGTACGTATTAACGAGGTTTGACTGTACTGGCTTTGGCAGCCGCATTACAGGGGGGGGGGCTAAATGGAGCATTGTCAATGTACTTAGATTTAGATCAGATTTAAAAAACCCTATGTGGCGAAATCTAATGTACAGTCCCCCATTGAGGCGGCCTCGCAATCAGATCATTGTTTGAGCATGTAACCCAGCAGTTAAATATTGTTATGGAGAACATAAATAGTCTGGAACAACAAATGCAGGCACCTATTTCATTGTGGTATTGTGATTGTTTTCTTGTTACTGGACTCTTCTCTCTGAAATAATTTTCCGGCGCAGTAGGTGTTTTCTGTCCTTTTATTCCTTTTATACTATTTTGTCGTTTACAAAAGATTTTTGTCGAGGGGAACATCAAGGCACTTGCATAGCTTCTGACCATTCTACTGAGGATCAAACCAAATTAAAAGCTAAATAAATTCGGACTTCTCAATATCAGAACCACATTGTACCATATTTGTGTGATTGCTTTTTCCATGTTTCATATCTTTGCCTACCCATACTCACACCAGTTCACACGGCCAATTTCTTTATAGTAGGCTTGTGTTGTCTTGAGAATTTCAAGTGTAATTTTTTTGCACTTAGTACGAGGTTGTAGACTGATCCCAGGCTCCCGTGAACTTCCTCCAGCTCTAGCTCATTCATTGACAAATAGTATTCTGAAACACCTTTGTAGCATTGACCGATCTATAGCTTGAGATTATAGTAGTCTCCTTAGGGGGTGTCCTTGCAAGCTGTCCATGTTTGTGTTCTTATATTCATGGGAACGCACGGTGACACTGTGGTTGTATTTAAATGTTTCGGTAAAAGTGTTTGCAGTTACAGAACATTTTGATGTGCAGCCTTTCTCGAATGAGGTGATGCCATCAGAAGTATGTGTGTTTTGGAGTTCCGAAGAAATTGTAGTTTCTGGAAAGCTGTGACCTTTGGGGGAGTGCTGTTTGTTTTTGTCGTGTATGTTGAACAATCCAAATGCTGTAAAATTCCAACGGCACTCTTTGTATTCATCTGCCAGCATTCACATAGTGTACTTTTCACTTGGCACAACTTGCAAGGCGCGTACAGCTCCTTGAGACCCTTGAACACCCGTGAATGGAAAATTTTTCTACTATGTGATCTTGCTGTTTGTTTCTCCCTAAGCCTCTGTTACATTTTGTGCACCGGTATTGCTGGGACCATCAGTAGTGGTGTTTGGTGCACATTAAGGGAGCCCTCTAACACTTTCCCAACCCCTGTGTTTTATTTTCAGATTGCATCGGCTGAAAGACAGGGATGTTAGTGCATAAAGAACCTCAATGTTAAGGGTGCTTAGCCCAGGGTGATTGAGCGTTGAAAATTCAGAATAGAAGAATTTACTGCCCTGAATTCAATGATAGTGTGCTCACATGTCCTCAATTTTCTCACCCGCTACGTAATACGGCATTCTTGATGGCAGAGCTTGAAACAACTGCATAGTGGGGCATAGTTGCTCGTTCCATCCAGTGTGCCAATCATGCGCTTGGCATAGTAACAAAGCACTGTGGCTATGCACCATGAGGAAAATGGGTAGAGGAAAGCAATTAGCCCAGTTGCAAAACATTCACGTGTTTAATTAAACGCACGATTGTACAGTACACATAAGGCAAATCTGTTCATGAAGGTACACAGGTGAGAAAAGAAGCTTTCGCATAGAGACAAACCTCGTGTGTGGATTGATTTATGTGCCGAAGCCACAGGTTAAAAAGCAGGCAGTGCCCCTTCCATATCTTGTGGCTGCAGAGATTCTTTCTTTTTTTGCTACCATATCTGTATGTGTCAATATGAAGATAGAGCAAACAAAACAAATGTTGGCAAGGTTTGGCGACAGTGGAGTGATTATCTGCAACTTTCTTTCTTGACCAATTACGGATGAGCGCACGGTGACGTTGTGTCCCCCAGAAACGCTTCTTGCAAGTACTGCCACACGCTTAGGCGATCGGCAGTGCTGTAATTTTTTTAATGATTAAAACACTAAATATTTTGGTGTTGATGTGTTTACCTATGCTAAAGGCATCTGCCCCTGTCAGTCTGCATTACTTGCAAATAAGTGTCGGGCTTGAAATGTAAGCCCCTTTAAAATGTGATGTAGTTGCTGTGCTGCGTCTATTTTCTTTAATGTTTGTATTTTTTTAGCTTTTTACCTCTGTTACCTTCCAGTATTTTTTAATATACGTGCTCGTTTGGTGCGATCAATTGTTTCACCACGATGTTTCAAAATAAGTTGTGTAAGTGTTACTGGTGCCCTAAATAAAATAATGTTTTGTGATCGTGCATTGGTAATCCTTGATAGTTCATTACGTGCAGTGATAGTGTGTGAACCCATTAACATTTTATTGCATTAAATGCTCCAAGGTAACATGAGTGATGGCTTTCGTACACTCGTTAATTGTTGCGATTGCATGCGATTTTATGGGCAACTTTAGTCAGATTGCTGAGAATGTGCTTTTCTGATCCCTACATTTGTCTAACTATGGTTCTCACAGAACTGCAGTTGTGGTGTGTATTGCTAAATGTAGCTAGCTTTTCACTCGATCAATTGTAATACTTGTGGACGTACAATTCTGCTTAAAAAAGTGATAAAATATTGGTGCAATTGCAAATTTGGAGAAA
Organism: Rhipicephalus sanguineus; assembly: GCF_013339695.2. Classification (NCBI taxonomy): domain Eukaryota; kingdom Metazoa; phylum Arthropoda; class Arachnida; order Ixodida; family Ixodidae; genus Rhipicephalus; species Rhipicephalus sanguineus. The sequence continues at coordinate 113,805,023 of NC_051183.1, forward strand.
GCTTTATGAAGAAACTTGCTTAAGCCTGAAGCACACGTACACATTACAACGCGTCAGCACGTGTCGTGTAGACTCGGCGCTGCACCCTCTCCCTATGGTGGGAGAGGGTGCATGGCTACGCGGAGCTGCGTGCCCTCTCTCTTCCTAGGGAGAGGGCACGGCACAGTCTACACAACATGCACTGACGCGTTGTAACGTGTACATGTGCTTAGGGCTTTAGATCAAATTCAAAGCCCACCAGACTGATTGGTCGAACTTGTTGAGTGAAACTCTGTAAATCTAAACAAAAATGACCCTTTGCAACACGCTTTACGGTCAACTGTCAATAAATGCGTGAAATTTATATAATTTGATGGCAAGGTTCTGTAGACCAAATGTAAGGCAAGTGGAAGTGTTAGAATATATTAGAGTGTATTTTACAGAAATTCATTGTAATTACAACGTAAATAATTACCTAATGACTTTGCAGTCAGTCATGCTATATTTATTCAAAAAGTGATTTCAACAGCCCACTCAAATTACATGCAATAGTTAACTGCTGGCAGCAAACATTCCTCAAAAGGTGGAAAATTATTTGGAAATTCCTGCTGAATCACGTCATGTCCACCGTCTCGTTAAACTCTCTACTACCTTCACCATAGCGATTGTGTCTAGCAAAACGTTTCAACCAGAAGTGAGTAAAGAAACTTTAGGCAACAAGAATGCTTAATTCACCATTAGATCAGTGTTTGCGGTCTTTTCCTTGTCAATAGTACGCAGAAATGGAAAAAGTCGCATCTCCAAATGAGGATGCCACGTTGCAAAGGCTTTATTATAGGCAGTGTGCGAAGATGTTGACAGGCAAAGTGCGAGCATGCATTCCAAGCATGGTTACTGTGGATATCAAAACTGTGCTAGTGCCTATTCTCATACATTCCTACTCGAAATTTTTTTGCTGACATAATGCATAGGCTGAACAGTGGTGTCCTTTCTCAGTAATGCATACTTCCACTGTTTCATATGACCTTTTTTGCTCGGGAAACGGCAATAAATTCAGTTGTAAACACATCTGACCTTATTGGAACAGTTGCAAAAGCATTGATTACTCATTATGGAGCTGGATGCCCAGGAGATTCCTGCTAAATTGCATGCTGTATGACTAAATGCTTTCATTTCCTTGTTTGTGCAGTTAAGAAGGCAGACTTGAATCTCTTGTGCCATTTATCGGCAAGTACCGAAACCTCGGAAGTTTTGCTGTGCTCTGTGAGGTGGGAGTGCACATCCCATTGCATAGCGAAGCCAGGAGCGAGTGATAAAAGTTCAAGCCTTTGTAGCCTCTGTGCCCCTTTCGATATCTTGGATATCGAAATGGAATGTTCAAGCGTATTTGTAGGATCACAATTCAAGAAATAATCTGCATCTGCACTCAATAATCACTGTGTTCTAATTCTAATTAGGTTCACGGTGGATTACCAGGCAGACGCCTCACACACAACTGAGTGTATTGTTCACAGGGACTGTTGTATTTGTGTGCGTGCATGCATGTGCTATGGTCATTGAAGTACTATAGTGGACCTTCAGTCGAATTCTCCAGAGCTCGCTAAACGCAGTGACTGTAGTGATGTTTTGCAAGTCAACATATATTATTTAGCTCCTTTCAGAAGGTGTCATCATCTTCTTCATTTTACATTTTTATCAGTGCATTTGATTAAGTCATTAACAACATGTGTGGTGAAAAAAAAGCTTAGTGTATTCCACTGAGTCCGTTCAACATATGTGAATGTGCGTGAGCATTGCGATTTCCACATGCCACCATTGATTCTTCAGGGTTTGTTGAAGCTTTGTGGCATGTTGTACAATGTACAATGGAATCAGCTTCCTGAAAATCACTATGAATGTGCAATGTTCTAGCCAGAATGAAACGGGAATTTCATATTACTTAATCGTAATGATTAAACGGCTGATAGAACAATTAATCACAATTATAACAGGATATAGATGCTAAGTCAAACTTAAATTGCATGTCAAAACTGCACTGAATGTAGCAATTCTCCTCGGGTGGATAACTGCTTCCCTTTTTGTTCATTGTTAGTAATGCATTGTTGCTCTTCTCTTTTTAGGTGCAAGTTGCCAAACATCAACGGAATCTGATGTCACTGTTGAATGGGAAAGATTATACTAGGAACTCCCGCTGCATTCCTTATTTCTGTTGTGTCATTCTCTCTGCATTCTTGTGACTGTTCCTTTGAGCCTCTGCATTTTGTATGAAGTTTGATTTGACTGATCTTTTATTAAGCTGACATGTTTGTTCTTTTCCTAGGTTCTAGTAGATTCACATGGATTCTGAAGCAATTTCGATTGATATTCATTTGCTATAGGCATGTTTAGCGTGGTTCTAATACTAACACATGCACATGCCTTGATTATAAGCATTACGTATTGTTAGTGCAGCTATGAAACTAAAGTTTACTAAATAAGGTTCTTTTATACTGGTAGGCATTTGCTTTTTTAATTTTGTCTTTTATTCTTGGCTTCAATTGGTGTTTTCTGGTGTCTATCAGGCAGATCCTGGTTCATTTAGCCTGATTGTTTAGAATGCAATTGAGAATTGAAGACGGTTTTTATTGTACTTTCTTTTGTACACACCATGAGCAAAAGAAAAGCTTTGGGTGTTCTGGTATTTTTAGTCAAGCATGTTTGTGTAAAGAAATGTCACATATATTAAGATCTTGCAGTGAGGAACCAGGGAAAGACAGGACATGAAATAATTTTATTGTAATAATTATATGTAATTCTCTATCATAACACGCAATGTATTGAGAATGCGTGCTCCACTTATGAAACTGGCTCAACTTCATTTGGTTACTGAGGTCAGAGTGTGCCATGACATTGATTGACCAACTTGGCTACAGGAGCCGCTCATGACACAGCCACCCTTAATGTCTTTTAACGTAATCAATCTTTATATTCTACGAAACCTTGTAACATTTAATACGCGTAGATTTCACTGCGTTCTAACCCTTAGCCATCACATACTTTTGCACTGGACAAATCTTCAAACTTGAGGAGCACAGCACTAAGGCCCCTAAATCACCTCTGATAATTTTTTAACATTTCAAGTAAATGTGCCCGTCGAGTTCAGGATGCTGTCACAATCAACAATGCCAACTGTGGCAGCGCTACGGGCCGCAGGCACGCCACAAAAATAAAAAAAAATAAACGATCCCTTGTCCTCTCTGGGCCATTCAGTATCGCCAGCGTTGGCCGTGACATCACTCGCGTCTGGTCATCTCAGTAACAAAAAAACCTGTTTGTTTGCTCGCAGGAGGCCCGTAGCCAGGGCGGGTGCCCTAGGCTTCTGGGCCCCGAAATTTTGATGGAGGGGGGTGTTTAACGAAAATTAATAATAAAAATATGTTTTTTCTCGAATCGTGTAGGCCTTCAGCAAGTGTCCCCCCCTCTCCCCCCCCCCCCCCCCACACACACACACAAAATTTCTGGCTACAGGCCTGGCTCGCAGGTACGCGCACTCGCCACTCTTCCTGCTCGCTCGGTGAGGAGGAGCACTCGGCCAGCAGGAGAGACAAGCCGAGGAACGGAGCGTAGTGAAGGAAAGAGTGAAGCGAGCGATGGCCTTTTTTTGATCATCAAACGCGTGTAACTCTGCTATTATGGCACCGTTTCAAAAATTCTCACGGCAAATGTTTGTTGAAGTCTCGTTCACAACTGCAACACTACAACTAAATTTCGACCTCTGGGTGGTAGGGGCCCTTTTATCAGTGAAGAAAAGGTATCTTATTAGCACTAGTATCTGGTAATTAATTTCTCTTGTATTTTAATAATATGGCCATTACAGCTGCATATTGACAAGCGTGAAAAGAGAAATCCTTGTATAATTAGGTTATGGTGTGTGATAAAGACAGAAAACTCAAGCAATCGAAGATAATTTTGAAGCTTCCACTATGGCATGCCTCCTAATCGGACTACTGTTCTTGCGTGTAGTAATGCATGATGTAATTTGATTATTCTTATCTTTCTTCCATAAAAAGTGATGCAAAATTTAGCCGTGTTATTTCTTTTGTGCAGCACTGGGGTGGTCCAGCAAAGCAGCAACCAAGGACGGTGAGAAGTCGCATCATGGACGCCGCCACCGCTGTAACTTCTGTGACTACGAAACTGAGAAATCGTCCAATATGAAAGGGCACATGAGGGTTCACACAGGCGAGCAGCCATTTCAGTGTCACCTGTGTCCTCAGAGCTTCTCACGCAAAGACAATTTGGTAGTTCACCTGCGTGCCCACAGACGTGAGCGCCCATTTAAGTGCCACATCTGTTCCCAGAGCTTCTCTCGAAAGTCTGTATTGAGAGATCACCTGCACATGCACACAGGCGAACAACCGCATAAGTGCCCCTTATGTTCTCAGACGTTTGGTTGGAAGAGCAACTTAAACAGGCACTTGCGCACGCACAAACACAAGTGAACTTTTCAGTGGGACTTCTGTTAACTCTTCCTTTTTTTAGAAACATTCAACTGGGTCTGTTACAGCACTCTGACAGTGCCAAGTTTTGTGGGAAAGCTTAAGGCATAACTCTGTTAGTGACAGTGCGACTTCATCATTGCCACTTGAGCTTTGTTATACAGAGTTTAAAATTTACCAACTACATTTGACTGCAGTCCACCTCGGTGGTGCAGTGGTTGCGGTGCTCAGCTGCTGACCCAAAAGTCACGGGTTCGATAGTGGCCATGGTGGTCGCCTTTCAATGGAGGTGAAATGCTAAAAGCCTGCGTGCTGTGCGATGTGAGTGCACATTAAAAAACACCAGATGGTCGAAATTTTCAGAGCCCTCCATTACGGTGTGCCTCCTAATCATATGTGTGTTTAGGCACTTAAATCCCCGGATAACATGATTACATTTGATTACGTTTTTCTGTACTTCTTTACAGCGTTTTTATGTAATCAGTTTAATATGCCATATGTCAGACTCTGAAGAATGATGTGTGTTCATTGCAATGCGCGAACACACCTCTGCGTTGCCAACTCCAAATCTGTTGTGCTGGCCACTTACGCGAGGCAACATGAAGACGCCGTACCTTTACACTACCAAGCAGGTCATCGGCCATGTTTGAATTGAAGGTCTGCTTGCACGCGCAGTGTGTTGTGTTGCATTCTGGTTCTAAATATTGTCATGATGTGTAAACTGCAAGAGGAAACCGAGAGAAGGGGGTAAAGGGGGAGAGCACGACGGTGCTGCTCCTGCAATCACTATGGTCTTTCGTGCCTCCTTGCTCAATAAATACGCCCTCAAATCTCTTCTGTGCGCATCACAATATATTCATTTATGTGTAGGTTATGTGAGTGTTCTCTATTAATGCTTCTCCTTGTTTAAACATTGCTTTGCATGAAGAGCTGTCAGTGGGAGCGTAAGAAATGCTTACCATGTGTTGTTTTTCTAATGTGTTAGTTTGCTGAACGATCAGAAAGTTCTCCATGGCTGAAGTAGAAGGGATATTTTTGAACTTTGCCTTGTGTGATTTAAGCAGCATTGACATGCTTGAAGGACAACCAGTGTTGGTCAGGAAAGCTAGAGGGCACAGGTTTGATTGCCGACCACAGCAACCACATTTCGAGATGTGCTAAATGCAAGAACTTGAGTGTACTTAGATTTAGATGCATGTTAAGAAAAAGCCAGGTGGTAAAATTTAATGCGGAGTCCCTACTAAGGTGTGCCTCATAATCATATCATTGTTTCAGCACGTAAAACCCGCACAGTTCATTAAATATTATTACTATTAAGAACATAAACATTGTGGGACCACCAATGCAAGCACCTGTTTCAATATGTCATTGAGATTTTTGTCTTTTTGCTGGACTCTTCTCTTAGAATTATTTTCTAGTGCAGTACATGCCTCCTGCCATTTTATATAATTTTGTCATTTACGTACAGTTTTCCTCAAGCAACACATCGAAGCACTTACACAGCCAAACCACACAACCACACAACAAAGCACTTACACAACCAAAGGTTTCTCCTATGTCTCCTTAAGGAACAAGAGCAATTAAAGGGACAGACAACTGGTCACAGCGTGTGATTAGATGCTGGTAAAAATGAAAAGACAGTGAAATATAGTGACAGATTCCAGCATCCTTTTCGCGCTGTCAGTAGGATTTATATTTTTAAGGGGGGACATGGTGTGTGGAGATATTTTCTGTATCTTATGTCCAAACCTGATGAAATTAAATAGACTTGTTTGGTTTTTCATGCTGATTTCAAATATACAATAATTTTTCTTGTAAGCAAACTGGTTTACGAGATACACAAAGCTGGCTCTCTGTTGTTTCCGGAGACAATAGGAGAAAAGCCGTTCAGCAGAAAGTGAATATTATCAGATAGCTAGATACTACTATATGCAATAAGTGCAACGCTGCAAACAGTTTTCAGATCGGATCATAACTAGTCATTCTGCAGATGATCGAAATTAAATGTATGTACCATGACTACCGTAAAGAAAAAACAAAATAAATTTTAAAAAATCTATGAGCAGAAAATTAGAATTGTGCTCTCAGCACTTTGTGATACACAGCTTGGGCTTTAATTACAGCTCTAGCTGTTCTAAATCATGATGCATCACTCCGATAAGCTAAATAAATGACCCAAAAACATTTAACGTTCAGCTCGTACTCGTTGCACAGATCTAAACTGCAGGTGAAATACTGATCTTATAAGACTTCTCTTAGGCTTTACATGCAAAATAATAGCTGTAGATGTCAATAATATAATTTAAAAAACACTTTTTTCTTTGATGATTTTTTTTGACTCCACAAGCCATGTCCCCCCTTAAATCGTATTTAAAAGTAATAAAAACCGGTATGTCATGTAGCCTAGCGGAGGAGCCTTGAAGGTGTATTATGGAGTCGATCACTTTTTGTTGTACGTAGTCCTGTAGTCTCATGCGCGCCATAATAAATCCTGAAAATTGGAGTATACGTGTTACTATCTATCCCTGCTCTATTTTGTGCTGCTTACGAGGTAAAAGGAGTTGCACGGTCAGGTGCGGCGCTGCCTTCACGGTAACCAGTGGACATGTCGAGGTGCGGCACATGCGAATGGAGTGCACGCACGTGTAGCAAACTGCCGCGCTCGAAAACTAAGCGCTCTCACGCTCACTGTTTGCAGCATGGGTTGTCACTTGTGTTTACGACTTCCTATTCGCCGCAGATTTAAAAATCCCGATTGCATATGTTTCACGGCGTTTGTCACGTTACCGTTCCATGATTAGACATTCTCACCGGTAAGCTTTTCGTTGCGCTGAAGGAAATGGGCACCATAAAAATTGGTTGTCGGTCCCTTTAATGCTCTGTCTAAAGTTGGACTACCCTCTTCTAATAAGGATCGAATGCAGTTGAAAGCTAAATTAAATTGTTCTCATTGTCAGAACAATACTGCACCTTAATTGTATAAATGCTTTTTCCATGCTTAAGTTTCTTGGTAACACTCACACCAGTTTATTTGGTCTATTTTTTGAGAGTAAGCTTGTGTTGTCTAAAGAAGTCAAGTCTCATTTCTTGCACTTAGTATGAGGTTCTAGACTGATCCCAGGCTCCTGTGAACTTCCTGCGGCTCTAGCTCATTCATTGACAAATATTCTGAAACACCTTTGTGGTGTTGACTGATCCATGCTTGAGATTACACCGCTTCACTTACATTTCCTTGCATGCTGTTCATGTTTATGTTCTTATTTTCAAGGGAGCATATGGCAACACTGTGGCTGTATGTAAACATTACAGTAATATTGTTTGCAACTACAAAATGTTTCGATGTGTGGCCTTTGTCGAAAGAAATGATTCCGTCAGTAGAATGAGTGTCTCGGAGCTATGAGAAATTGTCTGTTTTGGGGCGCACTGTTTTTTCTTGTCTTGTATGTTGAGCAATTTATATGCTGCAAAATTCAAACGACAATTCTTGTATTCTTCTGTTATTATTCACGCAGTGCATTTTTCAGGTGTGTAAAGGTAATTGGGACCCTCGAATACCTTTGAATTGATTGTTTTCTGGCCTTCGTGATCTTACCGTTTGTATTTCATTGTTCCTCTGTTACATATCGTCGACCGGTATTGGTAGCACCATCAGTAGTCTTGTTTGGTGCACGTTAATGGAAGTCCTGTAACACTTTTCAAACTGATAGTTTCTTATTCATGAAATGTGTTGACCGAATGGTGAACCTTATCTCTGTGTATTAACATAAAAAGTAAAGGAAACAAAACAAGTGTCGGCCATGGTTTTGCGGCAGTAAAGTGCTTATCTGCAACCTTTGTTCTTGACGAATTACGGATGAGCACATGGTGACGTTACATCCGCCAGAAATGCTTCTTGTGAGCACTGCTACGCAGTTAGGCGGTTCGCAGTGTTGTGATATTGTGAGTGATTAAAAGATGTTTTTATGTTGATGTTTTTATCTATGCTATAGGCATCTCCTCCTGTCAGTCTGAATTAACTGCAAATAAATGTTGGGCTTGAAAATGGTTAAAGGGCCCCTTAAAATGTGCTGTTTTCTTGTGAGATCTGATGTTTTTTGCGCCATCTGGATTCTGTAATTCATGTATTTCTTATAGCTTTTTAATTACCTTACGTCCTAGTATTCTTACAATGTTCTTTAATATAAGGATCAATTGTTTTAACGATATTATTACAAAAAAAGTTGTGCAAGTGTTTTTAGTGCCCTAAATAAAATTCCATTTTGTGTTTGTGCATTGGTAACTCGTGATATTCCAATAACTGCAGTGATAATGTGTGAATTGATTTCCATTGCGTTTAATGCTCCAAGGGAAGCTGAGTGATGGCTTTAGTCCACTGCTTTTGTTGTTGTCATTCAATGCAGTTGTTATGACAAACTTCATTATTCGTATTGCTGAGAATAATGTGCTTTTCTGATCCCTACATTTGTCCACTATGGTTTGGAGAGTACTGCAGTTGTGGTGTGTATAGCGTATGGTTGTGAGCTTTTTACTTGATCAACTGTAGTACTTGTGGAGAGACAATTCTGCTTTAAAAGAGTGAAAAGATTTGTACTGTGATAAGTCTGGAGAAAGCTTTATCCAGAAACTAGCTTGCATCATAACACAAGTGAGCTGCTCTGCTGCATGGGAAATGAATGGCGAGTTGTGGGCCAACACTAATCATAGGTGCTCATTTCTAAAGATCTTATTGCTGTGACGAAGCCACTCTGGGCATCTGCGGATTCATTTTCATGACCTGATGTCCGTGTAATGAGCACAAGTCTAAATACATGAGCATCTTTACGCCTCGTGCCCCTGTCGAAATGCAGCTGCTGTGGTCATGAGCAAACAGCGAGCCTAAGCTCAGCATCAAAGCTTCCTAAGCATTGCACCCGCTTTGGCAACCAGCAGTTAAAACGACGCTCTGCTAAGTCGAAGGTGCGAGTTCAATGCCCAGCCACAACTGACACACTTCAGTGAGGGTGAAATGCTGTAAAATCTAGTCACCTAGCTTTTGGTGCACGATAAAGTATCCAAGGTGGTCAAAATGTCGAGTCTATCACTGGGGCATGCCTCCTAATCTTATCGCAGTGCGAGCAGCTGAAGCCTCAGCAACTGTTGTTATTTTCATTATAAGCACTGCACTACTGCAGAGGCCAAGACATTGACAGGCAAAGTGTGAGCATTCATTCCGTGTGTGTTTACTAATATGACGTGTGATCCATATCAGAGTGTGCTGGTGTATTATCACACAATGCAGCTTGAAATGTCTTTTGCTGGCATAATTCATCGACTGAACAGTGGTGTCCTTTCTCAGTGATACATACTTTCCACTGTTTTATATGACTGTCATCTTTTTGCTCCAGAAACGACGATAATTTCTATTTTCAAGACGTCTCTTGTGATTGGAACAGTGGAACAAGCACTGATGAGGCGTTGCCAAAATAGAAGCCTGAAGATTGCTTTAAATTGCATGCAGTAGTGCTAAATGCTTTCATTTTCTCGTTAGTGCAGTTAACAAGGTGGCCGTGAATTTCTTGTGGCATTTATCGACAAGTTCCAGAAACCTCTGCGCTTGGCCGTCTTCTAGGAAGTGGGAGTGCACATAAAGTCATCAACGGCCTGTGTGGTGATAAAAGCGTGTTTCACTCAGTCAGGGCCAGCAATAATTTTTCCAATTTGTTCAAGGTTTGTGGCATGTTGTACCGTATACATAGAATCTGCATCCAGGAAATCACTCTATTATTGGTGCAATGTCTGGGCGAATATGCTTGAAATAGGAAATTAGTTTATCTCACTTTTGTATCATTAATTGGCTCACAGAACAATGAACCACAATTGAAACAGAATGTAGCTGGCTCAAACTTCAAATGTTTATCAAAACTGTATTGCAGGTGGCAGTGTTCTTGGGGCTGATAACTGCTTCTCTGTTCATTGTTAATAATTATTTTTTTATTTTTCATTCTTTAGGTGCAAGTTGCAAAATGTCAACGGAATCTAATGTCACTGTTGGATGGTAAAGTTTATACTTAAGCACGCGCTGCATTCCTTATTTTGATTGCGTCATTTCCTCCACAGCTTTGTGGCGGCTTTTTTCAGGAGTCTCCGCATTTTGAATGAAGTTTGATTTGATTGACATTTCTTTTATAGGCCCATGTGTTTGTTCTCTTCCTAGGTTCTAGTAGATTCACATGCATGTTCGAGCTAGTTTCATGTATATTCGTTTGCCGTAGGCACGCTTAGTGTGATTGAAACACTAACACTTGCGTAGGCTTTGATTAAAATGATTAAGTATTTTTAATTCTGCTAATTGAAAAAGAAATTCATAGAATAAGGTTCTTTGATACTTGTACCTGGTTACTTTTTAATTTTGTCCTTTATTTATTGCATCAGTTTGTGTTTTCAGCGTCCTCATCTGGCAGATACTTTGGTTCGTTCAGCCTCGTTGCTTACACTGATGTTATGATATTATCATTTTTTTTCTCCTTCTTTTCTGTCGTCCTCCTCCTAGGGTCTTTCTGTCCTCACTCCCCTCCCCTATACAGAGTAGCATGTAGGCATCTTTAGGTACGCCGGCAGAATTCTCTGTTTTTCATTAAAGAGCTTTCTCTCTCTCTCTCTCTCTTTCTCTCTGATGTTATGATGTGTGTGACGTTGTGCCTAACCCAGTGTAGAGTAGCATAAAAGTCCTTCTAGACTGGTTAACATTCCTGCCGTTCCTTTCTCTCCTGTTCCTTGTCCATGTCCTTGGGGATCAAAGGCAGTTTTTATTGTACTTTCCTTTGTACACAGTAACATATATTTTTGTTGTGTTCGAGTATGTTCATTTGAGCATTTTTGTGTAAAGAAATGTCATATATTAAGATTTTGCAGTGAGAAACCAGGCTAAGATATATCATGGAATAGGTTTAGTGTAAATATATCCAATTGTCTCTCACAACACATGTTTGTGAGAATCTGCACTCCAAATATGAGACTGGCTCAACTTCGATTGGTTTCTGAGGTCTGAGTTAAAATATGCTAGGATACTTAAGGTATGAACTGAGAAATACAGCTTCAAAAGAAATCCTCGTGGTATAGCCACATTTAATGTCTTCTCACTTGAAGAGTTTTTATAATTATAAATCCTTCTAAGCCATAATATGTGTACATTTGACTACATTCTAACCCTAGCAATCACATAATTGTGTTCTGGGCTGTGGCCTTCGCGAATGGCACCGGCAGCTTTGAACTTTGATTCTATGGGTGCGGTCGCGATCGCTGGCGCGCGCGCTATCTCAGGAGCCATCAGCTGGCCGCTCTCATACCCCTTCTACTTGCTGCGCTCTCAACGCGAAGTGACTATGTGAAAGGAGCAACTCTTCCTGGATCGACCGTATTCTCTTACGCCGGCATTTTGTAGTTACGTGAGATCGGATACAAGAGTTAGCTGCCTGCCTCACTTCGTATAACACTACAATTTGTTGCTATCGCAGTCATTGCTTCGCCCGTGCAGTGAAACTACGATTTTTTCTTAACTCGTTAACATACTGCAAGATGGCGCCCTTAGCTCAAGTTCTGCGTCCAATCCGCAATGCTCTTGTGGCTGTCACACCGCGTTCTCTGATTACGTTCTCCTTGCGTGATTAAAGGGACACTAAAGGCAAATATTACGTCGACGTTGATTGTTTAAATAGCGCTCCAGAAACCTCATAGTGCTACTTTTATGCCAAGGAAGTGCTTATTTTGAAATAAAATTACTATTTTGTGGTCCAAATCGTGTTAGCGCACTCAAATCACCCGCCTGAAAGCGGTATTTCGCACGTCACTGTTGCCGTACCCAACGTTGCCCGCCTTTACTGCGCGGCGGCGTGCACCATTCGGACATCCGGCAACATCACATGCATGCGGTATTTTGTCGAACTTTCTGTCAGAGTGACTTTCACGAGCGTGCAAAACAGACGCGGCAGTACGCGATACCGAAACTACCACTGAGACGCGACCGCTGAGCGAAGCAGGTCGCCGGGCGAAGCGCAGTTCGGCGAAAACGGAACTTTTGAACCACGCGCGCCGTTCCCCATGGCAACGCCAAAGAGGTTCCTTTTTTATTGCAGCTAGTTTGATTACTAGTGATTAATTGTATTCAGACGTCATCGGGATCACTTCCAAAATGTCCCACTCGTGGCGCTCATCGTGTGATACAACTGTTTGAAGCAAGGTCGGGCTGCCTTAGAACGCGAAGTTATAAAGCGAGATTCAGTAACGAAGACGAACACTGTACATGCTGCGGGGGAACTAAGGAAACGATGGAACATGTACTGATTGAATGTGGCGATATTCACCCAGGTATACTTGTGGGCACGAGTCTACAGGAAGCCTTGGGTTTTAGGGACAACAATGGAAAGCTGAACACGTCCGCGATAGAAATAAGTAAGAGACGGTTAGAGTATTGGTGGCAGAAGAGTAGAGATAAAGTACAAAAATAAATAATGGGGGGGGGGGGGGAAATAAGGTCATTCTGCCTTAAGAGGCAGAGAGATAGACCGTACGTGAATTTATAAATTTTTTTGGTATAATAAGATAGATTTAATCAATGTAGACAAGGTATTAGGCCAGCATGAAACAAGGAAGTTTTTTTTTTTCTTTTTCGAGCATGGTGGCAGACATGTCACCGCCCCGTTATAAAGGGGACGCTCATAGCATCCATCCATCCATCAATTTAGCTTAATTTCTCGGTAAGCAGGGCACTGCTGTTGATAACACTGCCGTTTTAGACGTTGTCATACATCGAGCTTTCACTCTTACATAAATTGTTATTTGCCTTTAGTGTCCCTTAAAATGGCCTGAGCTGGAGCTAATCATGGAGGCCACAGCTGGGCAGATCTTCAAGCTTGACGTGATGTCTATTTCTGAAAATTGCCGTAAAGACTTATTCAGTGAAGAAAAGGTTTCTATTAGCATTAGTATCTGCTCCTTAATTTTGTTGGAATTTCAATATTACGTACGGCCTCCACAGCTACATTTTGATAAGAGTGAAAATCAGGAATGCTTGTATGCTTAGTTCATGTGTGATAAAAAAAATAGCTTTAGTGATCGAAAATAACTTCGAGGCCCTGGTATGGCATGCCTCGAAGTTATGGCCCGCCTACCTTCGGGGCTAATCACAAGAGGTGATTAGGCCCGAAGGTAGGCGGGCCACAACTGAACTGCCGCATGATTTCTCTGCCGGCTCTGCAAGCAGAGTCCCACTTCGATCAGCACTATCGACAAGTGGCTGCATCAGCGTCGTTGTGCACGCAGTCATCAACGCTTTCCTTGGTCGCTGCATTGGCCCGGTGTGTGGCACACACACGGAGTCCAGCTTCCTAGCTCGACAACCATTATCGTGCTGTTGAACTGGATGCAACTGAATGTTAAACATTTGGTCGACTTGGTTGCCCGGTTTTTTCTCAGGCGAATGCGGTAGCTTCCGGCCTTTATTGCGCCTGAGGACCGAGATGATTCAACGGTCGTAGCAGACACTGATGCCAGTGTTAGTGGCACCACGATTCGTACCGATCTTGCGTGCCTATTGATACCAAAGGCAAGCCAGACATGGCTGTATTGCCGTCCCCACACTTCCAGCCTATCTTGCCGAGCTTGCTGCCATATGACAGAGTAGGCAGGCCGCCAGGCTGTTTCTAATTGTTCAGGCTGCTTCGTATTCCAGGCACATCATTCGTTCTTACTTAATGCAACCTATTCACGACATACCTAGTGTACATCTGACCACATCACTCTCGGATAACATTGACCGCTTGCCTCTGCAACTGTAGAGAGTTCATTGGGCACGTCGAGTGGCCTTGTCCGACCTTGTCAAACCAGGTTTGGTAACCCATACGCAAATATACTGTACTCCCCTTTCGCATTTTTCTGAAGATGCCCATGGACAGATGCGCTAGGAAGAAAACCTGCAGCGCACAACCGGAGCGCTTATACCTCGTTGTGGGTCAGATCTGCGTGGTTGTTTAAATGGACACTGAAGGCTAACTACAGGTTGTTGTAGTGAACGTTAAATGCTCAAGAATGTCTAAAACGCCAATATTAGGCGCAGCAGCGCTTTACTAATCGAGAAATTAAAATAATTGTAGGACACGATTTGCGCCACAAGTGGAACCCCGTGGAAGAAGTGTCCGATCACGTAGGACGTCCCCAGTACACTTATTCACTAGTGCTCAAACATCCCATGAAAAAAAAGGGAACATTGCAGTGCATTACATGATGGAATAAGATGAAACTTGTTCGATTCACGAAAAAAAGCGCTTCTTGGTCTTACCAAGGAGAGCGACGCGATTTGCCCGGGAGTGAGTTTCGTGTTCACTGGCCTGAGCTCCGCTGGGGCAGTGTGTCTCAGGAGTGGTGGTTTCGTTATCGCGCAAGAAGCCGCTGCACCGGCTCTCGGGCAGTAAAAGGTGGGCAAGGCAAACGCGACGTCAGAGGGCCTTTCCGAGATGGGCGGTTTTAAGTGTCCTAAAGGTGTCTGGAACTCTAAAACGTGCCATTATTTCATACTATGTATTTTTTGGCACGAAACGTGCACTGCAAGGTTTCTGGAACGCTTTTCCAGCTGTTCACGTCAACTTAATATTTGCCGTTAGTGTCCCTTTAAGCAACCGAGAGGAGGTTGCGGAAGCTTTGTGTTGGGGTTATGCTTGCCACTGCCATGGCCACAATAGAACCACAGGCCCTATGGTACATGTGCCGATTTCGTAACGCTAATCCGGAATGCAACACAGTCTCACCCGTACAGTGGGCATGCTCAGGTCTGCATTTAAGCAGTCTTCGCAACTGGGCATCAGGCTTCAGGCATGGCCACCCATGCGACCTTGAGCGTTGATTCCACAACTCACTCTTGGACTTTCTGCACGAAGTGAATTTGCTTGTTTATCTTTGACAATTAACCTATTCTACTATGACTGAGGGAAAGCTTTTGAAAAATTACTCCAGTATTTTGATTTATTACGAGAATTAAATATTAATAACACAACTCGCTAAAAGAAGCAACTAGACTTTCATTCTGGAAGGTGTCTTATAATTTTGCTTTGTACTGTTTCCTTCGTGTCGTCTTTTTGGTATCCTTATCAGATGCATCCCCGTGTTCTCCGAGCCTCAAAGTTTAGACATTAGTTTTGGATCGAATTTTGTTTTATTATGCTTTGCGTTGTACACTGCAGCATACGTATCAACATACGTTGTACATTGTGACACAAGTGACGTGCATTTGCGCGCTCTGATACTTTTAATCAGTCATGTTACTCTAAAGAGATGTTAAATATATCAAAATATTGCCATGAGAACACAGGGAAGGACATGAGAGGGAATATGTACTTACTGCAACAGTATGTAATCGTGTGCCACTACACACAATATCGTGAATCTGCACATGATACTGCCTCGTTTTCATTTGGCCACTGGGGAAACTATCCTACGATTATTATACTACTGAATTTATGGGCTCTAAAACTTGGTTTCAGAAGCAGTTCATGCTAAAGCAACCCTTTAGGTAGCCACCACCTTCAAAAACGCATTTTTGAAAAAAACATTAATTTTTTTAGATGTAATGTTTTCAAGCTCCCTATCTTTTCAATATTATTTACAAAAAGAATTATGTAGTTATCTCGAGCCGTTCGAAAGTTATGACCATTTTTCCAACGCCTCCTAGACGCATTCGAAAGTGAAGGTTTCCGATGCCGCAACACGTGCCGCCTTATCATAATGTTTTTTTTCGTATATATATTACGTAATGCTAAGTTGTCTAAGTATGTTCTAAAGCTTGTGAAACATGTTTTCGATTTATTTTGAAATTTACACCACACGGCTGCGGCACTGGGATGTTTAATTTGCGCACGTTTTTGCTCGGCTATCTGTGCTTTTTTGTATACCATTTCGAGCTCTTGGACTTAGTTCTGGATATTCAAGGAGAAAGTTATAGTGCTTGATGAAGTATGGTGAAGTGTAAGACGAAAAAGAAGGGTCAACGCAAGTGAGGGCAATCAATATACCAAGCGTAGACCCACTATCCAAGGAGCATCATCATCATCACCCACTGTGGAGCACGGGAATGAGAGCCTGCTGGAGACGCAGAACGAGCAAGCAAAAAAATACGTTCTTCGGATCGCTCAAAAGGAGATTGTGCCGCTTCAAAAGAGGTCCCAAGCTATGAGCCTGGTTAATTTCAAGCATATTGAATGTTTCTTTGTTACATGCACACACGGTTCAAGTCTTTAAAGCCGTTTTTCTCACGTGATTTTTTGCATCCTAAAGTTACGCGAACAGTGATAACTTTCCTTGTAATGAAGGTTTTCACGTAAAATTTTTATTGCTGTTTTTTTATAGGCGGAACTGTGCATTGAAGCAGAATTATTGAAAACTAGCGATAACTTTTTGTGCTATGGCCAATTGTGTGCAAAACAAACCTATATCAACTTTATCACTAATATTATGATAACGCATCTTAGCTGTGAGATATGGTGATCATGGAGGTTAGATGCACAGAATATTCTCCTCACTACGTACCTGCTGAGTCGCGTTTGAATTGCACCAATATTGGTTTACTTATGACTGTTGGCACAACACGCATATTTTGGCACATTTTGATTTTTATAAATTTTGTTTTTTACATTTTTCGGCAATTTCATCACTTTAAAGTTTAAATTTACCTAAGCGCTACAAGCCAAAACCATAATTATAGGTTTTGGGCTAAAACTAAAATTTTTTATCGAAGGTGGTGACCTACCTTAATGTCCTCCCACTTATTGAGTCTTCATATTCCAGGAAAACCTTTCAGGGATATGTTTGGATTTTAGGTAGTCACGGAGAAGCGTACTGGGAAATCTTATGCATTGACCTGCTGTGCTTCGCTTCTGCAATCGGCTTCGTGATTCATTTAGTGAAGGAAAATGTTAGTTCATTTTGGTATTTGATGTCTTTGACATTCCGTTAGCAATTAGGAAACTCAGGGGGTCAAAATTATTGAGCCAACCCACACTACGGCATGCCTCTTACTCAGAGCAATATTCGTGCCTGTATAATAAACCATATTTTCGTTTTATAACTGTCTCGTTTTTCTTTCTTTGAAAGGCAACACTTGTATGACCTGTCCTGTTTTCTTTGTGCAGTTCCCGGGTCGTCCAGTTTGCCAGCCACTAAGGATGGTGAGGAGTTGCATCAGAAACGCCGCTACCACTGTAACTTATGTGACTACGAGACTGATAAATCGACCCATCTAAAAGAACACGTAAGGGTTCATACAGGCGAGCGGCCGTTTAAGTGCCATTTGTGCCCTCACAGAAGCAAACAAAGGGGTGCATTGAATATGCACCTGCGAACCCACACGGACGAAAGGCCACATAAATGCCACCTGTGCCCTAAGAACTTCAATAAAAAGTGGAGACTTTTGCGACATCTGAGAACCCACTCAAGAGAGCAGCCGTATGAGTGCCATTTCTGCCCTCAGAGGTTCCCAACTTTGTCAATCTTGACGTATCACTTGTAAACTCACTCAGGCGAGCGGCCATATCAATGTCCACCATGTCCTCAAACCTTTGCGCGGGAAGCCGACCTCCACGGTCACATGCTCCAGCATGAACACAAGTGAACATTTCAGTGCGAGTTCTGCTCGACCAGTTTTTCTTTTTTATCAAACCACATTGAACTGATTCGTGCGGAGTACTCTGGCAGCACTAAGTTGTGTAAAGAAACGTCAATGGCACGTGTGTTTTAGTGATAGCTAGGCTTCATCATTGCCTCTAAAACAGTGTTATGGATTCAGTAAAACGTGGTGACTCTGTTAGATTACTTTGTATAGCTCCCTTGCAGCATTGCTATGTACCGATTTATTGTGCCATATGATGCACACTCGTATAAAGTTCTCGTATTCATACTGACTATTCGTACGTTTGCATTGAGAAGTCGAAGTCTTTTGTAAAAGCTATTCGCCTAAACGCTCATGAAGATGCCGTACCGCCACAACAAGGAACAGGCTGTGTCTGAATTTGTAGGCGTTATGCTTGTGGAATATGTTCTGAGCAATTCTAATTCAAAATGTTCAATATATCTCTAGGTCATTTTTGTGTTGCCCAGTAATAGTGTTACCTATTCGAAAGAGCTGAGCAGAGATAATAAAAAAGTATTCCGGAATACAGGTATCGAAATGCACATGATGAAAGCCTTATATACAGATAATCGTATTCATTTCTTTTTGACGTAACGGGATGTTTCCGAAATACTATTGCAAAAAGACGAGAAATGTATCCAGAAATACATTTACAGGAATACAGGTACAATAACAGAAATACTGGAACACTTCTTTCTTTCGGGGGTGCTGATGTTCCGCTAAGAGATTTATTTGGTGCAGGATAATATTGCGATAAGTGTTCCAGTGCGCTGAAATTTCCATGTCAAGCATATCGCTCGAATCACTAACGGACACCAACGAATTGAGAAAAAATGCACACTTTTTCTAGACACAAGATCTCTTTCGCTGAGAAGGTTTTTACGTTGATTGCACGCAGGCAATAGGAGCTACTCAAATAGGCTGTAATTTAGACAACGTTGGTTCGACCTCAACACGAAACTCGGGAAATGGCTTGCCACCCGAAAAACAGTTAGGTGTGCGGCACCTGCCTCGAGAGACAGCGACCTTAGTCCGCAGAGGATCACAATACTGCTTCAAGTTTCTTCCTCCTCCGCGATTCTGCCGTCAGCGGCGTCGGGCGCTTTACCACATAGGCCATTCTGTGCGTGTGAAGAACCCTTCGCCGCCCTTCATGTGTCCCCGACACGCGGCATACCTTTGCTTAGATTAGGACAAAAAAGAATTTCTTCCCCCTTGGAAACACGTGAGCTCAGTTCCGACAATTCAGGAACGTCATACCCTTGTCCTGCAGTGTATGGCGCTATAATGGATAGATCTTAAAAGTATTTCACTACTGAGATACAAACACATTTTGGGAATAGATCTCGATACAAAAATACAGATACTCAAGATATCTCTAAGATACTCTCGCTATACTCTTGCATCGCAGTACTGCCCAGCGCTGCTATTTCAACATCAAGAAATATCAGTATGACCACCGGAACAGCTTAATGCCTGTTGTTTGTCTCAGGTGTCAGTGTGCTAAATCGCAGGAAATTTTCATGTGGCAGAACTAGAATAAGGATTTTTCATTCCTTGCTAAGCAGTATTTCCAAGCTTTCAAAGCGATTAACAGTGTTCATACATAAATGCAGGCGCCTATTTGATTGTGTGTCGTGGCATCTGCCTTGGCCAATCACTGTAAATATAGTTGAATGTGTAATAAATGCATCCACCTGCCTTCTGTTACCTTATCATTTATGAATGGCCTCTGCACTATAAGAATTACGTGATACTTGTTCATTTCACATTTCTTTTTGTCTCCTTATAAAAAGCTAAGAAAGACAGTACTGGTGTTCCTTTCTGAAACTTTGAACAATGAAAATGCGGCGGAATTTTGAAGCAAATATTGTTCTGCCGTCTTTCTAAAATAATAAAAATTGGCGCAGCTTGCACTAGTTGCGCAAAGCTGGAACCAATAGCGGAGCTAGGCGGCCTTCCTTCTGAAGTGTTTAGCGCAGATTTATCAAGACGGGACAAGAAGGGATAACACGTACACAGGCGCTAACTTTCAACAAATGATTTATTTGAACCGGATCACACATATTTATACACTGAAGAACCAAAACTCACGCATACGCAGGTACAGAGCTGTCGGGGAAAACCAGTTCTTTGTTTGTCAAAGATAGTGACGGGGTACTAACCCAATCTTTGCCAAGCCTATGAATATCTACTGATTCGATGAATAAACGAGTAGTTTTGTCAAGGTGCCTACGGACAGTGAAACACTTATCAAGTGTTTCATTCCTTCCTTGTTTCGCTTTATGTTTTACAACGTTGGTCGGGAAACCTTGCGGCCACAGAAATTGGGCGAATCCCACTATACTAACCATTGGTCCACTGGAAATAAGAATTGAAGGCACGGACGTCCAACACCAGTTAAGATTTCGGGGCAGATGCAACCAATAATTGAGAAAGACTTTAATGTAAAGTCGGCATTACTCCAGTGACCAACACCGGAGCCGCACGTTTCTGCTCCGCTGGTTAGCCATCTGTACTGAGTGCTTGATCGGTTATCACTTAAAGACAACATAATAACAGCGTGAATACAAGGTCGATGAAAGGAACAAGGTACACTTGCTGAAAATGGTCGCGGAGCCAATCACGGTTCACCACAGTCACCACAAAGCGATCATCACCACCAATACTCTAATGTAATGATAAAATTTATCCCCCCCTCCCTTCAGCATGTGGGGTCTGTGCAGGGTTGCCACTGACTTTCGAGTAAATGTCGCCAAACGACGAGCAAAAAGTCGCCATTCTTTTTTCAAATTTCGCTAAAAAGTCGCCATTCTAGATATGTGCGTCATACCTAGTAATAAAGATTTCCTCTCACGTATAGCCCCGTAGAATACAGTACCATCCAAGACCATTAAATTATATTGACGTTTCTCAATGCCAGTCGTACCGCCCGCTTCACCATGGGAGTGCATGGTGCTGCTTCTCCGAATAGCCGCAAGATGTGCGTGGTGGCGCAAGGGTGAATGAATGAAACGCTCATGATATCCTTCCATCCTTGTCCGCTCGTTTCAAAGGTAAAAGTGTGGCAAACCTTGGGCGAAAACCGTGAAAGCGTTGTTTGTAGACAGCTTTACGTACCCTTATATGAATTAAAAGGATTAAAAGATTTATTGAAGGTAACACGACAGAAGTCTTACAGGAACCGATCATTAGTGAGTCTTACACCGTTTCAGTGTCAAGTAATGTGATACCGGACGCTACCGACCCTTTCTTATAGTCACTTATATCGACACGCGTCAATCCGATGCGTTATTAATGAACAAGTAGGCAATGTAAAATGTTATATAGCAATTGTTTTCATTGCACACGCTCACCGAGAACAGTGGAAAATGCCTCAGTAAATATTTTTTTATTACACAAATAGCCGCGTATCCGCCTCTCTTCGCTATTCCAAAACAGTCTTTACCAGCTGAATTGGGGGTACTGCAACAGTGAATAAGTCACCAAGCTATTCAGAACAGTTGTTGCTTTGGCGGAACAAATGGTCGGAACACGCGGCCAACACGTCGTCAGCCCCTTCAGAAGCGAAACTTTAGAGAAGCTTAAAGCGCCGAAAGCTATAACCTTTTAGTCAAACACTGCCCCCTCGTGGTTTACATTTTGCTAGAATGTCTCTGGGGGACGTTGCCGTACCTCCTGCCTCTAGATGAATTGAGGACATACATACGAGTTATAGGACGGACATACGAAATGACGCGTAATGTGCACATTCTACTCTTGGGTCTAAAACCAAGAAAAATACAGAGAATGTTGCCGCTCATTCGTTGGGAAGACACTGAGCTTAGGATGTGTAACTCAGTGGAGATCTAAGTCGAAATCGCCGAAAATTCGCCATGTCGCCATTCACAATTTTAGGTCGCTACGGGCCCCTCAAATTTGCCAATTTGGCGAAAAGTAGCCACCATTGGTAACCCTGGGTCTGTGATACAGCTTCGCTGGACATTCCGTTCGCAGGGCCGGATGGCGGCAATTTTTTTTCTTTCTTTCTTCCTCCATTTCTTTCTCTTTCTGTCTTTACCTACTCCTTTTTTGTCTCTCTTGCTTTGCCATTTCTTGCTTTCTCTCTGTATCTATTTCTTTCTTGTTCTTTCTATCTTGTTCCTCTTTCTTCCCTTTTTTGCTTTCTCTTTCTCTCTCTATTTCTCGCCTCCTCTTTCTGTTTGTCTCTATTTCTTCTTTGTCAATCATTGTTTCTCTCTATTTCCGTCTTGATTATTTTTATATCTCTTTTTCGTGCCTACCTCTTTGTATATCTTCTCTCTCTGTCTATTTCTTCCTCCGTCTGTCTATCTTTTATCTCTTCCTTCCCTTTCTTTCTTTCTCTTTCTTTCTTTCTTTCTTTCTCTTTCTTCCTTTCTTTCTTTCTTTCTTCCTTTCTTTCTATTTATTTCTCTCTCTATGCACTCGTTATCTTGGCCATCAGGATTACTGCATTCTACTCCTGAAAGATCGGCGCACGTGTTTGGGAGCGAAGCAGAAGAGGAAGGCGGTGAAGAAGTAGTTGAGGAGAGCGCGTGCCCGTTCGGTAATTTTAGGGTAGTTTTCTATTTACTGCAATGTTCTATCTACAACACATGGCGCGCCTCTACCACAACAGCTGTGCTGTAAAACTCCTATATTGCGTATTTGCTACAGAAATTGTGCAAATCACACACTCGCCACACTGGTCCACTAAATATTAATAACGCAACATACGGGCGACAAACATCGATTAAGATCTCCATACAGACGTAAACAAAAGACACAGGATCCCTTATGCAATCTAAGACGAGTCGATACCGAAAGCCTTTTTTTCTTCTCTGTCGATGTATTGATACGGACCCGCCAACCACGGAAAACTTTCCGCACGGAAGGGGGTATTCGCTGCCTCCAGGATCGGTCCACCTTTGACCAAGCGGTGATGTCATGTGACGTCACGTGACGTGACGTAACAGTGACGTCATGACAACTTCACAAATTTCGCCGATTTGTCACGTCGTGCTGACGTCATCACGTGATGCTTTTTTGCATTGCTCGTGTTGACGCCGTCGACGCGGGACGCCGGTCAATTTTCGCTTTTGATGCGGCCTTTAAGGATTTCGCCTTAAAATTAAGGAAGACTTACAGGAAGCATCTGGATTAAACCAGTGATAAGCACCGGGGCCGCACGCTCCAGCTTGTCTTGTTAACCATCCGTACAGAATGCTTGGGCTGTGAGTGAGTGCGTGCCGGTTCATGATAATGATAATTTTCTATCTACGACGCATGGCAAACCTCGACCATAACATCTCTGCTGTAATAACCTTCTTTTTCAAACTCCGTGCAGTAACAAATGCGACTGAATTCTGGCACGAAAACGTTCTTTTAACAGGGAAGCTTCTTAGGCTAGCCGTAATTCGTGCGGTCTGCGGCTATGTGCCGTGCTGCCTACGGGAAAGCTATCATAACCATAAATGGGTATGTGCCACAGAAACTGGGTAAATACTACTACTTACCACTGGTGTAATAAAAAAAGAAAACTATCGTCATCAAATGGGTATGTGCCACTGTGCGGCTTATCAGAAAACGATCATTCTCATAAACGGGTATAAAAATAATGAGAACTGACAGACAATAATGCCAAGGAAAGTATAGGGGATTTTATTTGTAATAATTTTGATATAAATGCGAAGCAAGTAAAGTGGACGAAAAGATTGGTCAGCTGCCAGTTCGTAAAACAATCACGTGCTTCGTGACGCCCAAAGGCAGAAAAAGGGTGTTCCACACTCGCCGCCATGGCTGCGATCGGTGCTGACTAACACTCCCAGGTTTAAATGCACATATATACCCTATAAAGTGGACGGCGGGATGACCGCCGCCGTAGCTCAGTGGTAGAGCATCGGACGCGTTATTTGAAGGTCGCAGATCGGTCCCTACTGGGAGCAAGTTATCTTTTCCTCCACTTTACTTTGTTCACATATATATCCAAATTATTACAAATAACATCCCCTATACTTTTCTTGGCAGTATTGTCTGTCAGTTCTCATTAATATTGTGTGTAACAAAAAAAAACGAGCCCTTAAAAGTCCTCTTCTTTCCTTCATATACGGGTATGTGCCACAGAAATTGGTAGGTGGTACCACCAGAATAAGCACCTAGGCGTAGACTCGGCCGAACCTATCTAATACCAAATTCAACCTAGCTCCACGAATTTGAACCTCGATATAGCTAAGTTCAACCTAGCTCCTACCTAGGTCAACCTCGATATAGCCAAGCTAAACCTAGCTGCAGCAAGCTTGACCTCGATATAACCAAGTTATACCAAGTTCAACCTAGCTACAACCAAGTTCTGCCTAGCTACAACTAGAATAAGCAGCCCGCAGATCTATGAGAGGTGTGAACGCTTGGTATCAGCGCGAGGTTCTCTCTCTGGAGTTTGGACATGCGGGTCGTGTCTGTGATTTTCTGTGGTTTAACTCGAATCTGTATGCGCTGAAAATCAACGTAGAAATAATCTAGCATCTCCTAGCTAAAGCCTAGCAACATTCTATAGGCAACCTAGAAACAACCTGCATAACCCAGCTGATGCCTATAAACAACCTAGAAGCAACCAGATTAGTCTTCAGATTTCGTTCAGTTTCACTGTTTCAAGCCTTGCGCGGCTTAGTGCAAGCTTCGCAAATTTTTTATGACACTTTCGTTGTCCTTTTATGGGCCAGAATTGTCATTGATTGTACTTATAATCCTGCGTTTGGAACCTGAATATGTGCCACATTTTATAGTGTGATGTTACTTCTTGTTATTGGCTGTGCCATTATTATATTTAGTAAGAACAATGGCATACTATTCTAAACTTGCAGTTGCATTCACCAGTATTGATTGAGTGCAATGAGTGCAGTGAGCTTATCCAGCTCTTGCAATGCTACACAATATAAAAGCGGCATCATCTTTTTCTTATGTTTACAGCTTTTATCAATGAATTTTTAATGTTATTGACAACATGTATTGTGATAAAAAACGCTAAGTTGGTACCACTGAATGAGCTCCAGCTGTGGATATCTATACATGAACAGTGAGACGGTGGCATCTGAGCGTTGGTTTTCTGTGTGCAAGGTTTGAGACACGGATATGTATCACATACATCTGACTTGTCCTCTAACAAATTACTCTATAACTGACACAATCTTGTATCAAATATGCTGCACAAAATATTTATTTTGCTCAGCTATATAGTCAGGTTTCTCACACAAGAAATACGCACAGTAAAAATAAAATTGAGTTGTAATAAGAGAGCTTGCTCAAACTTCAAGTGCATTGCATGTGGCACTATTTTTTACGCCAATAACTGCTTGTGATTTAGTTCGTTGTTCATCGTACGTTGTTCTCTTTCTATTAGGTACGTGTCACAAAATATGAAATGAATCTGTTGTCAATCTTGGATGTGCATTATATTTGAACCTCCACTATATGCATTGTTTCGAAAGTGTGATGCCACTATTGTAGCGTTATCTACACTGGCCTAGCCGAGCCAGTTTTGCGTGGCGCCTCAAGAGCCGTGCTGTGCATGCGCGAGGATCAGTGATGTCCACAGCTGGCGCAGCGGAGCCAGCCCCTCCCGCGCACTCCGCCGCCGCCGGTCTGCGCTTTCCGGAGGAGTGACGTCGTAGCCCTGGCAGACGTGCTGGCGCCGGCGCGCTCGCAGCTATTCGCCTTCGCTGTGCAGTCGCCGTTCGACAATGCGCTGAAGCCTCTTGATAGCGCCTGTAATTAAGGTTTGCCACTGTGGTATAGCCATGGAGAAGGAAAGCGCAAATGCTGCTCAACGGCGCAGAAGCGCGGAGAAGCTTAACTCATCGGATCCCGAAGTAGTTGCCTGGCAAAATAAATATACATATGCCACATAATACGTATACCGTGTGTGTGTCATTGGAGAAGCAGTAAGCATGATAATCAAGCTCATCCCAGACAATCAGGAAAGCTAAGAATAATCAGCTGAACCTTTGCTAACCCTACGTTATCCTGGCATAGCCGAGCTAAGCCACTGCAACATTTTTGTCAAGTCCTATGGTTTATAACTATCGTACATTTTAGTGACGGTTTTTTACAGCGAAAGCTGTTATGAGATCATTTCACCGGCCGTTTTTGGCGCCGTAGTTGTCCGCCGCCGCCGCCGCCGGTGTCCGTAACCAGTATCGATCGAAATAAGAAAAAAAACGAAACAAGAAAAAAATTCCAGGATGGAACGAGGCTCAAACCTGGGCCCTCTGCGTGGGAGCCCAGTATTCAACCTCTGAGCCATGCCGGTGCTTGAAACTGCTTTGGAAAAAGGTCCTATACAGGCTTCATGTCGGGAAGGAACCACATTAGCATATGCAATATAGCGTGGTAGAAGAGTAAAATAAGCACCAAGCGTCGCACAACGCGAATTCTGTAACGAGGCGTCACACAATGCGAATTGCGCAACGAGTAGGTTGTGAAATGCTTTCAACCCATTAGAAAGATCTCTGCCATAATTCTTCATCGTCTCAGGCACAGCATCAACAAAGTGCGCATAATGACTTACATGCGTTTAGCAGGTACCACGGATCTCCGTAAAATGACGAAAAATGGCACAGTGCCTGCTGCCCTACATCTCAAAAATTAGAATGATCTAGAGCGTAGTGGGTTCCTCGCAAGTGCACTTGTATTGGTTGCCAAGGAAGCCTATAAGCGCAGATTCATTTCCTCGGGGTCTCAGTAAAATTACAATGCTTTATAGCGTAGTGGGTTCCTCGCAAGTGCACTTGGATTGGTTGGCAAGGAAGCCCATGAGCGCATGATACATTTCCTCGGGGTCTCAGTAAAGTTATTCGCCCCCCCCCCCCCCGTCTCTTACCCACGTCAACGTATGTTATACAGCATGACGGGAGAGGGAAATAGCGAGCGGGCGTCACCCAATGCAAATTACATAACTGGTGGGCCGTTTAAAGCTTCCAACCCATTACAAATGGCTGAGCCATAATTCTTCATCGTCATCAGTCGTCGCGTCAACAAAGTGCACATAATGCCTTACAGACGTGTAGTTGGTGCCTCGCTTCTCCGCAGAATGACGAATAATGGCTTAGTAGGTGCTCCTAACTTCACAAAAATTGTGATTTATGGCGTAGTGGGTACCTTTCTAGTCTAGTTGTATTGTAGCCCCAAGAGAGCTTACAACGGGCTCTAGAAACGCCGCTCTTCCAGCTTTCGCTGTGACTGTGCTGCGGTGTCAGCGCAGGCCTGGCGTTTTTTTTTTCAGCTGTTTGCGTGTTTTGCATGAAACTTTATTTGTGAGCTATTTTTTAAAGTCATGTACAAGTCCTTTTCAAGTTTTAGCCTGCTACTTCAAACAATTTTATGATTCTTCATATGTTTTAGGACTGCTTGGAGAAGCTGAAATAATTACGCTCGAATTTTGATTTATTGCAACAGTATTATTGCTTTATTGCAAGCCTGAGACGCGTGCTAAAATGAAACATTAAAAGAAATCCGACTAATAAGTTATTTCTTCAGAACTATGCACTCCTTAATTGCACAGTATGATGATCAAAGTTTTAAATCGGATCTATCCTTTCATCTGCACATGGATGTCCGCGTTATTTTATGGACTTCGTATTGTTTTTTGTATATATGTTTTACTCATATTAGCTCAACAAAGTTTACTGAAACTTGATACATTTATTCATTTATTCATTTATTCATTTATCATCTCTGGCAGTCTAAAAAGCCAGTGTAATTCGTTTTTAGCGATTAAAAGCTATGTAGGCCGTAGTAAAGAGCATCAAATGCTATGACGTCACAGCGAGTTGCTGTGGAGACTTCAATGTGGCGGGAACATCAAAAATACACGTAACAACTCTGCTAAGCGTATTTTTGTAATTACGCCTTTTATTCTTTTTTTTTCATTTATTTTTTGGTGACCTCACCGCATGCATCCCCCTGTTCTAGCCTCAATGGTGAGATGTAGTTTCGGATGAAAACTGTTTTAATTCTACTTTTCACTGAAAATATGAGTGTTCAAGCAGTTTTATTTAGGGATGTTTCAGTAAATGTATGTTAACCCTGTATAGCACGAATTTCGAAAAAGTCATTTGAAAAATTATTTTCTCAACTTTCATCATAAGATAGACGAAGAAGAACACATGCAAAAACCTTCAGATTTATTGTGACTGCAATAATGAAGATACAGGTTTGTGCCGAATGTGGCAAACCATGCAGATTGGCGGGCGATATTGCTGACATGGCGGAAAAGCAAAATATCACTGATTGAGGTTTTGTTAGGTGATGTGTGGAATGAAGCAAAGCATTTGCTTCCCGTGTTGAGGCATAATTGGACATTTCACTTAGTGCATCTGACCGCGGAGATCTATATACAAGATGGCCACTTACACGTTTGTCTGTTCGCATGTTGCCGCCTTGCTATAGTTTCCTGCTCGAATTACCAACCACTGATTTGTGGTTGGGAGCTCAGGTGCTGGCGAAATTGAAAAAACTAAATATCGACTGGAACTGGTCGGAGTTCACATAATTTTTTCATGTACCCACGCCAATATTCTAACAAAAAATTGCCAGGTACGGTTGCTGGCACCTCAGACTTTTATGAAGCTAAAACCTGCCACCACAACCTAAATCCTGCACAACAGAGCTGTGCTGCGTGATGTCAGAGCTTGTGCTTTATTTATATTTATTTTGTGCAGCACAACATCGATTGCAAAATATTGCGCATTTCGTTACTAAAATGCATACTGTGCCAAAGATGGCACATACCGAGTTCCGGCTCTATGCCGTAGTGGCAAGAGAAATGGAGAAAAGTAATAAAGAGCATGAATTTTTAAGGTCACGAGATATCCGAGAATAATTTTTTCATGCTGATGCCACTAAAAAAAGGTTGCGATAAAAAATCGCAATTGCTGTTGTTCGCTCGCCGACCTTGCACGTGCACTGCGAAATCTATTTCACGTCTGTTTTTCTTACTGCTCCATGGATGGCAGTAATTTTTTTATGTTAAGTGCTCATAACTGTGAATTGCTGTGGCAGTGTCACATTCTCAACTGAGTCTCTTGCGCCCTCAGTAAAAAATGTTAATCTGTATGTGCCAAATATGGGACGCTATGCAATAGAGGGTTCAGTATATTAAAATATTTTAGTGCAAAAACAAGGAATGTATTTACTGTGAGTGTATGCGTGCCACATCACACAATATCGCAAATCTGAACTCTAGATACAACACTGTCTTGTGTTCATTTAGATAAGAGTTAAGCTATCCAACTGCTACACTACAGAATTTATTGGGTGTTTAAATTGGCTTCAGAAGCAGCTTATTCTAAGGCTACACTTCAGTGCTTTATTTTGAACAAAAGGCTGGATTTTTTTTATTTACAAATACTGCAGGCCCTCCTCGGGCTCATACAGGAGTGAAATGCAAACAATACAATCAGACAATAAATAGTTATACACTGGATAGCTTGGCATAATTGAAAGAATACCTAAATAACAAGCACACACCTGGAAAGTCCTATCAATGTTCAGTGCATATAAATTTTTGTTACACAACAGAACTGCACTCAACTAAAAACATTTTAAATATAAGTAAGCCAGTTGAATTGCTCTCAAATCAAGGTATTTTCAATATACATCACTTACGTCAGAAAAACTACTACTTTCAATGTGTTTCGTAAATGAAGCCGTCGAGGCAGCATTCACTGCTTCCGCATATGACGCATTCCAATGAAAAATTGCACGAGGAAAGAGAGCGAACTTGTGGACATTAATGTGGCTAGGTGGCTGCCTCAAAGTTTTATTGTGATTCGTTCTGGCTGAATGTTTTGAAGGTTGCTGAAGATAACGTTCCCGTCATAACATGAAGTCCCCATGATGAAGTTGGTAGATGAATTTTAATCTGGATACTATCCTGCGCTGCTCAAGTTTTTGTAAGCTTGCCCTGTTACGTAGATTCCTTACAGCGGAATATATAAAGCGCAAAGCTAAATTTTGGTCTCTTTCGAGTTTTTTGATCAAGTATTGTTGCCAAGGGCTCCAAATAATGTCGGCATACTCCAATTTTGGTCGAAATAGTTCTTTATATGCTTTCAGTTTTACCGTGGGAGGAGTATTACGCAGTTTTGTCTTCAAAAAGGTAAATTTCTTCAGTGCACCCATACATGCATTTTCAACATGCACTTCCGAGCTGAGGTTACCGGTGAGTGTGACTTCTAGGTACTTAACGCGATCAGTTCTCGTGATGGTAGCATTTCCTAAAGAATATGTAAAGTTGAGGGGCATCGTTTTGTTGGTAAACGTAATGAAATTTTTCAAGGATTTGTTTTTAGTCCCCACCTTGCACACCATTTATTAATTGAGCTTAAGGCATCATTAAGTTTAATTTGGTCTTCTTGAATATTTATGGTTGTGTATACTACGCAGTCGTCCACAAATAGTTTAATTTGGATCGGTGGCTCGACGCAAAGATGAATATCATTATTATAAACTAAAAAAAGAAGAGGCCCGAGGACTGCGCCTTGCGGAACACCGGAGTACACTGCCAACTCCTCCGAGAGACAGCCATTTATGGAAACACGCTGTCTTCTGTTTCTCAGGTAGCACGCGATCCATGCTACAACCTTCCTTTCAATGCCTATAGATAATAACTTTGTTTGTTAAATTCTGATGGGGAACTACATCAATTGCCTTAGAGAAATTTAAGAAAATGTCATCGGGCTGACTTTTCATAATGAGCGTGTTAATTAATTCATAAGTTATTTCAGCCAGTTGGGTAACTGTAAATAAATAAAGGCTTTATTTCTTCTGTAACATTACAGAAATCAGATCTAAATCCATGCTGATGGGCATAAAGTAGTTTGTTATTCTCTAAGTAAGTGATGATGGCCTTAAATATAATATGCTCAAATAATTTACAGCAAGCACCAGTTAACGAAACGGTCCTAATTGTTAACTTCCAGAGCGGAGCCTGATTTATGTACCGTGATTTTTTTCCCGAGCGCCAATCATCCGGAATAACTGCAGCGTCTAACGACAAAGTGTAAATGCGATGTAAATATTTTGCCACCCAAACAGCATATCTACTAAAAAAGTATTTGATATTTCGTCAGGACCAAGTGATTTCTTTACGTCTAGTTTGTGCAAAAGGCTAACACCATTCTCAGTTATTTCTACTTCTGGCATAAGGCAATCGTAGTCGTATGATCACAACTGAGCATGCGTGGCTGTCCGTGTGAAAACGGACTGGAAATGTTGGCAGTGACAGTCCCGTCAGCAATGCTTTCTCCCGCTACTCTAATCTCTGAAATGCGTCGTTTATCTTTTGACAGATAGCGCCAGAGTTTTTGGGGTTCTTTCGTCATGAATGACGGTAGAGGAACAGAAAAAAAATCACAGTTTCGCCGCAAGGGCGAAGCAATGAATGCGATAGCAAGAAACTAATGCTATACGAAGTGAGGCTCGCCAATGGATACTCTCAGCTTGAACAGCGCTCCTGTTGCAAAGGCGGCCGAAGCAGCGAAGGAAACTAGCGTGCTTCAAGTGTCGAGCTGTGACACTTGATAGTTCGCGCTCATCTTCTGTTTGTTCGTTTAGCGGCGTCGTTTAGCGGTGCTCCGTAACATGAGCGCGGACATCACGGTGAAAGCTTGAAACATCCCTCTTGCCCTCACCACGAGAAAACCGCGGAGCAGACAGCGGAAGGCCAAGGTTCTCCTTGCGCAAATATAAGAAGCAGCGAGCGAGCTCGCCGACGACTTTTAAATGCGCCCGTCGCGCTCCTAGCGCCATCTCGCTGGTAATGAAGAAACGCTTATAAGCGCCGGCCATCTCTGAGTCCGTCCAGCGGTAAAGGGTGTGTATATAACGCTCGCCGTTAGCTACGTAGAGGATCTGCGTTCCGTGGCGTAGTGGTTAGCGCCACCCGCTGCGGAGCAAGAAGTCCCTGGTTCGATTCCGGGCTTCGGAAGCATTTTTCTGAATTATTTTTTTTGGGGGCTTTTATATATATATACATACTTATACATATACGATGCATGACGGCGACGGCAAAATCTAGCCGAGACTGTCCATATAATTGCTATCTAAATAAAAGCTTCCTTTTGCCGATCGCGTTAGTTCTCGCAGCTTAGAAGTAAGGCTTGAAAAATAACTCGTGTTCTGACGCTTGCGCCGACGCTTAATTTTTCGTTTCCAATGAATCATTTCTCGCGTGAACCACGGATATTCTCTATTAATACGTTTCTGTTTTAAGGGCACATATTTTTGCTCGCAAAAGAGAACTATCTCTGTAAAATTTCACCGCATTTCATTAACGTCATAAACTTGGCTAAAACAAAGCACGATTCGAAATAGTCTAAAACAGCGTTATCATCCGCATGAGTGTAATCTCTTACGAAAGTATCCCACGGCCTAGTAAAAGCACGTGTGCCTGAAACAGGACATCACAGAGCAAGCAACTTGTAATCGGATATCCCCTCTTCTACGCTGGCGGAACAACCTTGAAGTGAGCTGCTAACGAGTGCCAAATCAAGGAGAGAGGATGATGAACTCTCAACCCTGGTAGCCTGAGAAACTAGTTGTTGTAAGCAGAAGTTGAACGCGGTCGTGATCAGTATTTCTAGACTTCGGGATTCTTTGACATCATAAGAAAAGTCAGCCCAGTTTATACCCGGTAGATTGAGATCTCCTGTTGTTATAATCCGGGATCGAGAATTCGTATTATCTGCAAGATAGTCCTGAATGGCTTCTAAGTATTCGGGCGAAGAACTCGGTGGTCGATACACGCCCACTAAAAGTATACTTTTACCAAGAAATTTAATCCTGCACCACACGCTTTAATGGTTATTAATGCCATCCAAGAGAGTAAATGCGACGTTGTTTTTAATGGCGATAGCCACTCCTCCCCTAGTGACTCCCTATCTTTACGGATAATCTTCTAAGAAGAGGGTACGACCTCCGAATCTTGCACATCTGCATGTAGCCATGTCTCAGTGATTACTAAGACGTGTGGATGATACCAGGAGATTACGTCTTCAAGGGAACTGGCTTTATTAACAACACTGCGCGCATTCAGTGAAACAACTCTGAGAACCTCGCTTACAGGCTGTCATTTTTTACTGCTGATTCTCGCGTTCTCTCGGGTAGTTGCAGAATGACGAGAATCCTGCCGGGCCTGCGCATCACGTCGTGTAACTTCCAGCCGTTGGTTTCAAGGCTTGTCCCAGATATAAACCTTATCGTCTACTTTCAGTTTATCCAACAAGAGTGAAAGCTTTGCTCCATCGGCCTTTTCCACTGTTGTCGAATGCCGCGATCTACGGCGTAAGTCGCGAACGCTGTCGGAAAAATCTTCAGATATGGTAATCTGTGTTCCCTTTAGCTTAAAGCAAGCTGACATTATCGTAGCTTTCTCAGAAAAATCAGAGCCTTAACGTAATTGCTCGCTGTTTCCCAGCGCGTTTAAAACCAACTCTGTGGATGCGCTCGATCGAATTCACTTGGCGCCGAGTAAGTCCTTAAATACTTGTTGTTGAACTCTGTCTTGCAGAGATTTGTTATCCTCTTTTGATTCTTCACTTGAGCCATAAATCGTCAAGTTGTTCCTTCAAGTTCGGTTTTCAAGGTCATCAACCTTACTCGAAAGCACATTCACTAGTTCCCTCGTCTCTATTGAAATTGAAATTTATTCCGCAACAAGAACACGTTACGAGGAGGGCAGGTAAAAGCTGTGAGAACAGCTTGAGTAGACCTGACCTCCTAGTACACAGGGTAGCACAGACAACGTGCGGCTAAGTACAACCAAACTAAAGAAAACTATGTTTCACAATGCGCTTTAAAAAAACCAAAACAAAATAAAAGATTACAATGCAGGCATAAAAAAGGTAGTAGCCACATCACATTATCGCAGTTGTTTTGGTGATATCCTGGATATGTCAATGTTGTCTTCATTAATTATGCGGTTTGGAAGTGTAGGCAGTTGAAACTTTAAAGGGGTACTGACACGAATATTTTGAGTTGTCGTTTTTTTGCGTCAAATGAAAGGTCAAGCCCTCAAGAGCCTAGAAAAGGTAGTGCTAAGCGCGAGTGCGCCCTAAAAAACGTAATTACAGTATGTTTTTAAAAGCTAGTTTCGGTTCCTACTGTACCCTGACGTCACAACACGGTATGGGCTTCTCGTCACGTGCTTGCACAATATATAGTGACGTTTCCACGCACAAGCGGCCATTTTGGAAGTTTTGATGACTTACAAGCGGCCATCTTGGAAGTTTCGGTACCTAACGTCATCACAACAAGCCAGACTGCTGCGTGAAGTCACCAGAATTTGTACTGTAGCCTGACGTCAAGCTAATGTCGATGTCAGTAGGTGCGCCATGGAAAAATTGACTTTCATATCAAATTAAAGTATCTTATCAGCATTTGCTGAGCTTCACACTTGCTCAGAGCCGTCTCTGCATACAGGAGATATGTATGGCAGAGTAAACTCGCCTTGGAAAAAAGGTGTCAGTACCCCTTTAACATTTGATTTCCGTATTTTGTTCTACATTTCGACATGTACCACACTTCAGGTTGACGTACATTATAAGCAGGGACATTTTTCTCTAACCTTGCTATTCTTGCAATTGTATCATTATTTTTCAATAATCCGAACTTATATAGACGACTTAGTTTGTAATCATGTATTGATGCAACCTGAATGATGCAATATTTTTGAAATAATTCTGCTGTGTGAGAGCTATGTGGTACTTTACAGGCTAGACGCAAAGCTTTCTTTTGCACGACTGTAAGTATGCTTATGTTTACAGTTGTCGTTGTGGACCATACAAGAAAGGCATAATTCAATAAAGAAGAAAACAACGAGTTATATATGAGCATGTTGACAGAAACACGTTGCTTCGTGCTCGACCAGCTTTTCCTCACATTTTTGTAACCGACCAAGCTCTTTTTCCATTGACGCTATCCTTTCTTGCACACCACCTATAGTTATTTCCACTTGTTTCAGGTTGGCGGAAAGCATGGTTAGCGTCTTATTGGTTTTTGTTTGCTCTAGGATTTTTTTTGAGAAGCTGGCTGTTTACAGTAGCCTCGGATTCTGATTCCGAGGACGGACCGGGGTTAAGCTTCAAGTCCCTCGATGCTAACAAGAGCAATCTAATAACATGCAAACAATCACACAGCGAAACAAACAAACTTTGTGGGCTTGGCAGCACTATCAAAGTAACAGAATCGTTGTGAATAGAGTAGACAGGATATTTGTCACCAACCTGGACGAAAAAATTGGCCGCGTATCTGCGTGCTTCGCTGCAAATGTCGTCTAAAGACGATAGAAGAGGCGCTGCGTGAGATATGGACGCCATCCGGCAATACTTCGGGAAACATGAGTGCTGTGTTGCGGGCTAGTAGTCCCGGCGCAGCGGCAGGCGAAGACCGGCGGTGACCAACGCGACCGGTGGGGACGCGGGCCAGCCCGAACACGCTGTTTGGCGCGATGCGCCGAAGGAGAAGAAACGTCCGCACTCAACGAGTACTCTCCACAAACTCTCTTACTTACACGTTGCCTGGGTAAAACAGGAATGCCAGAGCGGCACCCCATGGCATTCATACAGTGCAATACGGAACCGAAACCGAAACACAACAATGAGCTCGTGCAGAGGGCACGGAGGAAGACAAGTTTCAGCGCAGTCGCATTTTCAGCGCACCTTAAGAAACTAGGGTTGTAACATTGTAGGGCGAGTAGGCCAGAAGGACCGTCACGACGAAAACCTGCCTCCTCAGCATAGGTCGGCAAACTCACACATGAGTCGACTCACTCAGACTCACTCAGACTCATATCGAGACGTGAGTCTGAGTCTGAGTGAGTCCGGGTGAGTAAAGTATTTGTGAGTATGAGTCCGAGTGAGTTCTGTTGGGAAAAAATTTGGTGAGCCTGAGTCCGAGTGAGTCCGGTTGAGGAAATTTTTGGTGAGTCTGAGTCCGAGTGAGCCCTAAGGGCAAAATATATTTCTTGAGTGAGTCTGAGTGAGCTCCATATTTTTTGCCGACCTATTGTCCTATCTACTCAACTTCAGCATTACTATCAGCCTTATGTCGGCTCACGTTTATACTCACGTATAGTCCAGCATACTTCAACGCGCTACCGTTCATACGTCAGCTCAATATTTATTGATCAGAGGGGTGAGTTGAGAAGGGGGAGGGGGAGGAGGTGCCTTGACCTCCCCCCCGTAAACTTTTCCACGGGAAGTTACTGATAAAAATGTCTCGTGTGAGTCATCTCTTTCAATAGAAAGGTCCTTATTGAACTGCAAACTCAGACAACTCGTATTTGAAGGTACGAAATGAAAAGGTGCTAAGTAGCGCACCAATTATGCGAGATATTGGCGTTAAAGAGCATTGACATTATGGTAGAAAAAGGCTAATTATAGGATAACGGACTCATGAGTCGACTCACTCAGACTCACTCAGACTCAGATCGAGCCGTGAGTCTGAGTCTGGGTGAGTTCGAGTGAATTATATTTTGGTGAGTCTGAGTCCGAGTGAGTCCGGTTGAGAAAAATTATAGTGAGTCTGAGTCCGAGTGAGTCCGGATGAGGAAAAGTTTGGTGAGTCTGAGTCCGAGTGAGCCCTAAGGGTAAGATATGTTTCGTGAGTGAGTCTGTGTGAGCTCCACATTTTTTGCCGACCTATGCTCCTCAGTCGTATTCGCCTGGAACGTTGGTGTGGCTTCGCGTTCCCTCCTCCGCTCCTGGCCTTTCCACAAAACTACTGCCTAAGTACGAAGGCTCCTACCTCGTCCTACGTCAAGCATCCCCAGTTAACTATATGATTGAGCCTGTTCAATCATCTACGGACCGCCGTCGTCGCCGCCGCGAGACTGTTCACGTCGATCGACTGAAGCCGCATTATGACCCACCAGTTGTACCTGTTCCTTAGGTCGCCAGGATGGCTCCTTTTCCGCGGGGGAGTGATTTGTAACATGGTAGGGCGCAGACAAGAACGCCTGCGAAAGAAGAAGACGAAGACGGTTGTTGTTGGCGCTCGCGCTTGCTCGGCTTGGACCGCTGATCGCTTCAGCTGTGGCAATCTTTAATTAAACGCGTTACTGTCTCAACGTTAAACGCATACCATCAAGGTCTTTAAAATTGCGTATCTATGTATTTTCTATTAAAGGAACACACCACCTAATACTTACCTAATGATGTTACGCCTCAGATATGCGTAATATTTACTTTTTGATCGACAACGTTCACAAGTATGAGCAGCCGTACCAGTTCAAGATGGGTGGGCGGTAAGCAAGTGGTTCAACTTTGGCCGGTTGGCTGAATCGGGTGACGTGCCGACAAACAGAAAGACAGACCAAAATTTCTGCGTTTAAGTTCCCCAAGAAAGACTATCGTCTTTAAAAGCAGAAATACATGAGCGTCCGTCCGAACAAGGTGCTGCCAAACCCACTGAAAGGGCGCTGAAGATGAACCTTCTGGTAAGTGTCCGTTGACGTCACACGGCGAACTTGATGGCGTCGACACAACACCTGAGGCGTAGCTTTCCATGACGGTGTTCCATCGAGACGTTGTACCTGCGCATGCGCGATGTTACTGGCTTGGGGTGAAGGAATCGCTGCAAATCCCACGGCGACATCCGCCCGCAACAGGGCAATCTGGACGAAAAAGCACAAATGCATGAGCGTCCGTCCGAACAAGGTGCTGCCAAACCCGCTACCGCCGCGCGCTGGCAAGGGCAAAAGGTAGATGTTCTGTCCTTTACGGGGACCCCAGCACCCGAATGTTCACGTTCAGAGGACTTAATGTCCACTGAAAAAGAAACTGAACAAAATGTTTGCCGCCGCTATTTTCAGTGAAACTCGACGATCGTGTGGTGAAATCGGTAGATACAACCTTCATTTCATACATAAACTAACGAAAAATGATGAAACTGATGCGCAATTCCCAAACTGTCGCGTCTAGCGACCGCACCGTCAACTATAGTCGGCTACAACTTTAGAAGGCAGCGGCATTTTCCCCTCAAAGGCGGATGCACACGAGCCTCCACCAATAGGCACGCTCTTCAGGTGACGTCATGAGCCGGACGGCCGGTGACTCCGCCGATGGAGAACATGCCTAACATGGCCGCCCTTTTTAGATGCAAAGCAGCCTTTGTTCGGGGTTGTGTCCGTCCATTGGCGACCGTCCGCTTTCTACCACCTAGCATAGTTATCTGTAACATATTGAGCGCGCGCTCGCGCCAAGGAGGTCTTCCTCTAGTTCTTCGACCGCCTTGATGATGATACGTGCAGAGCACTTTAGGGGCGCGGGCTGCCGTATGCCGTCATAGCTTGGCGTAATGCAGGCAAAACCATGTGTGCTGGCACGCACTAACGCGTTCGGGCCTGTGTAAGGGGCTGGGTAAGACGCTGTGACCTCTCTCCCTTACACTCTCTAAGCAATCACGTGATGGCGTCGGGGAGCGAGATTCTAGTTAGAAAATCGTTGGCGCAAAACAAGAACGAAGACGTAACACGGACAAGCGCACACTCGCAACTGATTTTTATTAAACCGACGCTCATCTTCTGGAACACTCAGGCATGCGTACAACACACAAAAACAACAACAAAGTATATACATATATATGCACAAAGACCTATCTCCACAACCTCTCAGATAGGAAGGCAAACTCACTTTCAAAAAGCGGCAAGGACGGCACGCTGATGCATTGGTCTCCGAATTGCTTAATGTACATCGCCTCCGCTGAATACATGAATACAGTGAATACAGTGAAATACATGAATACATGAAATACATGTATACATGAAATACATGAATACAGTGAAACCTCGCTGATACGAATCTCACGTGACCACCAAAAATATTCGTATCATCAGAAATTCGTATCACCAGAAAGCATGGAAAATTAGCACGGGACAAAGAAAGCTGGCGTACATTTTCATTTATTGTTTTTCAGGGCCGCAGCAACGTCAAGAAGAACCCTGAATGATTGTCAGTTACGTTTTTAGATCTCGGAAATCATACCAGCACTCGTAAATATCCGGCCCGTACGCGCGTATTTAATTAATGAACCAGGTGCGTTGTGACCCGCGACAGCAGTAACCCCTTCCAAATTTTAGTATGCTTTTTTGCGTGACCCTAGAGTACTGCAGCGAAAGTAACTAAAGAAGTTCTTTGACGCGCTGGATCAAGAGCACAAAATTACAGAACCACGGTCCTGTGTTACAGTTTTGTTATCGCGGAGATGTTGGGGATGTTTTTTGGGAGATTTGCGGCCGTGCCCGCACAAGTGCGACCTCAACGGTCGCGCATATTGACGTTGTGAGGCCTTACTCCTTCGCCAAGACCATCCTCATCTTCTTTCGGTCCTCGTCCACCTTTCATGCGATGTCTGATGTGCGAGGCAGGTACGTGTAAACACAGTAACAACGACAGCAGCCCGCGTCGATGCGTTAGAAAAAGAAAGCATGGCGCTAATGTCCTCTGTAATGTAAACACGAAGGCACACGGAGGCACATAAGAGCCTCAAAGATTCGCGCACACAATCTCGGAGGCCGTGACGCATCTCTGAAGGTTTATTCTGATCGTAAGAAACGTGTTTTTCTTACACCGTGATTCTGACGATTTGGCGGTGCAGCGCGCATGCCCACGCTTGCGTTGCCGCGCTCGCACGTGCTTGGCGCGTCTTCCGCGACAGCGTGGACAGCATTCCTTCGTACCTGGGCGGTAGCGTACGTTCGTATCAAACGTCGCTGTGTGAAAATCGGTTCGCAACAATCGTACTCCATTACATTGCAGGCCAATGGGCCTTGGCCGGGACCAACGAAAAATTCGTATGAGCCGTGATCATATCACTGAGGTTTCACTGTACATGATATGTTTTTTTCTTGTTAACAGTTATCGCATACTGAGGAAGACGTTAAAAGAAATACAGTCATGATACATAAGTTGTACAACCAAGGACAATTACATGATGTATCCCACCCCTTAGGTAACACCCCTATAAACGGAGCCTTTAAGGTAAATAAACTGAACTGAACTGAACAATTACCCGTACAGCTGGGAAGAAAAACTGCGATCTAGACAGCCCGATAATTGAGGGGAGGACATGTTGAAACTTATTATTATGGCTTCTGCATGTAGTCCATGGCCAGCGCCGCCAGAATCATTAACAAGATGTGGCGAAATCTTCGTGATGATTCTGTCATGGCTCCCACTCGGTATCTGATCGAATGCTGGCAAGCAAGACAGCCACCTACATAAGTAGTAAACTGCACAGATGGTAATAATCCCAAAGCCAAGAAAAGAGTTGCAACTAGATAACCTCGGGCCCATTTCATTAACATCATGCACAGGCAAGCCTATTTATCATGTAATTCTCACATGACCAAGTACAATAAAGTCACATCAATGTTAATTTATTGACATGCTGAAATGGTCATACCAAGCCAGAAGCTACATATGTACCTTGACGTGGCATTGATGATCTAGATCTTTTCCTGCATACTGTGATCAGGTTCAGGCCAAAACTGTCCGCACACAACGTTATGCTACAAATTGAACCCTAAATAATAGACGTGTGATTGCAGATATTGCATACCAAAGCAATCGTTATTATGAGTCTCATGAAGACCTTTGACAACATCACACACGATGCTGTTAAAGAGAAGCTACAAAAGCTAAACATACCTACATGAATGTAAGGACACCCATGTGTACCACGTGATGGTAATCGTAACAGGTGACACCAGGTGATGGTAATCGTAACAGGACATCGGATCAGGTGACACAGAATTCAAGAGCTAGCGAACACCTCGGAGATTGGTTCTGTCTCCCTTTCTGCTTAATGTATATGCTTAGTGGAAGAAATGAATAGCATAAAAGCATTACAGCATGACCTCTAAGCTAATGGCATCATGCTGTGGGTGGGTGACAGCAATGGTCAGATAGAAAAAAAAACTGTGCAATACACCATACACAGGCTAAACCATATGATAAAATAATGACGTGGCTTAATTATCTAAAGGATATCCAGTTGTCATTCTGCCATGAAAGAGGCCAACTTGGTACGCCTAGTGCAGGCCTTCATTATCATGCGCTGTATGCAACACCCTACCAAACTCCAAATGTCAGGGAGGGATCATTAAAGATAGTGCAATATTACGACTCACACAGAGTCCTATGGGCACACACATCAATCAGTCAATCATGTTTGTTATTTTCGTCCTTCGTTTACACGATAAAACGAAAAAAGGTGGCAAGGGAAAAAGCTGCTTCGTCGCAGCTTGACAGAGCTCCAGAACATGACTCAATGAACTTGACATAATAAACTACACAGACGAAGGCAAATATTCCCCATAATGTACGCAGATATCTTTAATTACTCCCCCTAAGTAGAAAGATTCACCCCAAATCACACAAGAAAAATACAGGAATGATGCGACAATGTACGTAGCTCTTTGTAACGTGCCCGTTGTAACAGATGGCAATCCCAAAGTGGGAGGCTCAATGTGAGCTGAAAACGCCTAGGGAGCCTAGGAATTGCCCATTGTATTGGAAATGGCTTACACGTGAGCCAAATATGTAATCAATGAAAGAAGGGATTTTTGAGGGCTCAGTTTTTTTGTTTGACACAACCTTAACGAAAACCAGCAGATAATGAATCCAAGGGTATAGGGGACGTTAATTGTACCGTTTTAGGTGCATCATTGTACTAATTGTGATATAGATGTCAAGAAAGTAAAGTAGACAAAATGGCAACTCTCCGTCGTCAGGGACTGAACCTGCAACCTTCGATAACGTGTCCGATGCTCTACCGTAGCTCAATTGGTAGAGAATTCGGCGCGTTATCCAAAGGATTGCAGATTTGGTCCCTGATGGCGGCAAGTTGTAATTCTGTCTACTTTACTTTCTTCACATCTATGTCACAATTAGTACAATGATAGACTTAAAATGGTACAATTAACGTCCCCTATACCCTTGGCTTCATTATCTGACAGTTTTCATTAAGGTTGTGACAAATATGTAATCAGCAGCTCCAAAACCTCACTCTGCAACTTCACCAACGGTGCATCTCGCTGAAAGAACAGCAAATTATGTCTCAATGATTGGGCACCTGTACACTATACCTTCCCAGAAATGAGGCGGCTCGTATGGCTTGCACAATTACCTAACGAGCCACCAAGGTGCACCCTCTAAGGTCAAGAAGGAACTGCATAGTTAGCTACAGGGAGATCTTAAGTCGTTACAGACTGGAAAGAGCCCAGTATACCCCTATGCATCCGACAATTGCTGTGCACCAAGCGGTGACCTGGTGTCTCCTCTAAATCGATAACGCTTGAACCTGGTGGCTTATTATCACTGCCACCCAGGCCATTATTTGGAAAAATGTGAACAATGTAAGAAACAAGTAGACCAACCACGCATTCTATGGCTTGCCCTGGGTTGATTCGACAGGGCCACATACTAAGTAATGATGCACAGTGAAAGTCCGTGCTGCTCATATCAGCCAAGAAAGAGCAACACTGGGCCATCCCACCGGCTAAAGACGGCCCCGGGCCCAAGGGTTACTAGTCACCATTTAGGTGCCCATTTATTGCCAGAAACTGCTGGACACAAAATAACGTATCTCTTTCTTTGTTCTCTTCCTGACATCTTTCTCTCTATATATAAAACCACACAGTGAAGCTGCAGCACAAAACAATAACCTTGTGGAAATTTAATTCTTGCAACTTGTAAAATTTCTGAACACGATAGTTCTACTCTACCAGAAACACTAAATGTGTCCAGCCATGCCTGAAGTTCTTGTGCATAAAAATGTTCCACATACCTAAGTGGTGAGCTTGATGGAGCATTTAAGTGAAAGTAGTGCACGCATGAAATTTCTTGACTTGTCTAATGATTGTTATACATAGCTGCTTGTCAGACGTTTTCAAGAATAGAGTACGTACATAAAAGCGAATATTTATATTGATGACAACATAAAACGTTTGCAGGGAACACAATATTCACATTTCTTGTTCCTGGTCTAAATGGTTTCTGCTGTCCCTTCAATATACTTAGCCATATGTCACACAACAATTAAACCATGCATAGTACATTATCAAAGTGCACAATAAATAAGCAGTGCCATGACATGTGTGATCCTGCTCTCAGCAATGATGAAATTCGAGAATGATTGACTAATGACTGTGGTAGCTGTTAGCAGCGCCCATGTGTGTGTTCTCATTTGATCACTTTCACTACAAAGATTTCCTTCTGTATGGCAACCAATGTTCACTGATTTATATATAGCAAGCTCTACCTAAGCTACGGGCACACCCGAATATGTCATATAGGTAGCAACAACATGGATAGTTAATATAAAGCCATGCATTTATAAAATGAAAAGAGCATGGCCTGGATAACATAAATATGTGAGTTTTACCTGCACTTCAACTGAAAGCCCACTCAAATCAAGCAACTCAGCTTTGTACTGAGTACAGGGCAAAGCTGAGTACAGTCGGATAAGTGTAGGCTCATATGATGCAGGACAAGAAGAAAGACAGAACATTAAGCTGTACCAGCGGTCACACCAGACTCAGATCATAGTACTGTATAGATGCAGTGAATGCATAGTCATTGCATGTATGCATCTTGTATGCTTGTATTAGTCTCTACTTATAGAGTGCAATGTCTGCATAATCAACATTGCTTCATTTAAAATCCTTGTAATCACTAAACGTGGTGTTAATTCTTTAATTATCACCTAGGCCAAGGTAGGCGGATAAATTGAGAAAACATTTCTTGCAATTCGTCAATTTCATAACAAAACAACCCGTACTTTCTCGAGTGACACCTTGAGACTAATGCTCTATATGTTCTGTTTGAACCTGGAAGCTGGGCCTCTTTTATAATTACCTAGTCGCTACATAACTACCTGATGAAATGAGGATACCCCCTTGGGCACTGCGAGAGTAAGCAAAGAAATACGTGCAGAACCTAAAATTGTTTAAAAAAAAAACATGCATAAAGGCAAATTTGGTATTCTTTCACAACACCACTTGAATCGCACAGCATGCGTGATCTCTCGTTTGTCCCTATATTATTTAATATAGCACACACCTTATTGTAGAACTGTGTTTGAATAAAATAACCCGATGATTATTACAGCCAACCACAATTATGATGTCCAACAACTCTTAACGCATATGAGCAGTAACACATTGAAATTCACACATTAAAAAACTAATATCATAATTAGATTCTTTTTACAACTGTACATATTCTTTAAATTGTACTGCATTATATCATGTTTTCACCAAGCATACAACTACGATGCCATTTTCTTTGTTGTGTATGAATATGATGCTATATGTAGTAATGCTGTTTTTGAACAAGTTTATATTTATTATTTGTCTTCTGCTTGTCTATTTGCCTTATAAAGTAATTATTTCCCCTTTTGCATGTATAATTATTTGCTTTTGCTATTACATATGCCCTATAATTGCTCCTACAGTGGGCGGTGTGCCTAAGTAAACGTTTACTCCATCTCCCACTTTTCACCATTTTGATTGATTTGGTGAAAAATAAACACTGACTGATTGCCTGATTTATGCGTGGGTGTCAGA
This sequence comes from Rhipicephalus sanguineus, assembly GCF_013339695.2. Lineage (NCBI taxonomy): Eukaryota > Metazoa > Arthropoda > Arachnida > Ixodida > Ixodidae > Rhipicephalus > Rhipicephalus sanguineus. Next base: position 113,849,754 of record NC_051183.1, read on the forward strand.
CCAATTTGCAACTCACTATGACACATTAACCATGAAATCGTGGAATTATATGATCAGGTTACGTCACCAGTATAACTATTCTTTTTCTTTCCACCCATCTATGAGATACTCAAAGTAACTTAACCTCTGTGTTTTGACACAGCAAAAAAGAGAAGAAAACAACATTATTGAAATAAAGACTGCTTGATCACTGCGGGTGGAGCCCCTTTTCTATGGCCCCACTGGCTATTGCAGCTCAACGGGCCTGTTCGAGGGTCGCCAATTCAATTCCAATTACAGATTGCAAAGCCACACCTTCCCCGACCAAATGTAGGGTCGGTTGTTAAGTGTTGATAAGACTGCATTTGCTGGACACTGTGTGCACTGGTAGTGGGAACAGCTGTCCGCATTATGGGAGGATGAGACCGTATCAGTAAAGTAGATGCTTGCATCCTGCTGCCTTCTGCTCGGGCTTTTTGCTGTTTTATTACAGCGAAAGCTGCTATGAGATCACAACAAGGGCCGTTTTTGGCGCCGTAGTTGTCCGCCGCCGCCGGTGTCCGTAACCATTCCCGCTCGAAATAAGGGGAAAAAAAACGAAATAAGAAAAAATTTCCAGGCGGGAGCGAGGTTCGAACCTGGGCCCTCTGCGTGTGAGCCCAGTATTCAACCTCACAGCCATACCCGTGCTTGAGACTGCTTTGCAAAATGACCCTCTACAGGCTTCATGTCGGGAAGGAACCACATTAACATATGTAATGTAGCGTGGTAGAAGAGTAAAATAACAACGAAGTGTCACACAACGCGAATTCTGTAAGCAGGCGTCGCACAATGCGAATTGCGCAACGAGTGGGTTGTTGAATGCTTCCAACCTATTACAAAGGGCTCTGCCATAATTATTCATCGTCATCAGCCACACCATCAACAAAGTGGACATAATGCCTTACAGGTGTTTAGCAGGTACCACGGTTCTGCGTAGAATGAAGAAAAATTGCTTAGTGGCTGCTTCCGTACTTCACAAAAATTATGATGTATAAGGGGGTTTATTCACAAAACCAAAGGCCTGGGTTCAGCGGCTGAAAAACTGTCACGCGCGCTCTCAATCGGCTCTTCGTCTTGGTCTTCTTCCACTCCTACTCGATGCTGTCTCGCTGTCTCTCTTCCCCACTACACTTGCCCCGGTGTCGAAGAGGAGCCATCCTGGCGACTCAAGGCGAAGCAAGCACAAGCGGATCGTAATAGGGCTTTAAGCGGCTGACGTGCACTGTTTCACGACCACGACATCGTCTGTCGGTGGGAGGTGTCACTGGTTCGACGACGTAGTTGACCGGCGACGTGCATTGAACGATGCGGTACGGACCAGTGTACTTGGGTGCGAACTTTCGGGAGAGGCCAGGAGACTGGAACGGAATAGAAAGCCACACGAACGAGCCGACGGGGAAGGTGTGGACAGGCTTGTCCTGGTCAAGTCGTTCTTTTTGAATACCTTGTGCGACGGATGTAAATGACCGTGCTAATTGGCGGCACTCTTCGGCACATTGAGCGAGTTCGGAGGCCGGGCGGTATTCAGAAGCATCCGGCCGGTATGTAAGGATTGTGTCAAGCATCGAAGAGGGCTCACGTCCGTATAGTAGAAAGAAAGGCGAAAACCCAGTAGTGGCTTGTGTGGCCGTGTTATACGCGTACGTCACGAACGGAAGCACGAAGTCCCAGTTGGAATGGTCGGATGATATGTACATGGAGAACATATCACCGAGAGTGCGGTTAAAGCGCTCCGTCAAACCGTTCGTCTGCGGGTGATAGGTCGTAGTGGAGCGATGAATAATATTGCACTCAGTGAGAAGCTCCTGGACGACTTGCGAAAGAAAGACACGTCCTTGATCACTAAGCAGCTCACGTGGCGCGCCATGGCGAAGGACGAAGCTGCGCAAGATGAACAAGGCAACATCACGAGCTGCAGCGGCTGGCAGAGCGGCGGTTTCGGCATAACGGGTAAGGTGGTCAACGGCCACAATAATCCATCAATTGCCAGCAGGTGTGCAAGGAAGGGGGCCGTAGAGGTCTATACCAATTCTATCAAACGGGCGAGCTGGACACGGCAAAGGTTGCAATTCGCCAGACGCATGGCAAGTTGTTTTCCGCCGCTGACACTCAGTGCAGGAACGTATGTACTTGCGAACGTATGTGTACATTCCACGCCAGAAGAATCGCTGGCGAAGTCGGTCGTAAGTTTTCAAAACGCCAGCGTGGGCGCTTTGTGGGTCTGCGTGGAAGTACGTGCACAGGTCGGAGCGCAAATGGCGAGGTATAACAAGAAGCCACTTTCTACCATCTGGCTGATAGTTGCGGCGATACAACATGACATCCCGTATCGCATAATGAGGGGCTTGTCGGCGTAGTGCACGAGGTAGCCGTTGGCATGGTGTCGCCGAAGACGTGGAGAGAACGTCTATGAGCGACGCTCTCCAAGGGTCTTTGCGCTGTTCCGAAGGCATGTCAGCGAGATCAATGTTGGCGATAGTAGCGTCGGCAATGGAAACGGGTGCAACGGAAGGCAGGGGCGAACGAGAAAGTGCGTCGGCGTCGGTATGCTTGCGTCCTGAGCGGTAAATGACGCGAATATCAAATTCCTGTAAACGTAGCGCCCAACGCCCAAGCCGGCCCGAAGGATCCTTCAATGAAGCAAGCCAACAAAGGGAATGATGATCGGTAACGACATCAAACTGATGGCCGTAAACGTACGGGCGAAATTTTTGTAATGCCTAAACAATGGCCAAACATTCCTTTTCGGTAACCGAGTATTTGCACTCTGTCTGGGTGAGGGCGCGACTAGCATATGCAACGACATACTCTGAGAAGCCTGGCTTGCGTTGAGCAAGGACAGCGCCAAGGCCTATGCCACTGGCATCCGTGTGCACTTCGGTTGGAGCAGTAAGGTCGAAGTGGCGTAAAATGGGTGGCGAAGTCAGGAGATGGCGTAATGTTGCGAAAGCTTCATCGCATGCTGGCGACCAATCAGAGAGGTGTCCATCACAGGTGAGCAGCTTTGTGAGCGGTGCGATTACAGAAGCGAAGTTCTTCACAAAGCGGCGAAAGTATGAGCAGAGACCGACGAAGCTGCGAAGCGCTTTCACGTTCGTAGGCTTCGGGAACTCAGCAACTGCCCGAAGCTTCTCCGGGTCAGGGAGGACGCCCTCCTTTGAGACAACGTGGCCCAGTATTGTAAGCTTGCGAGCTCCAAAGCGGCACTTCTTGATGTTGAGCTGAAGGCCTGCACGCGTGAGGCAGCTCAAGACTTCTTTGAGACGACGCAGGTGACTGTCGAAATCGGGGGAGAAGACAACGACATCATCCAAGTAACAAAGGCATGTCTTCCATTTTAACCCACGCAAGACGCTATCCATCATCCTTTCGAATGTTGCTGGCGCATTACAAAGGACGAAGGGCATAACACTGAATTCGTATAGGCCATCAGTTGTCACAAAAGCAGTTTTCGGGCGATCTGAGGGTGCCATGGGGACCTGCCAATAGCCGGACCGTAAGTCTAGTGATGAGAAGAATTCGGCGCCTTGCAAGCAGTCCAGGGCGTCATCGATGCGTGGCAAAGGGTACACATCTTTGCGCGTAACTTTGTTTAAACGGCGGTAATCGACGCAGAAGCGAATCGAGCCGTCTTTCTTCTTCACGAGGACAACAGGTGACGACCAGGGACTGCTGGACGGCCGAATGACGCCGCGTTGAAGCATGTCGTCTACTTGGTCGGTGATCACACGTCGCTCAGCAGGAGACACGCGGTAGGGACGCTGTCGCAGAGGCACTTGTGAGCCGGTGTTAATGTGATGAACAACTGTGTGTGTTCGACCTAACGACGTCTGCTGGCAGTCAAACGAGCCGCGAAACTGGTGCAGAAGTTCGAGGAGTTGCTCTCGGTGTTCCCCTTCAAGGTCGCCATCAATTGAGGGTCCGAACGCATTAATAGTCGGGCGATCAGGCGTACAGGCAGATGGTGTCAGTGCATTAAGGAGCAAATCACTCGCGCCGCCAAGGCCGAAGATGGAGGAAGCGTCCAACTCTTGATATGTGCCAATGCATTCTCCGCGGAGTAAGGTTGATGTAGACGGCAAGGGATTCGTGACAAATAGGTTCGTAACGCCGGTGGCTACGTCGAGAATAGCGAATGGCAACGCGAGGCTCCTGCGACGTTGGAAGGTTTGGGAGGGAGTAAACAAAACTGGAGACTCGGACACATCGGCACAGGACACGGGAACAAAGGCTGCGCTATTGGGTGGTATGTCGATATCGTCGGCGACAAAGAGCTTGTTCAACGCAGCTTCAGGCGACGAGGAACACAACGCAGAGAAGGCAACTTCGGCGCGAGCACAGTCGATAGCCGCATGATTACGAGAGAGAAAATCCCAGCCGAGGATCACATCATGCGAACACGCAGGGAGCACAAGAAATTCGACAGTATACAAAACACCTTGGATTAGAACGCGGGCTGTGCAGGCGGCTGATGGCTGAATATGGTGAGCACTGGCGGTATGGAGCGACAATCCCTCTGACGTCGTGGTGACCTTCCGAAGCAATCGGCAAAGTTTTAAATCTATCACTGAAACGGCAGCACCAGTGTCCACAAGCGCAAGGGTACGAAAGCCATCCACAAAAACTTCGATGAGGTTTGCCGGAGAAATGCGAGGACTTGATTCTTTCGACGACGACGCAGTTCGTGCCTCGGGAACTGCGGCATCTAGTTTTCCGTGTCTGAAGGGTAGGGTCGACGGCGCATAGGTGACAAGGAGCGACGTCGGGGCGATGGAGATCGGCGGCTAACTGAGGGGAGGCGGTCGGGTGAAGAAGATTCTTGTGGCCTTGATGTGCCGCTAAACCGTCGAGGGTCGTGCAACGATCGTGGCATGGTATCTGTGTGGACGAGAGGGCGGCGGCGGCAGAAACGTGCCACATGTCCGGCATAGCCGCAAGAATAGCAGATAGGGCGGTTGTCTGCGGTGCGCCACGGGTTAGGAAACGTAGCGACTGGTCGTCCGAACGGAACTGGTGACGACTGAACAGGCACCGGCGAGGGAGAATAAGTTGGCTGACGGGGCGCTCTGGCTGCGACGACCTGTGCGTACGTCAAGGGTGCAGCCTCCAGAGGTGGTGAACGAGGGAAAGGCAAAGCGCCAGTTACCTCTTCTTGGATAGCTTGTCGTATGGCTGGGGTCAGATGATGTGTCTGTGCTGGTTCGGGAGTGCTTGATAATATGGAGAGCTGCCGAGCGACCTCCTCACGCACAAACTGTTTTATCTGAACCAACATGGAATTCTGGTCTCCAAGAGTCAAAGCTGGGATCGAGTCACGCTGTTCCAGAGAGCGTCGTGTCTGGGCGCGTTGCTTGCGCAACTCGTCGAAACTATGGCACAAACTGACCAGTTCGGCTACGGTTTGTGGGTCCTTGGCTAACAACATCTGAAATGCGTCATCGGCTATTCCCTTGAGTATCTGCTTGATCTTGTCTGCTTCGAGCATCGATGGGTTCACCCGCTTGCACAAGTCAACAACGTCTTCGATGTAGCTGGTGAAGTCCTCTCCTGGCTGTTGAGCACGCTCACGAAGTCGCTGTTCTGCGCGGAGCTTTCGTACAGCGGGGCGTTCGAAGACTTCTGAAAAGGCTGTCTTGAACGAAGCCCAGTTGGTAATATCAGCTTCGTGATTCCGTAACCAGAGCCTAGCGACGCCGGCCAAGTAAAAGCTGACATAAGTCAGCTTAGCCGCATCGTCCCACTTGTTCGCTGCGCTCACCTTGTGGTATGTAGCCAACCACTCCTCAACGTCTTGGTTGTCAGTGCCGCTGAAGATCGGCGGGTGACGCAGTGGCAACACGCCAGGACATGCAGTGGCGGGAATCTGGGAGGTACATTGGTTGGCGGATTCTTCCGGCATTGCTGACACTGGAGGTAAGGTGCGGCTTCGTAGATCCAGCTTCGAAGACTACCCAGCGACTCAACCAAATTATAAGGGGGTTTATTCACAAAACCAAAGGCCTGGGTTCAGCGGCTGAAAAACTGTCACGCGCGCTCTCAATCGGCTCTTCGTCTTGGTCTTCTTCCACTCCTACTCGATGCTGTCTCGCTGTCTCTCTTCCCCACTACAGATGATTTATAGCGTAGTGGGTTCCTTGCAAGTGTACTTCTATTGCTTGCGAAGGAAGCCCATACCGCTCCCATGATCCATTTTCTCAGAGTCTCAATAAGGTTAATTCCCTCTCTCCATCTCTTTCTCACGTTAGCGTATGTTATAAAGCGTGGTGGGAGAGTGAAATAACAACCGGGCATCACACAATGCGAATTACGTAACTAGTGGGTCCTTTAAAGCGTCCAACCCATTACAAAGGGATCAGCCATAATTCTTCATCGTCATCAACCGTCCCATCAAGAAACTGCTCATAATGACTTACAGATGGTACTTCGCTTCTCCGCAGAATGACGAGTAATGTCGTGGTGAGTGCTTCCCAACTTCACAAAAATTATGATTTGTGGCGTAGTGGGTACGTTCCTAGTGTACTTGTATCAGTAGCCAAAAGAGAGTGTATAACGGGCTCTAGAAATGCCGATCTTGGAGCTTTCGCTGTGACTGTGCTGCGCTTTCCGCGCAGGCCTGGTGTTTTTTTGCAAATATGGGTTCATGTGACATGGCATTAGGTATACATGGATTCTTGCTCCTACATCAAGTGGCATAAGTGTGGTTCCATTTCCACATACCTGAGGCATTGAAGGGTAACGTAGTCATATTAGATTTAGTAAAAAAATTCCAGTGACTCTAAGTCTTATCAACACAGAGTGCCCCTGGTGTGTTGCATTGAGTCCTTTGTGCTGAGCTGTAAGCGTGGCCCCAGCAGGTTTCTCAAATGTGTTGATTATGCCCAGTTCAATAAGGCTGTCTGTGCTCATGTTTTGGGCAGACCAAGTGGCACCTTGCAGGCAATAAAAATTATTTAATTTGGTTGGTAGATTTCGGTTTGTCGTGCGGCTTCGAATAGGAGAGCTTAAGTTATTCTGCTCATGATGAAGGCGTGCACTACCTTCATAGTGTCCACCTCCATCTCCAGTATAATTCCTTCACGTGCCGAACATAACTACCTCGGGAAGCATGTCACCAATCAGGTGTAATTTTTGGCACTGTTCGAAGTATTGTCGCAGAAGCTTCTCGCTAAGTCCTCGTCGGCGTATTGACGCCCAGACCCAAACATTGTCACCGGGTTTGTATTCTGTATGGCGTCGTCGAAGATTGTAGTGACGCCTGTCGTACTTTTGCTTGTTCGTGATGCGCAGACAGACGAGTTGTCTGGGTGTTTCGGTGCGCTGAAGGTAGACGGTGACGTCAAAGTTTTCTTCGTCGGTGATGCTCGTTTCCGGGTTCCTTCCGTAGACTAATTTGGAGGGAGTCATCTGCGTTGTTTCTTTAACGGTCGTGTTGTATGCAAAATTTACGTACGGAAAGATGGCATCCCACGTCTTGCGTTGGACGTCGACGTACACCCGTGAGCAAAAGTATACGGACCAGTGCCGCCCGTATATCTTTGCCATCTGCGCCGTCTAGTGGCGAGCCGTCTGCTGTCGAGAGCATTTCTCTGAGAAATTCCGTCAGAGTAATGCTCTCGACAGCATACAGCTCGCGACTAGACGGCGTAGGCTGATTTCAGCTCGCGCTTCCATTGTTCTTATACTTTTGCTCACGGGTGTACGTGACCAGCATGTCGGCGATGGTCTTATATAGACGCTCGGTGAGGCCATTAGTCTGTGGGTTGGAGGCGGTGATCCGGCGGTGGTTTGTCTGGCTGTATCCCAAGATCTCCCGAGTTAGGTTAGCAGTAAAGGCCGTACATCTGTCGGTGATGAGGACCTCTGGGGTTCCATGACGAACGAGGATGTTCTCGACGAAAAACTCGGTTACCTCGGCGGCACTGCATTTCGGCAGGACACTTGCTTCTGCGTAATGGGTGAGGTAGTCTGTGGCTACGATGATCTATTTATTTCCGCAAGCCGACGTTGGAAACATACGTAGCGAGCGACGTCGAATGCAAAGCGTGGCCAGTAGTATTAGTCTTGTATGCTTGCGAGCGTGCGGGAAACACCGAGGTGTCCAGCCGTCGGGTGGTCCTGTAGGTTCTGGAGGACTTCTGGTTTCAATGCTGAAGGTATCCCGAGAAGGTACTTGGCTCGAAGTTCTTGTTTTGGAGAACGCTGTTACGCAAGGGAAACGACGCCAGTGCTCACTTGGATACCTTCGGAACAACGGCGGTACTGCCCTCGAGGTATTCCACAAGGCTCCTAAGTTGCGGGTCTGTGCGCTGTCGTTCAGCGAAGTCACCGGCCCTTATGGTTCCCAAGAAGCAGTAGTCATCCTGGTCGTCCTGCGGCGGTGAGTCTACGGGGCCACGAGACAGGCAGTTGGCGTCGGAGTGTTTTCTTCCGTACTTGTAAACGACGGTATTATCGAATTCATGAAGTCTCAGGTTCCACCTTGCGAGGCGACCTCAAGGATACTTCAAGTTAGGTAGCCAACACAGGACGCGGTGGTCGCTCACAACTTTGCAGGGCCTGTCGTAGAAGTAGAGGCGAAACTTGGATGTAGCGCAGGTTATGGAAAAACACTCCTTTTCTATTGTGGAATAGTTGGCTTCCGCCTTGGATAGCGACCGATTAGCATAACTTATCGATTAGCATCGTTTCAGTTCTTGAAATACTTCGGCTTGCGCCGTATCCTTCTTGAATTGCACGTCGGTCTTCGTGAGGTAAAGTAATCGCTCGGTGATCCGAGAAAATTCCTTGACAAAGCGTCTGCAATAGGCGTACAAGCCGAGAAATCAGCGTACGGCCTTGTTATCGATGGGCGGCGGGAAGGCAGCGATGGCAGCTGTTTTGATAACCGGTTAGCATAACTGATAACCCTTTCCAGGCCATTAGTCCTCTGCAGAAGTACGGCGCCGAGTCGTATGCTGCTTGCGTCGGTGTGGATATCCGTATCGGCGCAAGTATCGACATGCGCAAGTATCGGAGGCGTCTGCAGGCAGGCGTCGTTTCAGTTCTTGAAATGCTTCGGCTTGCGCCGTATCCTTCTTGAATTGCACGTCGGTCTTCGTGAGGTAAAGTAATCGCTCGGCGATCCGAGAAAATTCTTTGACAAAGCGTCTGCAATAGGCGTACAAGCCGAGAAATCAGCGTACGGCCTTGTCATCGATGGGCGGTGGGAAGGCAGCGATGGCAGCTGTTTTCCGCAGGAACGGCGAACTACAGACTGGCTAATGACGTAGCCCAAAAACAAGAGCTCCTCCTACGCGAAGCGGCCCTTTTCGGGCTTCAGGGTGAGTCCGGCGGTCCTAATTGCTTGAAGTACAGCTTGTAGGCGCCGGGGGTGTTCGTCGAATTTTGAGGCAAACACAACGACGTCGTCCAAGTACACGAGGCACGCCTGCCACTTCATGCCAGCCAGTACTGTATCCATAACGCGTTGAGAAGTCGGCGGTGCCGAGTAAAGACCAAAGGGCATGACCTTGAACTCGAACAGGCCGTATGGTGTTATAAAGGCAATCTTTTCTCGGTCTCTATCGTCGACTTCGATTTGCCAGTAGTCATTCTTGAGATCCATCAACAAAAAATAATTCGCTTTGTGCAGTAGATCCAGGGCGTGAACTATCCGTGGGAAAGGGTAAACATCCTTCTTCGTGATTTTGTTTAGGCGACGATAATCGACGCAGAAACGTAGGGTCCCATTCTTCGTCTCTAACACCACGGGAGACGCCCACGGGCTCTTGGACGGCTGGATGATGTCGTCGCGTAGCATTTCTTCGACTTGGTTCTTAACGACTTCACATCCTCGCGTCGAAGCTTGGTACGGCCTCTGACGGAGTGGACGGGCATAATCTTCGTTTATAATGCGGCGTTTGGTAACCGCACTTCGTCGAATTTGCAATGACGACGAGAAGCAGTCCTTGTGTTGTCGGAGGAGGACTGTGATCTCTTCTTGCCTGTGCTGGGGAAGACTCAGGTTGAAGTCAAAAGCGGGCTCTGGCCCATGCGTCATTGCAGAAGGTTCGGTAAAATCTGTGAAAGCGAAAGCATTACTGGTTTCGAGAAATTTTTCAATAAAGGCGACTGTTGTGCCTTTGTTGACGCGCTTGTACTCGTTGCCGAAATTTCTGAGCATCACCTCTGCTTTCGTTCCACGAAGCTCGACTACTCGTCTTGGGACAAAAATGTCGCGACTGACCAACAGGTGCTGGTCGCCCTCGATGATGCTTTCTAAGTCTGTGGATTCTTCGGTGCCGACAGAAATTACGCTGGAGAGAGGCGGAACAGTGACCTGCTCGTCAAGCACATTCATGGCGTGGTTCCCTGGCATCGTGTGGGGCGGCAGCGCTTCTTCCGAGGTTAGTGTTATCGACTTAGATCTCAGGTCGATGACGGCACCGTGGTGGCTTAAGAAGTCTACCCCAAATATCACATCCTTGTAGCAATTATGTTGGGTTACAAAGCTCGCAGAATAAGTCCGGTTATTGATGGTGAGTCTTGCTGCGCAGACTGAAGCCGGCGTTATTAGATGGGCTCCAGCGGTCCGTATTGCGGGGCTATGCCAAGCTGTCTTAACTTTCTCCAACTTTGTGGCTAATGGTCCACTGATGACAGAATACAGTAAAACCTCGGTGATACGATCACGGCTCGTACGAATTTCGGGGTGGTACGAATTATTCTGTGGTCCCGGCCAAGGCCCATTAGCCTGCACTGTATTAGAGTACGGTTGTTGCGAACCCATTTACACCCCGCGACGTTTGATACGAACGTACGCAAGCGCACAGGTACAAACAGGTGCTGCCCGCGCTGTCGCGGAAGACGCGGCGGTCACGCGCGGGCATGCGCGCTGCGCGACCATCAACGGTGTGTCGGTGCCTCCGAGATAGTGCGCGCGTATCTTGGAGGCCTTTATGCGGCTTCGCTTTTAGAATACAGATGACGTTGACGTCGCTTTTTTTTTTTCAACGCATTGACGCGTGCTCATGTGGTCGAGGCAGCAGCGTTTTTGTACTGTGTTAACACGTGCCTGCCACGTCAATGCAAGCCATGTCCCCGCAATCAGACGTTCTATGAAACAAGACTGAAACTTGGGCTGAGGGTCCGTGATGAAGTCCCGCGAAACGTGGACGAAGACCCCAAGAGACAAAGCAGACGGTCTTGGCGAAGGAGCTTGACCTCTATCTATCGCGTGCGAAGCGCTTCTTAAGTCACTTTCGCCGCAGCACTCTAGTGTCATGCGAAAAAGCGTAGTAAGATTAGGAAGGGGCTACTAGCGGTCACGGGGCGCAACACATCTGGTTCAACAATTACGCACGCGCGCATGCACCGTATATTTACGAGTACAAGTATGATCGTTGACGTCTAAAAACTTTAGTGGCAATCATTCAGAGCTGTTCATGACGTCGCTGTGGCCCTGCGGAACACTAAATCAAAGCGTATGTGAACTTTCTTTTGTCGCCTACAAATTTTCAATTGCTTTCTGGTGATACGAATTTCGGATGATACGAATATTTTTGGTAACCCGGCAAGATTTGTATCACCGAGGTTTTACTGTAGTCGGCTCAAGTGTCGACGAGAACGGTGACGTTGTGGCTGTCGAATAGTACGTCAAGGTCGTTGGTTCGTCGTTTTGCGTTGCGGTTAGGTCGCGGCGTCGGGTCACGGCTAGGTGGGCTTGTCCCGCTGGTTCTACGTCGCGTCGTTAGGTGTTCTGGCCGTGAGATTTCATCTTCAGGGCCCCGTTTGGTTTGCGGCGTGTTCTCAAGGTTTTGTCGCGTCGTCGACGGCGGCAGCGGAGGATCTTCGGTAGTTCGTCGTACAGCAACCGCACCTCCATCGGTTGCTGCCCTTAGTTTTCCGGATATTGGCTCACGGAACGGCCCCAGTTAGGGCTGCTGTACTGCTTTCGTGGCTGAGGGGACCGGTAGAGTCCAGGAGACGGTGAACACGATGGGCGTCGATGTGTTCATTCACTGTCGGCCAAGTAGTTGGCGATGTCGCGTGAGCACTCACCTCACTGAGGACATTGTGCGTTGACGGCGAAGCCGCGTAGTCCCATCTGGAGGTCCTGGTTGCGCGGGTAGGTATGGCCGGCGTCCACGAAGTGGTAGCAGAGCGGGTGGTTGTCAGGGGCGCGCCAAACGTCGGTTTTCCTTAGGGCGTAGCGGTGGCTGACAGGCTAATGGTATGGAGTCGGTGGCGGCGGCAGTGTCTAGCGACGGTACTAGGCGATGCGATGTGTGGCGGAGGACCGTGACGGCGGACTTTAGCACCATAGCTCATAGCCTGCAGCTATGGTTCTGGTAGCTGAGGAAGGCCCAGTGATTGCTGGATCTCCTGGCGCGCGACGTAAGCGATGGAATCCACTTGAGGCTGCGATAAAGGTAGAAATTTTCGCAGCTCCTCTTGCACGATCACTCTCATCGTCTCACACAGGTGAGCGGTTCCTAGCGCTTGAGTGTCGGCGTAGCTTGTAGCCGAGAAACTGCGGTAGTATTGCTGCATCGACATCTCGAGAGTCTTCTCGATTGTCTAGGCTTCGGGAGCAAATTCTGCGACCGTCTTCGGCGGGTTCCTGATCAATTCGGCGAAGAGTTCTTGATTGACACCCCTCATAAGAAAGCTAACTTTCCTCTCTTCGGTCAGGCTGGGGTCGGCGTGGCGAAACAAGCGGGTCATCTCCTCCGTGTAGATCGCAGTGTTTTCATTGGAAAGCTGCACACGTATCTCCAGCTTATCTGCGGCCCGTTCCTTGCGGACGACACTGGTGTGGGCGCTTGGGAACCTCGCCCGAAAGAGATCCCAGCTTGTAATGCGGATTCTCGGTTCTCGAACCACGTCCTCGCTTCGTCTTCCAGGTAGAAGTAGACGTGACGCAGTTTTTATTGAGAATCCCAGTTGTTGAAGGTGGCGACTCGGTCGCACGTTTCCAGGCAGCGTTCTGGCTCGTCAAACGATGATCCACGAAAAGTCGGTGGCTCCCTGAGCTGCATCTGTACATGTGTGACGTATATAGTTCATTATATCTGCGGCCACTGTGTTAACGTGAGAATAATGGAACATATAAGAGATCATGTTTAAAAATTTTGCGTGCAGAAAACGGGTCCACACAGAAAGTAGGTACAAGTAAGCGCTCGTTTGTACCTTGTTTCTATGTGTGCCCGTCTTTCGTGCGCGCTTCAAAAAATTTTAAACATGAATTCATAGCAAACTCGCACAGCTATCAGTTTTACTGTGATATAAGAGATTGCTAACCGGAGGCTCATCATCCAACCTCTATTTACATTATCGAGAGTGTAAATTCACGCCGACATTTGTTGAATGCACTGGAATGAGGAAACGGAATGAAGATACCGGCAATGAAGTGAGGAAACGCATCTAATAGTTGAGGCCTGGCATATCGTTAAAATTGGTAGCGCATGCGTGAGCCAACCGCAGATTAGGTGCATAGAAGAAATCAGATTCTACGTAGACCCCCACGCGTGCCATATGGTAAGCGTCGCTCTTGTCTGGGCATGCGCAGATAAACCTTTGTGTCTACTTTTTTCCGCGGCTGCGCTCCGTTTCAGTTGTCTGTCACCGTTTGTGCTGTCTTGACTCCTGTCTATCGTTCGCGGTTGCACGCCCACTCTTTTAACGTGAATAGCTGCCAAATAGCCTAGCTCCCTGTTATTCAAAGCGTTACTTCTAGTACTCAGCTTGTACTAATCTGTACAATCCTGCTTTCTAACCTCATTTATATTTGTCTGTTCTGTGCTAGGGCTCGCAGAATCGAGTTTGCCTTGTTAAAGTTCAACTTCTTTTCGGCTTTCTGCAACCATCTGCCGGACAAGCCAAGAGGACTGATGCCATACTCAGAGGAATTCTGGCGTGAAGTTTGGTTCTACCAGCGATGCCTCAAGGTCCGTTGCTTTACTCCGCTTGATGTTCGCACCCAGGAGCAGCTGTACGCTGAGTGGATGAGGGTAGGCAACCAGCAAGCGGAATTAGTACGGGGGATGAAACAACGTGAGCTTCAACCATGTACGAGTCAGATCTTTTTCTCTTTCATCGCCAAGTAACTGACTGGTCCTCGGATTAGCTGTCTTAGATGGTCATTGTAAAAGCTTAGCCTTAGGTCCAAAATATTGCTTTAAACCAAGTGCCAAACCGATAATTCTAGGACTGCTGCGCTGTATCGCTAGACTTGTCCCTGAAGAAGAGCACTCTCACTTAATTTCAGACTGCGTTACTAGCATCGCGATATCTAATAAGTAATTTGATGCTCCTAATCCTATGCGGCATTTTGGTTAATTGTTGTGGCGAGAGGAAAATCAGGCCAGTAATCTCAGATAATGAAGGGCATTTCGTAATTATGCCAGATAACATGTTCCCAGAAAAATATTCACAGCCATAAAAATGAATTTTATTAAGCTGAAGCGTAGACCACCGGTAGTCAAGCAATGTGCTGTCGATCTTTTGCTCGGGCTATCTTGAGAGGATAGCATGTTATGTCAAGAAGGCTAAACGCTCAATTTCTAATTGTTTTTTTTCAGCGAAAACACATGAGAAGATCCCTTTTCAAGCAATTGTTTTAGAGAAAGGCACCTGGTGATTCGCTGCGTCTAAATACTGCTTAGCCTCACTTAGTTTTTCAGACCCTTTTCGCATGCTTGATTCTCAGGCCCTAGTTCAGTTTTTTTCAGCGGGGAACCTCGGCGATTGTAAATCCTTTCGGCTGCGGCTGTTCAGACGAGGTAGACCGGCCGCTGTGTTAATGAGAGATGAATAGAACAGAATTTGCTATCCGGTTATTGGTATTAGTATAGATTTTGACGACCTTTATTATTCCGAGACGCATGCAGGGTTAAAATGTGTTCGGCTGTAATAATATACAAGTGCGGGAAATGATTTTCACTGAGAAGTGCGGTGTTTCTACGGGGGCTTTACTAGAAATTCTTTCTATGTATTTAATGTCGACGCTGGTTGGCTGGTGGTAAGGAGTTAATGTGCGAAAATCTGGAATTTCGATTGGTTCTACGGTTACTCTGATTCTTAATAAATATACCTTATCAAGATTGACAAGCGCTAAGAAGGTGTGCTAGGTGATTGTATTCTTAAGGCTTTTCGTTATATGGACGATTACTTGTTTTTTGTAATAGTGACGACTTTGAACGTGTAATTACTTCAGTAAGCGAACAATTTGAATTAAATGAAAGAGGGCTGAACTTCACTAAAGAATTGCCTCAGAATGACGGAATACAATTTCTGGAAATTTCCTTAACGTTTCAAAAGAAGAACCACGTATGCTGGCAGTATTCTCCTATATCTTCAACATCGCGGAGAAATGTCTCTTCGAAGCATTTTAAGGATATAAAAATGGTATAGCAATATCGTGCCTTAAGTGTGCGCTCACCAAGTCGTGTGAGCAAAAAGTGAGTGGCAGCTTTAACACGCAGCTTACGCGTTTTTTAGACATACGTTATCCTCGCGTTGCAGTGGTCACTATCGATGAACGTTTAAATATGTCCGTTTTTTAAGTCCGAACATGGTTGCAGAAAGCAATAGTAATAAGCTCGTCTTAAGTATTCCATATTTATTGCGTATCGCACAGGTTGAAGTAAGTGAAAACTAGATTCGGCGTTAATGTTGTTTTCACGGTTTCCAATAAGCTTCGTAGGATATGCGCCGCCATGCAGAGAAGGAATGAGCGGGTAATTGACGACATGCGGAGTGACACTTGTTTTGCAAAACACACTAACAAATTTAGTGAGTGCCGTAAATGTATGGCGTACAAATTTCCTTTCGGGTGCGGCCGCTTCTACGAGGCTGACGCTGTGTTGGGGCCGCTGTGTCAACCAGAAGTTAATAGAACATAATAGTTCGCTAAGCGGAGGCTCACCATCTAACCTACATAGTCGAGGGCGTAAATGCATGCTGAACTTTGAAGAATGCGCACTTTTAGACAGACATAGCAATGAGGAAACGCGTCTAATGGTTGAGAGAACGTAAGAATGGGCTGGTTGGTGATGATACATGGTGAAACTTATGGCGCACAAAAAAGACACGGACAACGAAAGTGACGACTGGACGATGGGCTTCGTCCGGTCGTCACTTTCTTTTTCCGTGTCTCTTGCGCCCCATAAGGTCCACCATGTAATGGTTGAGGCCTGGCATATCAACAATGGTGGTAGCGCATGCGTTATCCAAGCGTTGATAAACATGGATAAAGATGAAATCAAATGCATGAAAAGCAATCTCTCACGTAGACGCCCAAGCGTGCGGTTTCGATAGGTATCTTCTCTTGCCTGAGGCATTCGCAGATACGTTTTTGCACCTACTTACTTTTCCGCCGCTGTGCGCCTTTTTAGTTGTTAGTCGTTGTATGTCTTGTCTTGACTTGTCCGTTGTGTCTGTGTTTGCGCGCCCAGCATTTTAACGTGTATACCTACCAGCTGGCACAGCTGTTATTCTACGCTTCCACGTAGGTCACATGCCATGTCTGAATAGGAAATGAGCATGCATGTGGGATATTGCCTTTGGTAAACTGGTTGGAAATGTTTGATCCCTCGCAAGTTCATATTGGCCCTCCGGAGTACTGCTGCTTATCCATTGAAATATCGCTTTACAGTGGGAGATGTGAGCATGAGCAGGGGAAAAGCTTATGATTAGCTATACTTCGTAGGTGCTATAGTGTGTTGGATCGTGTGAATATCCTCTACAGTTGCAGTATAGAAATGTTTTAGTGCCCTGCGCTGAGGAAGCTAGCAGTATTTCGAGGTTTTTAAAAACGTTAACATTGTGGACACAAAATTCGGGCATCTGTTTCATCATGTTTTCGCCATTTTTTATCGCGACAGCGTTAAAGAGCTCGTTTCTCGGAAATTGCGGCATTGGTGTCCTTGGTTGTGAGCTAAAAATCAGGGTTGTGCGTGAGGAAAAATTCGAGATTTAAATTAATCAGAAGAAACATTCGGTTCGAGTAGGAATCGAACCCAGGACCTTTTTTGTGGCAAGCTGGTGTTCTACCACAGAACAATGTCACTGCTTGAAACTGTTTTTTTTAAAGTTCTATACGAATATCATGTAGTGCGCGGAGTCTCCCTAAGGCATGTATTATTGCGTGGCAGGAGCGTAGAATCACACAAGGCGTGCAAACATGTGCATTACCCAACGAGTGGTTGGTTTTAAGGCCCACACATTACAAAGCGCACAAGCATGAGTGTCACAATTATCAGCCGGAGTATCAACGAAGTGTGCCGGCGCGCATGTTGCCATAAGGACGCGTTGTGGTTTCTTCGCCAGTTTGCATATGGAAGAATTATGCTGTAGTGGACATCTCGCAGCTCTACTCCCAGTAGACATTCTAGGATAGTCTTTTTTTATTGGGGCATAGACCTGCGCTGAAGGCATAATATTTTGTGTATATATGTGTATTATATGTGGGCTGAAACACCAAATTTTACGCGCACAAAGGTTTCTTTGTTTGCGGCATGGTGTCCACCGATCAGCGAAGCCAGGCTAGCGTTTGAGAACGCGATGCGAATGGGTCCCGTTACTGGTATCGCGTTCTACTCTCGAAGGCGAAGCTCAAGCGACCTCCAAGTCTTTTCCTTCTGCCTGGGTGATTTACTTTTCATTTTATTCGTCTGACAATACATGATTGTCGTGGTGCAGGAGACTAAAGAAGACTATTAGTCACATGACTAGGCCTCAAGCACCACCCTGTACATCCGTCGCACAACGCAACTGCATTGAAAAAAAAAGAAGTGCATGTGTACAACATTTTGATTAAAGGGGAAACTTCGTTATATATTCCTTATTTTGGAACAGTCTGTTCAATGAGAGCACAATAGAACATTTATAACACTTGATCATTTCAGGTTTATCATTTCTACCCCTATTTAATTCAAAACTAATGACTTGGTTAATATTATACTACGCCATTATGATTTTGCTTTAGTCATAAAAACAGGAAAAGTAAATTCTGTGAATCATGGATAGCAGAGTATGCCAACTTGTTCGTAGTAGTGATTATTCCCCAAATCATTCGCTGATAACACTCGTACTTGTTCATGCGTTCAAGCTTTTGAAGGTGGACTCATTTTGGTAAAACAATTTATAATGGCGTTCTTCGCGGTAAGTGGAATGTACACTCGGTGTTAAATGTACATTAAACCTTAAACTTTGTGGAACTGCGTTTTTCTCTTTGCCTGTTGTTTCGCTTGACATCACATTAATCTGCTCAGATGTCCTTTATGCTGGTTCTGTTTTGGCGGCCTTTTCATCTTTCTTTCTGTCTTGTTATGCAACTTATGGCGTGATGTAGCAGCATATAAACATCTGTCCTGGTCGAATTCTCGGCACGTAGAGAAGGCTTAGCCCGTAACGAAAAAACAAATTTTGAGTGCTGGATATTTGTCAAGATATGGTGGTACAGTAAAGCCAGAAGAGCAGCGCCGAAGTGGCTGTAATACTTTGATCAACGGAAATCCTGCCAAATTTCCTAGTGACTATTCAGCTGCGAACTTCCAGAACGTAATTTTATTTTGATAAGCTTGGTTAAGTAGGGAATGTCACAGCATTCATGCATGACAAACATATTTTGACACTTTTGTTCTTTTATGAGCCATAATTCTGTCATTGCTACTAGTAAGGGAATCCTGAATTGAGATCCTGAATATGTGCCAAATATGCGTGAATATGTGTGTTTATACTGTGCAGTGTTACTGTTTTTTATTGGTCATGGATTTATAAAATTTGCTGCATCTGCACTGTTGGCCGATTTAGTAATGTTTGGCGCGAGATCAATTGAGATGCGTATTTGTTAGGTTCATTTTATCCCAGCCTCTGGGTTCTGTACGTAATCATATTTTAGAAACATTTGCTTCGTTATGTTCATGCTCTTTTAAGTCCTGCGTAATAATGCTTATTTACATTTTCTTATGTATTTAACGAATTTGTTACAAAATAAAGTGTACAACTATGTTCAGGGCAATGAATACTATGTATTCTGAATGTGCACTGGTAAAGCTACTTCGTATTTTTAGACTTGCACTTACAATGCGTTGACCCAATTCTAATGTGTACTATTGAATTTTTACGAGGGCAGCTGAGGGATGGCTTTTTTATACTAATCTATTATGGACATTGAGTACGTTTTGATCATCCCGTTTCTTGATTCCTTCAAGAAGTAAAGTGGGAGTGGTGACGAACGCCGCAGGGTACTGTGCAGGAAAGTCTCGGCAGCGCTCGTTATTTTCATCATAATTGTTTTTTCTCGAGTGCGGTAAAGCTATCCCTAGTGCTCTAAAAACGTTGCTTGCGACAGGGGATGCCACAGAGCACCCTTGAAAAAGCTTTGATTGGATCTGAAAGGCACATTGATACCTTTGAGAAGAGCTTCACTTTTTACACACAAAAATAGAAGGTTCAAACATATTTAGAGGATCACAGTTAGCTAACCTTCGTCTCCACTAATTCATCTCTCCTACTTGCGCACACCACGTTGTTACGGAGAGACAGCGTACACGTCTGATTTGTTGCTTGACAATGACTTTTGTCTTGTTTTTTGTGTTATAAAGCAGTGTCATACAATGAAAAATTTGCAGTTACATCCTTCATAGTTGATTGAATGCACTTATTGCAGTTAGCTGAGCCATCTCCTTGAAAGAATGACAACGCATATACGTCTTCGTTGAGATGGCGGAACAATCATTTCGTTCCGTTTAGATTTCAATACGAAAATGTTTTGTACCGGGGTCCACCAAGACGTCACTGACGTATTGCCGTCACGGATATTGCGCTGGTGATATGCGCTTTAACTGATGAGAATAAATAAATAGAAATTCTGCAGCCCGGTATCGAATCCACGGCCTCTCGGTCCACGAGGACAGGCGCCCGGCTACGCCACCGAAGCACATACACGAGGTTCCACAAAGGCGCCTCATATTCATTGCACATTCTCTCGCACGGTGCGCTCTTTTGGCGGGGCTAGGCAGGGCGGGGCGGTGCCGCTGTCTGTGAGCGGTGAAGTGACGTACTGCGTCATGAGACTAATGAGCGCCGATAGGGAGCAATCTTGGCGATGACGCAGTTAAAGCAAGTTAGAACGTCTCGATGATAGCGAGAAACGCTGTCCGCGCTAGCCTCCAGGAGTCGCCGTAGACGCAGTTCCGTTCTTTACCTATCGCTTCGTGCTAGCGTGTGACGGCTTGTTGTTGGAGTAGTTCAGCTTCCACATGCACCGGCGGTGTTTCTCCGCCGCGTACTGCTTCGAGTGTGATAGTAGCCACTCATGAACTGCCGCAATAAGTGCCGTACAAAGGCAACGATGTCGACACGTGCATGTCGTGCCTTCGTGTATCGAGATAGAAGGCCAGCGGGACATGGAACGCGTTCGCGGCTCAAACTACGAATTTCTGCCTCTCGTGTTACTGAAGTAAAGTGTGGTAGTGTATGCATATCGAGCACCAGTGTTCAATATGTGCTGGTGTTGATGCCAGCTTTGTGCAAGATTCACGATATGCTGTGCCCAGGTATAAATTAAAAATATCAGCTACCACATTGGTTAAATCATGATCACGGGCGCTAGTCGTCGCGACGTAGATGTGCCACCACGCGGCAACGTGGGTAGATCCACGTCAAACGGTGTTATAGCTGCCAAACACCAATAGCCATTGTACAAGGTATCATGGATCAATGCACAATAAACAACGAATTACATCTGTAAAGACATGCTTCACTTTCGGGTTATACCGATTCCTACGACGGAGGCATCAGTTATGTTTTCTCAGTGCATCTGGTTAATTAGTGACGAGACTTGCGTTAAACAAAGCAAAAGTATACCAAACATAGCTCGCAATATGAAAATATACATGATGAATGCCATCACCACATTTCATCATTGATTCTTCTCGTAGTTCATGGATTGTGGAATGTATATTTACGATTTGCATTTGAATTTTCCTTCAGCATATCACCCTATATTTGGTGCAATGTTGGTGCGAATGTGCTCAATGCAGCAATTTCACTTTGCTCAGCTTTAGCCTGATAAAAGAAAGAGCCACATAGAAACCATCGTAAGTAGCGCAACCAGACAGGAAACACAGCAAGGAATAGGCTGGCGTGCTCGCATTGTGAACAGCAATTCCGATGTGCAAAAATCCTAAGCAGAAGTAGACAAAAAACTGCTCTCGAAACATTTGAAGAGTTTTTAATCAGGAATACAGCTGACGAGTGTGTAAGCGACACTTCTATTGCGCTGTCCAGTGCTGAAATTCAATTTCTTTGGCGCCTTTTTGAATTTCCTTTCTTTTCTTTAGATCGCGCCTTGTTTGGTTGTGGGTTGTTGTGACGGTGCGCGTGCGCAGCTTGTTGATGTATACGGGTGTGGATCCGCCTTCAATAAAATGAGTCGTTAGTGTGCGCTTGTGCTCGTCTGTTCCTTGCTGTGTGTCCTGTCTAGTTGAGCTACTTACGATGGTTTCTATGTCAAAACACCAACTCGCCCAACAGTCAACTCTTTTGAAGAGCCACAATAAACATATTTTATTTGGAATGATATAGCTCGCAAAAATTTCAAGAATGCTTCAATTCCATATAGCTGATTTTGCGGCTGTTTAGTGTGTCTGCTGTAGTCGATTTTTACTAATACGTTGCTACTGTTCTCTCTTAGGTGGAAGTAACAAGAGGTCGAAGGAACCTGATGTCTTTATTGGCGCAGAAGATAATCTTCGAACCCACACTGCCTGGCTTATTTTTAATCTGTGATGTTACTTTTTGTTAATGGCCATGTTTTGTATTTCTCCTCTATTTTTGTGACTGTTGTCTTCAGCAGGTCATCTTTTGTGTGCAATTCGATTTGATTGATGTCTTTTTTATTGGAGTCCTGCATTATTTTAGATGCTACTGCGACTTTGCCTGTTCTTCAAGCTATTTCATCAGTATTCGTTTGCTATGGGTTTGCTAAGAGAAGCTGAACTATGTGTCGGTTGCTAGAACAACCACATATTTCACCTTTCAGCCATGGATTTTTATTTTGGCCAGAGAATATTTTTTGTGTGTCCTCCTAATGTTAGGACCTCAGAAGACCACAAACGAAAAATTTAGCCAGTGGTGGAATTGTATATGGACTTACTCAATTTGTATGAATTTATTTGAGAAGATTTTTGTGGATTTGCATGAATTTATTTATGGGTTTATTTGTGGATTGGTGTCACATTAGGTCACCAGGGCTCAGTGGTTGTGAAATGAGAAAAATGTCTCCTTTGTTTCTGCCACTCCCTAGAGCACACAAAATCTGAAGCAACGTCTTGTTCGGCAGCGTGGAAGTCCTTGAAACATCTTCGGGACGCAGTCCCGAAGACAGCGTTTAACCTCTTCAGCTTGCCCGCCTTGGCGTCACCAATGACTTTTAATCAATCAAATCAAATTTTATTATCGCTTCAGACAATACAGTGCATTGTCACTGCGAAATTAGGGGACCAGAGAAAAAAGCTGCGCTTGCGCAGCTTGACTAAGCTCTGGTCACCCGTACAGCAGCGCTGACAGGACGAAACATCTAAGCAAGTCTATGTAGCCGCAGTATATACAAATGCTACTAAAAAAATAGTTACCTAATCTACGTTGTTGAACGGAAAAAAGAACACCAATGTATGTTTTAATTTACAATCACTTTAGTAAAACCGGCTGCTGTAAATATACGAACATGAGTAGTTCCAATACATTTATATAAACAGATCTAGTAAGGTTTTGTTAGTACAGTTAAGAACATCAACATTTCTTTGTTCTAGTTGATTTAGTGTGGTTGCGAGTACGCAATCAAGTTTTTCTTTTCCATAATGGGTACGCGAGGAAGGAACGTGGTATGGTGGGTGATACCTGAAAGTACGCCCGACTTTCGTAGGGCGTACTCTTCTTTTTGGCGCCAAGCTCCGCAAAAATGCCCTAGTCGTGTTGTCGATCGAAGGGGGGTAATTGAAGAAATACTTCCCCAAGAATTAGCAGTTTTGGTTGGGCGATGGTGTCATTTGACGCCGCCAGGACCGAAAGGGTTTAAGAGGCCCTCGATGTCAGTTATGACTGGCGTGCTGAGATAGGACTTGCAGTCTGAGAAAAAGTGAGGCTTATGTCGGTTATGAACAAGTAAGGGCATTGTCTGCTCGCGCTCCGACCTCTGCAGCCACAGCGACAGGCTTTAAACCACGTTATGCTGGGCTGCCTTGTTTTCGTTTCATAACTGAGGTAAACTATCCCATTGATATATTACAGAAGTTAAGGGCTCTGAAACTTGGTTTCATAAGCAGTTCATTCTAAGGCAGCACTTAATTACCTCCCTCTAAAAGATCTTTATATTCAGTAAAATCTTTTTAGTGGCATGTCTAGATTTTACTTAGGGCTATCCTTTAGCAGTCACATAGAGGCGTACTGGCAAATCTTATACATTGACCTGCTGTGCTTAGTTTCTGTAATCGGCCTCGTGATTTGTTCAGTCAAGGAAAGGTTCACCATTTTCAATAGTGTCTGTTATTTCATATCTTTGGTATTTCGTTATTACAGCCACCACAGCTACATCTTGCTGTAGCGTATTTTGAATTTGGTGTACAATAAGGAATCTCGGGTGGTAGAAATTAGTTAGATTACCCGAACTACGGCATGCCTCACAGTCATGTCATTGTTCTTGTTTGTATAAAAACCATATCGTTTTATAATTATGTTGTCTTGCTTTCTCTGAAAAGGAACACTCTTGTGACCTGTGCTGTGTTCTCTGTGCAGTTTCTGGGTCGTCCTGTCTTCCAGCAGCTGAGGATGCCGAGAAGTCGCATCAAAGACGCCGCTACCACTGTAACTTATGTGACTACAAGACTGATTGCTCGTTCACTCTGAAAGACACATCATGGTTCATACAGGAGAGCGGCCGTTTAAGTGCCATATGTGCGCTGAGAGCTTCAATACAAAGTACAAGCTTTTGCGACACCTGCCAATCCACTCAAGTGATCGGCCGTATGTGTGCCGTTTCTGCCTTCAAAGGTTCTCAACGTTGGCAACCTTGACGTGTCACATGGAAATTCACTCAGGCGAGCGGCCATATCAATGCCCATCATGTCCTCATGCGTTTGCGCGGGAAGCTGACCTTCACGGACAGATGCGCCAGCATGAACACAAGTGAACATTTCAGTGCGGGTTCTGCTCCACCAGTCTTTCTTTTTTATTTGACCACATTGGACTGATTCGTCCTGCGCACTCTGACAGCACTAAGTTGTGTCAAGAAACTTCAAAGGCATGTGTGTTTTAGTGATAGCTAGGCTTCATCATTGCCTCTAGAACAGTGTTATGGATGCAGGAAAACGAAGTGACTATGTAAGATTACTTCGTATAGCTCCCTTGCAGCATTATTATGTACCAATTTATTGTGCCATATGATGCAAACTTGTATAAAGCTCTCGTATTCATACTGACTCTTTGTACTTGTGCATTGGGAAGTCGAAATCCTTTGTAAAAGCAATTCGCGTAGACATTCATGAAGTTGCTGTACCGCTACCAAGCAGGAACAGGCCATGTCTGAATTTGAAGGCGGTAACCTTGTCGAATGTGTTCTGGGCCATTCTAGTTCAAAATGTTCAATATCTCTCTAGGTCGCTTTTGTGTTGTCCAGTAATGGTGTCACCTATATGAAAAAGCTGGGCAGATATACTAAAGAAACGCCATGCCTGCGCGGAAAGCGCAGCACTGTCATAGCGAAAGCTGGAAGAGTGGCATTTCTAGAGCCCGTTGTAAAATCCCTTGGGGCTACTAATACAAGTGCACTAGCAAGGTACCCACTGCGCCATAAATCACAATATTTGTGAAGTTGGGAAGCACCTACTACACCATTATTCGTCATTCTGCTGAGAAGCGAGGTGCCAGCTACACATCCGTAAGGAATTATGTGCGCTTTGTTGACGCGACGACTGATGACGATGAATTATGGCTGAGCCCTTTGTAATGGGTTGGAAGCTTCAAACGGCCCACCAGTTGAGTAATTCGCATTGTGTGACGCCCGATCGCTATTTCACTCTCCTACCATGCTATATAACATACGTTGACGTGAGAGAGAGAGAGTGGCGGGGGAGAACTTTATTGAGACCCCGAGGAAATGGATTATGAACTTATGGGGTTCTTTGGCAAGAAAAACAAGTGCACTTGCGTGGTACTCACTACGCTATAAATCATCATAATTTTTGTGAAGTAGAGAAGCAGCCACTACGCCATTTTTCGTCATTCTACGCGGAGCCGTGGTACTGGCTAAACAAATGTAAGGCATTATGCCTACTTTGATGCTGTGCCTGGTGCCGATGAAGAAATATGGTAGAGCCCTTTGTAATGGGTTGGAAGCATTCAACAACCTACTCGTTGCGCAATTCGCATTGTGCGAGCCTGGTTAGTGAATTCGCGTCGTGTGACGCTTGGTTGTAATTTTACTCTTCTACCACGGTATACTTCATATAGTAATGTGATTCCTTCTCGACATGAAACCTTTATAGGGTCTTTTTGCAAAGCAGTTTCAAGCACCGCCATGGCTCTAAGGTAGAATACTCGGCTTCCTGCATAGGGTCTAGGTTCGAACCCCGTTCCACCCAGGACGTCTTTTCTTTCGTTTTATTTCCTATTTGGTGGTTACGAACATCGGCGGCGGCGGTGGACAACTACGGCGCCAAACACGGCTCTAGAAATGATCTCACAACAGCTTTCGCTGGTATGTTATTTCGGAATAGAGGTATCGAAATACATGCGCTGAAGGCCTAAAGTACAAATAATGGTATTCATTAGTTTTTGACGTAGGGGAATATTCCCGAAATACTATTGAAAAAGACCACAAATATATCCAGGAATACATTTACAGGAATACAGATACAATAATACAAATACTGGAATATTGTTTATTTCGGGGATGCTGCTGCTCCGCTAAGAGATTTATTTGGTGCAGGATAATATTCGGATAACAGTTCCAATGCGCCGAAATTTCCATGTCAAGCATATCACCCGAATCACTAGCGGACACCAGTGAATTAAGAAAACGTGCACACTTATTCTAGACACAAGATCTGTTTTGCTGAGAATATTTTTACATTAATTGCACTTAGGCAACAGCAGCTACTCATATAGGCTGTAACCTAGACAACGTCTGTTGGACCTCAACACAAAACTTGGGAAATGGCTTGCCACCCGAAAAACAATTAGGGGTGCGGCACCTGCCTCGAGAGACAGCGACTTTGTTCGGCAGAGGATGACAATACTGCTTCAAGTTTCGTCGTGCTCCACGATTCTTCCGTCAGCGGCGTCGGGTGCTGTACCATATGGATCATTCTAGTGCATGTGAGGAAACCCTTCGCCGCCCTCCATGTGTCGCCGACACGCGGCGTGCCTTCGCTTAGATTAGGACAAAAACGAATTCCTTCCCCTTTGGAAACACGTGAGCTCAGCTCCGACAATTAAGGAACGAGATACCCTTGTCCTGCAGTGTATCGCGATATAATAGATACATTTAAAAGTATTTCACTACTGAGATACTAATCCATCTTTGGAATGTATCTCGATACAGAAATAAATACTCAAAAGTATCTCTTAGACACTATCGCGACACTGCCCAGCGCTACTATTTTAGCATTGCTTTACATCAAGAAATGTCAGCATGAGCATCGGAACTGCCTAACACCTGTTGTTTGTCTCAGGTGTTAGTGTGCTAAATCGTAGGAAATTTTCATATGGCAGAACTACAATAAAGATTTTTCATTCTTTGCTAAGTGGTATTTCGAACCTTTCAAAACAACTAACAGTGTTCTTACTTAAATGCAGGCACCAATTTTAATATGTGTTGTTGGCATCTCCTACCTTGGCCAATCACTGTGAAGTGATTTGAATGTGTAATAAATACATCCACTTGCCTTCTATTACCTTATCATTTATGAATGGCCTATCATAGCATGAGTTGCTTTTGCGCCAAGAAACCCGACTTAACTCACTCTACTCTATAGGAGTTACGTAATACTTGTTCATTTCAGATTTCTTTTTGTCTCCCTATAGAAAGTTAGAAAAGACAGTACTTGTTTTCCTTTCTGAAACTGTGATCAATGAAAATGCGTCGGAATTTCAAAGCGAATATTGATCTGCCGTCTTTCTAAAAAAATTGCGCAGCTCGCACTAGTTGCGCAAGGCTGTAACCAATAGCGGATCAAGGCGGCCTTCCTTGCTTCGCTTGTTGGTCGGAAAATCTCGTTGGTCGGGAAACGTTGCGGCCACAGAAATGGGCCAAGTCCCATTATACTCGCCACTGGTACAAAGAAGAATTGAACACACGGACGTCAAACACCAATTAAGATTTCAGGGCAGATGCAACCAATAATTGAGAAAGACTTCATTCAAAAGTCGGCATTTCTCCAGTGCCAAACACCGGGACCCACGTTTCGGCTCCGCTGGTTAGCCAACTGTACTGAGTTCTTGATCGGTTATCACTTAAAGGGGCCATGACACCCAATTTTGGATCATAATCTGTGCTATGTGGGTTAATCCTTGTGCGTTCACAAACAACCTGGCGAAATTTTAGCGCAATTGGTCGAGTACTAAATTTAAAATAGAACATTTTTATAAACAAGCGAGCGGCTGTGTTGTCGGGCAACACTGGCACTCGCGAGCCGTGACGTAGCACGCTGCTTGCTTTGCGAGCATCTGTATTCGGGCCAAAGATTTTCTTTCGTGGTCGGCTGCGCGAGCAATGGAGCTATTTCACGTTTACTCGGCTTGGCGTTGAAATTGAATGATTTGCAGCAGCTGAAACTTTGGTAAAAGATGACGGCTCCGCTCCACCCGGGACATGGCGTGACACATGCCACTGCAAGATAGGGGGCGCCGGCAGTGGAAGGGGTTTATAGCCGGCGACATCCAGGGCTCATTCGGCAATGAAATATTTTTACAATCTATTTCTCATATATGTACAGGCACAATAGACCGTCGACTTCTATTTCGCGCTGAAAACCGCAATTTGTTGGGTGCCCGCGTCGTGGCCCCTTAAAGGGACACTAAAGGCAAATAACAATTTATGTCAGAGTGAAAGCTCAATGTATGACAACGTCTAAAACGGCAATATTATCAACAGCAGTGCCGTATACTTACCGAGAAATTAAGCTAAATGTATCACACGATTTGCTCCACGAGCGGGACATTTTGCAAATGGTTCCGATGACGTGAGAGAGTCCGACTACAATAAATCACTCGTAATCAAACTACCTGCAATAAAGAAAAACCTTCCGTGTATCAAGAGACGTAAAAAAATACTGCTTGTTCGTTTCTGTTTGATTCATGAAAAAAAAAAAAGAACCTCTTTGGCGTTGCCATAGGGAACGGCGCGCGCGTTCCGTTTTCGCCGAACTGTGCTCGCCCGGCGCCCGTCTTCGCTCAGGCAGTCACGTCGCACGTCGCCAGTGCACGCCACCGCGCAGTAAAGGCGGGCAACGTTGGGCACGGCAACAGGGACGCGAAAAAGACCGCTTTCAGGCGGGTGATTTGAAGTGCGCTAACGTGATGCGGACCAGTAAAACGTGATTTTATTTCAAAATAAGCATTTCCTTGGCACAAAAGTAGCACTACGAGGTTTCTGGACCGCTATTTGAACAATCAACGTCGACCTAATAATATTTACCTTTAGTGTCCCTTTAAAGACACCAGAAGAGCAGCGTGAATACAACGCTCGACGAATCGAACAAATTACATTTGCTGAAAATGGTCGCGGATCCAATAACAGTTCACCACAGCCACCACAAAGCGATTATCACTACGAATACTCTAAAGTAATCATAAAACATATCACCACCCTCTCAGCATGTGTGGACTGTGATACAGCTTCGCTGGACATTCCGTTCGCAGTGCCGGATGGCGGCAAATTTTTTTCTTTCTTTCTTCCTCAATTTCTTTCTCTTTCTTTCATTACCTATCCCTTTTTTGTCTCTCTTTCTTTGTATTTGTTGCTTTATCTCTGTATCTATTTCTTTCTCGCTCTGTCTCTCTTTCCCGCTTTGTTTCCTTCTTGCTTTCTCTTTCTCTCTCTCTATATCACGCCTGCTCTTTCTTTCTATGTATCTATTTCTTCTTTGTCTTTGCTTGTTTCTCTCTCTTTCTGTCTTGATCTGTTTTTTTTTCTACCTCCTTTTCGTGTCTACATCATTGTACCCATTCTCCTCTGTCTATTTCTACCTCCATCTGTCTATCTTTTTTCCTTCTTTCCCTTTCTTTCTCTCTGTCTTTCTTTCTCTTTTTTTCTCTTTATTTGTCTTTCTATGCACTCGTTATCTTGCCCATCAGGATTACTGCATTCCACGCCGGATAGATCGGCGCACGTGTTTGGGGGCGAAGCAGAAGAGGAAGGCGATGATGAAGAAGTTGAAGAGAACGCGTGCCCGTTCGGTAATTTTAGGGTAATATTCTATTTGCTGTAATGTTCTATCTTCAACACATGGCACACCTCGACCATAACAGCTGTGCTGTAGAACTCCTATATTGCGTATTGCCTACAGAAATTGTGCAAATCCCACTCTCGCCACACTGGTCAACTAAATAATAATAACGAAACATACGGGCGACAACCAGCGATTAAGACCTCCACACAGACGTAAACAAAAGACACAGGGTCCCTTATGCAATCTAAGACGACTCGACGAGTCGATACCGAAAGCCTTCTTCTCTTTCTTCTCTGTCGACGTATTGATACGGACCCGCCAACCACAGAAAACTTTCCGCACCGAACGGGGTATTCATTGCCTCCAGGATGGGTCCGCCTTTGACCAAGCTGTGACGTCACGGGACGTCACGTGATGTGACGTAACAGTGACGTCATGACAACTTCACAAATTTCCCCGATTTGTGACGTCATGATGACATCATCACGTGATGATGCTTTTTTGCATCACTCGTGTTGACGCCGTCGACGCGGGACGACGGTCAATTTTCGCGTTGGATGCGGCAATGAAGGCTTTCGCCTTAAAATTGAGGAAGACTTACAGGAAGCATGTGGATTACACCAGTGATAAACACCGGGGCCCCGCACGCCCCAGCTTGTCTTGTTAACCATCCGTACAGAATGCTTGGGCTGTGAGTGAGTGCGTGCCGGTTCATCATAATGATAATTTTCTATCTACAACGCATGGCAAACTTCGACCATAACATCTCTGCTGTTATAACCTTCATTCTGCAAACTCCGTGCAGTAACAAATGTGACTAAATTCTGGCAAGAAAACGTTCTTTTAACAGGGAAGCTGCTTAAGCTAGCCGTCATTTGTGCGCCCTGCGGGTATGTGCCGTGGTGCCTACCTAGCTAAATCCTAGCAACGACCTATAGGCAACCTGAAAACAACCTGCATCACCTAGCTAAGGCCTACAGTAACAACCTAGAAGCAACCAGATTAGTCTTAATATTTCATTCAGTTTCACTGTTTTAAGCCTTGCGCGGCTTAGGGCAAGCTTCAAAAGTTTTTGATCACACTTTCGTTGTCCATTTATGGGCCAGAATTGTCATTGATAGCACTTATAATCTTGCTTAGGACCTGAATATGTGTAACGTTTCTACTGTGTGATGTTAATTGTTATTGGCTGTACCATTATTATATTTAGTAAGAACAATGGTACACTATTCTATACTTGCAGTTGCATTCACCATTATTGAGTGAGTGCAGTGATTGTAGTGAGCTTATCCAGATCTTGCAGCGCTAAGCAATATACCTCATTTAGCTTCTTTCAGAAGGGGGTGTCATCTTTTGCTTGTGTTTACAGCTTTTATCAGTGAATTTTTAATGTTATTGACGACAAGTATTGTGACAAAAAACGCTAAGTGGATTCCACTGAATCAGCTCCAGCTGTGAAAATCTATACGTCAACCATGAGACGGCAGCATCTGAGCGTTGGTTTTCTTCTGTGTACAGGTTTTAGGCATAGATATGTATCTATACATCCTTGCCTTGACTTGCCTTCTAACAAATTACTCTAGAACTGAAGCAATCTTGTATCAAATATGCTGCACAAAATATTTATTTTGCTCAAGTTTAATCATCAAATTGCTCACACAACAAATACGTACAGTAAAAATAAAATTTAGCTCTAACAAGAGAGCTTGCTCAAACTTCAGGTGCATTGCATGTGGCAGTATTTTTTTTCCAATAACTGCTTGTGATTTCCTTCGTTGTTCATAAGACGTTGTTCTTTTTCCATTAGGTGCGTGTCACAAAATATGAAATGAATCTGTGGTTAATCTTGGATGTGCATTATATTAGAATCGCCAATGTGTACATTGTTTCGAAAGTGTGAGTTCACTTTTTGTTAAGTCCTACGTTTTACAGCGAAAGCTGTTATGAGATCATTTCACCGGCCGTTTTTGGTGCCGTAGTTGTCCGCCGCCGCCGCCGCCGCCGCTGCCGCCGCCGCTGCCGCCGCCGCCGCCGCTGCCGCTGCCGCCGCCGCCGCCGCTGCCGCCGCCGCCGCCGCCGCCGGTGTCCGTAACCAGTATCGCTCGAAATAAGAAAAAAAACTAAATAAGAAAAAAATTCCAGGATGGAACGAGGTTCGAACCTGGGCTCTCTGCGTGGGAGCCCAGTATTCAACCTCTGAGCCATGCCGGTGCTTGAAACTGCTTTGCAAAAAGGTCCTATACAGGCTTCATGTCGGGAAGGAACCGCATTAGCATATGCAATATAGCGTGGTAAAAGAGTAGAATAAGCACCAATCGTCGCACAACGCGAATTCTGTAACCAGGCGTCACACAATGCGAATTGCGCAACGAGTAGGTTGTTGAATGCTTCCAACCCATTACAAAGAGCTCTGCCATAATTCTTCATCGTCATCACGCACATCATCAACAAAGTGCGCATAATGCCTTACATGCGTTTAGCAGGTACCACGGCTGTCTGTAAAATGACGAGAAATGGCACAGTGCCTACTGCGCTACTTCTCAAAAATTACAATGATTTATAGCGTAGTGGGTTCCTCGCAAGTGCACTGTTGGTTGCCAAGGAAGCCCATAAGGCTCCCATGATCCATTTCCTCAGGGTCTCATTAAAGTCAATTCTCTCTCTCTCGCTCTACGTTTCTCCGGTTAAAGTGTGCTATAAAGCGTGGTGGGACAGTTAAATAACGACCGGGCGTCACTCAATATGCATTACGTAACTAGTGGGTCGTTTAAAGCTTCCAACCCATTACAAAGGGCGCAACCATATTTATTCATCGTCATCAACCGCCGCATCAACAAACTGCACATAATCGCTTACATATGGTACCTCGCTTCTCCGCAGAATAACGAATAATGTCGCGCTGGGTGCTTCCCGACTTCCCAAAAATTACGCTTTGTGGCGTAGTGGGTACGTTGCTAATATACCTGTATTAGTAGCCACACGAGAGTTTATAACGCGCTCTAGAAAAGCCGCTCTTCCAGCTTTCGCTGTGACTGTGCTGCGCTTTCCGCGCAGGCCTGGCGTTTTTTTTTTAACTTTCGTACATTTTCGTGACTGTTTTTTTCAGCAGTTTGTGTGTTTTGGATGTAATTTCATTTGTGAGGTATTTTTAAAAGACATGTACAAGTCTTTATCAAGTATTAGCTTGCTTCTTCAGACAATTTCATGACTCTGCATACGCTTTAGGAGTGCTTCGAGAAGCTGAAATAATTACGCTTGAGTTTAGCTTTATTGCAACAGTATTATTGCTTTATTGCAAGCCGGAGAGGAATGCTAAAATTAAGCAAAAAAATTCGACTGATAAGTTATTGCGGTCGCTAATTGCACAGTATGACGGTGAAAGTTTTAAATCGGATCTATCCTTTCATCTGCACATGAATGTCAGCGGTGCGTTAAGGACTTCAAATTGTTCTTTTTGTGCGTGTTTTAGCCATATTAGCTCAAGGAAGAATACTGAAACTTGGTGCATCATCTCTGGCATTCTAAAAGGTCAGTGGAATTCCCTTTTAGCGATTAAAAGCATGTATGCCGTAGTAGAGAGCATCAAAATCTATGACGTCGCAGCGCGTTGCTGCGGGGTTTCTATGTGGCGGGAACATCAAAAGTAGACGTAACAAGTCTGCGAGGCGTATTTTTGTAATTACGCCCTTTATTCTTTTTATATTTCATATTTTTTGGTGACCTCACCGGATGCATCCCCCTGTTCGAGCGTCAATGGTGAGATGCAGTTTTGGATGAAAACGGTTTTTATTCTACTTTTCATGTATATATGAGGGTTCTGGTATTTCTAATTAGGGGTGTTTCAGCAAACATATGTTGTGTACATTAAAATATTTTGTGAAAAAACAGGCAATGTATTTACTCTAACTGTATGCCTGCCACATCACACATTATTGCAAATCTGCACTCTAGATACCACACCGCCTTCTGTTCATTTAGATAAGAGTTAGGCTATCCAAGTGCTACACTGCAGAATTTATTGGGCGTTAAACTTGGCTTCAGAAGCAGCTTATGCCAAGGCTACACTTCAGCGCTTTACTTCGAACAAAAGTCTGGATTCCAAAGGCAAAAGGTAGACGTTCTTTCCTTTACAGGTACCCCAGCACCCGAATGTGCACATTCGGAGGACTTAATGTCCACTCAAAGAGAAACTGAACAAAATGTTTTGCCGCTGCTATTATCAGTGAAACACGAGAATCGTGTGGTGAAATCGGTGCGGGCGACGCCGCTACCGTCCGCTTCTTTGTAGCAGCAACAGGAGCAGAACCATTTTCATGAACAGGATGATTATATTTTTGTTGGGCACTAATAGCATGGCCGTGAACAGGCGTCAGCAAGGCGATCGCACAAGTGTTGGCGATCTCGCAAACATTGTTGGCTGTGTCCCGTGATGCAGAAGCGAACTTACGTTCGCGGGAGCAGCGCACGCACCGTTGTCGATTACTTGTGCATACCGTGGTTGTTACTTTGGTCATTGCGATGTTAATTACTTCTTAAGTAGTCAAAACAGTGGTAGGTGAAACACAATCAATATTTTAACGACAGTCTAATTCGTTTCGATTGATAACGCACCGTTCTAGGCTGTACATGGACAGTTTTAAACGAAAAGATCAAGCAACACTGTGCCTCTGCCAAAAGCGAGCGTCGACGCGGTCGACGCTTGCCAGTGGTTGCGCGCCCTATTCCTCCACGGGGCGCGACGCGACGCATTTGAAGCGTAGGCGCGTGGAGCGCGTGCCGGTGCTTGCCAGTGGTTGGGCCTTAATGCCCGCCGTCGGCCACGTCTGTCAACCCGCTCAGCTACCAGGACGGTTCCTAGAACGAGTACGGAAGGCACCGGCAGCGAACAGTTGCTCCCGACTACGGGAAAGCCCCTAAACAGTGGTAGAAACTGTAGGCTACGTCTCAGCGTCTTTGTGGAAGGAGGAGAGTGGAAGGTAAAGGAAAGATGGAGAAAGGGAAGTAGCAGGGCAGGAACACGTGCACCCTGCATCCTGCACCCTGCATACGGCGCGGTGACTCTGACGTCACGGCTCGCGCTTGCGTGCTACCGCCGCGCGCTGGCAATCCCCTCAAAATACAGCCAACTGTTCAAAAATGTCTGAAACAAATTATGTTTATCGCAACAGTCGCGTCTTAGAGCTCCGATGTTTTTGTCATTTTTTCTTATATTGTTCAGTGTCCCTGTATTGAGATGCATAGGGCACGAAATCTTTCTAGTGATGTCTGTGGAGTTTGCTAATTTAGTACTAACACTCAGCGATCACATGGAAGTGTATTGGTCCAATCTAATCGGTGTTTGCACGTGTACTGTACTTATTATGAAAACAAACTTGAAGCTTAAAAGGTTGCCCTGCGGTGGTCTCTTTCTGACATTGCGTTCAAGACTTATTCAGTAAATAAACGTATAAGTTAGCGAAAGCTTGATGAGCCCCATCAGACACCGGCCGTGGCTTGCGGTACAAAATCTGACGTCACCTCGCGTACAATAAAAACGAACACATAACGAAACAAACACATTAAAACGAAGGTTCCAGCACGAAACGACCGTCACATTGCGTGACACTCAAGCATTCTACCACAGACATAGACAGCGGGAGTACATATCTGGCGTGTGGCGGCTAATGTTGCATTGCGTGATTTTCCTTTCTCTCTCGATATATATATATATATATATATATATATATATATATATATATATATATATATCGAGAGAGAAAAGACGACAAGCCATGCGCCAACGTAGCTTGGGCCTGATGCTCGGCTAGCGGGGAGAAGGACGAAGGTCGGAATACGAACAGCCGGCCCAGGAACGGGCGTCAATTGTCTCTGTTCACTTCCTTTACAATGGCGCAGTCGACGAAAACGAAGTGTTATGTACCTGCTTCCTCATCCATGGCACGGTCCAGGCTATACTCTACTCTACCTGCCAAGGTACACTTGCAGTAGGCGCGGGTTAAGGACGCCGTCCAGGCCACCTCGGCACTTGCTCACCTGCCGCCAGTGCCACCACCGTTCAGGGACGGCGTCTAGGCCTCCTCGACGACTCCGGCTCACAAGCAGGGACGCCGTACACGCGTCCTTGACCATGGATTCATCCGCTGTGAGGACCGGGACCGGCGCTTACACCATGGACACCGCCCATGGCTCGTCGGGTGCCTGAACCGACAACGGCGCGGAACTCTTGCGTGTCTTCACGGACCTCTGTCGTCAACACCACCGCGTGACGTCGTTGAACTCCGGGTTCCCTTCTGCCGCTTCACCATCGTCGGCTGCTTGGGCAGTGCCGGTGTCCCGTGGCTTCCAGGACGACGTCTTCGGGTGGGTTGAGACTGTCAACTCACTCGGCACCCACCACGCCTGCTCGGACCATCAAAAATGGCTGATTGCCATCGACCGCCTTCGCGATGCCGCCAAGGCATGGCATGCTTACGAAGACGTCCGGCAGCGATCCTGGTCGGAGTGGTGTGCGAAGTTGACGAGTCTCTTTCGCTCCTTTTTCATGCCGGCGACCCCCTGCCTACCGACCCACTGTCTGCCGCGGATGGGAGCTGTGAGATGCACATTCCCGATGGCTCAGTTCGGGCCCCCACTCCCCTGCCCTCTCTCGGTGACCGAGATCGTGAAGGGCACGACGCAGTTGTGCCCGTGATAAACAACGTGCCCACTCTCGGACATGAGAGCTCATTTGGGGCGACACGTCGATGGTTCGTCAGTTCCCTCCAGCCCCACGACAGACTACAACACCAACCTGGAGCCACAGCAGTTGGTAATGCCGCCTCCAAGCTCGACAGCACTTGGGCACATGGAGGCCTTGGCCCCCTGTCAAGCCGGATGAGCCACGATTCCACGGACACCTCCAGTCTACGAATGCCTGTAACAGCAAGGCCTACTCTGGACCGCTGCACAAAGTAGACGTCTCCAGTGATGCCAACAAGATCGGCCCTGACCAGTCTGAGCCATATGTCCAAACGCCGCAGTTATTGGACGAGGGCGCGGATGGTCATCATTTCCTGAACGATGTCTCTTTAAATAAATTGAGGTGCCTATCCCGGTTGAGGTGAGAGTTATCGATGACTTGTCGGGGCAGAGGAACTCTCCTGCTGGCAACACTGCTTTCGAGCGGGACAGCTCCAATGCACGTGGCACATCAAGACCTGCCAGCTCGACGAACTCGAAGAGCACTAGCGACAATGCTGCAATACCATGAGCTGCATCGCAGCTCACCTCGGGAAATCCCGCACTCGCTGACGCAGAAGCATCGCTGTACACCTCGGTTCAGCTCGACCAACCGTGAATAGTGCGATCGATTCCAAGTAATCCGACACTCGACACTTACCGCAATTTGCGCGTCTTGTGTCTTCATCAGTTCCGCATGTTCTGCCGTTTTTCATAACGGCGACGGGACCTAGCTCAGCACTTTGGGGTGGCCCTGTCACCACGTCGAAGTAGTCAAGGCCGCCCGCCACAACCGTCGCTAAAGAAATTTCATGTGAAGTATCATCATGACCAGGAACTACGACTACAACGAAGCCGCGAATTTCGTCCGCCAGAGGAGAATGAGGCAACTTTCCAAGCAATGTCGCAGCGTGGCCGAGGACGACCGCCGCGGCACAGCCACTGTCGTCCCCCAGAGCCATCATCGGCAAAGAGTAAAGCTAAGCCGCAGCGTCCACAGCGACAGAGCGAGCACCGACCACCAGTCATTTTCGGCAGCTTCGCTCATTCGTAGTCATGGCCGAGTGTAATGACGATAAGTGCCAACGTAGCTTGGGCCACGGCCGGTCTGGAGGCGCGCGGTCGCTCTTGCCTTGACGGCCTGCGCACGGGGGGGGGGGGGGGCTGTTTCTACCTATGGCCGCAATTTCGTGGGGGCGCTCCGAGCAATCCCGCTCCCGGCCGTTGCGGAGGCTAGCGCGCGCAGGGAGTGCTTGGCTTCAGACTTACTGAGGCCTTTTCTGAAGTTGCTCTATGTGGTATGCATGGTGCCAATGCAATATAAATATGGTAGCAAGTACATATAATGACTCTGGTAAATTACGCTTTCCAGAAGGGGTGGCGCAGGCCGCTCATACGCCCGCTTTTGTTGCTCAGCAGAGCATCGACGCGTATATAACAAAGCCTTTAATATGTTGTAAATTCGAGAATAAATAAGAGGATGAACATTGCATTTGACGCGCATGTGCGATCGTGCGTCGCACCAGAAGGCTCGGCCGCATGATCCGTCACAGACCGCCGTAAGTAAATGACGCAAAATTATTCTTTGCGAAAAGTGGTTGAGGAAACGTTTATTTAAAATGCACATGTCGGTCATCACTGTACTTGAAAATAACAATATTGCACATTTTTTTTGTTGAAGGCATCATAATTCGTGCTTTAATATTGAAATAATTCAAAAAAGTGAAAGTCACTGCATAATGGCCACGGTCACTGTTTTCCGCAAGTAGCTTTGAGTCGTAATGAAGTAGCACGAATAATAATAATAATAATAATAATAATAATAATAATAATAATAATAATAATAATATAATAATAATAATAATAATAATAATAATAATAATAATAATAATTATTATTATTATTATTTTTATTAGTAGTAGTAGTAGTAATAATACATTGTTCAAATTAGAAATAAACGCACAAAGTAAGAATAACATGAAATAGCACGCACTCGTATAGCCTCAGACGAGCACTAAAGTACTCGTAAACAGAATAAAAGCCCAAGTCGCACCACACTACGATGAGTCCCTGCATACATACAAAATCATGAGCTCACACGAGTCCAGATGAAGTCCTCAGTGAGCCTGTCAAGACACCAGAAAAATATTCAGATGAAATAATTCACGCCGTAGACGAAGAGGAAACATGACAAACTTTCAGAAACTCCTTTCAATGGGAAACGGAATGTTCTGCTTGGTACTGCAAAAATATATTGCGCATGAAGAACTGAAAAGAAAAAAGCACTGCTGGTAAAACAATGTGGTGACGATGACATATCTTACCGTCATGTCATACTTCTAGTCGCACCGATCATGCTTACAAAGTCAACCCTATCTCAGTGGCTCGCCATAAGGATGAGATTACCCGTCTCATTGTAGAAACTGAGCACAAGGACGCACTCGGTGATATCTGCATCAGCATGGTCATCCCGAAACCACGATATGGTTATGAAGAACGCCGTAGTGGAGTTCTGCGGAAATTTCGACCGTCTGGGTTTCTGTAACGTGCACCTAAATCTAAGAACACGGGCCTCAAGCATTTTCGCCTCCACCCTATTTAACGTGGTCGTGTCTTAAAAAACAAGGATTGTTGTGGCTAGTAGCGCTGCGTGCGCGTCTTCTTTTACCGAGTGCCGAGAAAGCCACACTTTCCCCACACGCACGTGTACTTCCTTTGCCACTTCTTACAACCGGAAGAAGTAATTAGCACGAGAAATTGGCGGGGCACAGCTAGTTTACAATACGAAGCGCATACGGCGCAACGCGCTTTGGGGGGTTGGCTCGCGACGCCCTCACGCGGAGCGTGCCGTCGTGACTGTATAGAAAAAGTTCCAGTGTACTCCCGGCGGCTGCTCAGGCCGTAAGAAAGGGAGCGAGCGCGCTCCTCCAGTTCAGCCGTGCTGGGGCCTGATGCTCGGCTAGCGGGAAGAAAAGGACGAAGGTCAGAATAAGAAGAGGCGGCCTATGAACGGACGTAGTCTCTATTCTGTTCCATTACACGATATATATATATATATATATATATATATATATATATATATATATATATATATATATATATATATATATATATATATATATATATATATATATATATATATATATATATATATATTGTTACGGGGAGAATATATTTACAATATATATACAGGGAATAAACTCAGCGGCTGGCAAGATGGCGCCCAGCTTGCAGGGTCTGTCAACGTCGTCGTCTTTCTTGTCTTCTTCGTTGTCCTTTTTAGCCCGTTACATTATTTCCCGGCGGCTGAAGCATCGACCCGGTGCTCATCAAGAGGCAGTCGAGTGGTAGGGCTTGAGCCGCGTAACATGAACTACGTCAGTGCGAGGGTGAACGACGGTGGGGTCACTAGGGGCGATTTCGTAGGTGACGTCGGTCACCTGGCGTAAGATGCGGTAAGGGCCTGAATAGCGTGGGAGTAACTTCTCGGAAAGTCCCAGGCGGCGCGTGGGGGACCAAAGCAGAACCAGATTGCCGGGCGCGTAGTGGACGTCACGATGGTGGGCGTCATATACACGCCTCTGGTTTTCCTGCGAGTCCGCTAGTCGGCGTCGAGCAACTTCGCGCGCCTCTTGGGCCTTCGTTATTGCCTCCCGAGCGTACTCCGACGTATAACTCAGTTTGGACGGCAGGAGTGTGTCGAAAGGTAGCGTATAGGGTCGCGGCCGAACAAAAGGAAAAATGGAGAGAACCCAGCGGTATCGTGTCGAGAAGAATTATAGGCAAATGTGACAAACGGTAACGTAGTGTCCCAGTCGCGATGATCAGCGGAGACATACATGGATAGCATGTCAGTAAGAGTTCGATTGAGGCGCTCGGTTAGGCCGTTGGTTTGCGGATGATAAGCAGTTGAAAGCTTGTGTTTGGTGGCGCATGAGCGTAGGAGGTCATCAACCACTTTCGAAAGGAAGTAGCTGCCTCGGTCGGTGAGGAGCTGCCGAGGGGCGCCGTGGTGTAGGATGACGTCCTCGAGGAGAAAGTCGGCAACGTCAGTTGCACAGCTAGTTGGAAGAGCCCGTGTGATCGCGTATCGGGTTGCATAATCAGTTGCTACTGCAATCCACCTATTGCCCGCAGTGGACGTAGGAAAAGGGCCAAGGAGATCAACACCCACACGGTAGAATGGCTCTGATGGTATGTCGAGCGGCTGAAGGCGTCCGGCAGGATGGGTAGTAGGTGTTTTCCGTCTTTGACAAAGATCACAGGCAGCAATATAACGGGAGACGTCGCGGTACAGCCCAGGCCAGAAGAAGCGCCGGCGAACTCTGTCATAGGTCCGTGAAACGCCGAGGTGACCGGCTGTCGGCATATCGTGAAGCTGGGCGAGAACAGTCTGACGCAGGTGAGGAAGACCGACGAGTAGTCTGTCGGGGCCGTCAGGACGCATGTTGCAACGGTACAATACACCATCATGAAGCTCAAACATTCTAAGGGAAGGGTCGGGCGTCGCGGATGTTAGCCTTTGGATGATATCGTGCAAGAAGGTGTCCCGCCGTTGCTCGATTCCAATGTCGTGAAAAGCGGACAGAGAGAAAACGTTGGTAGAAAGGTTGGCCGTAAAACTGTCTGGGGGGTCAACAGGATATCGGGACAAACAGTCGGCATCTTGGTGCAAGCGGCCGGTTTTGTAGACAACTGAGTAGTCGAATTCTTGGAGGCGCAGAGCCCAACGACCAAGGCGGCCTGAAGGGTCTTTCAGGGGCGAAAGCCAACACAAGGCATGGTGATCAGTGATGACTGTGAATGGCCGGCCGTACAAATAGGGGCGAAATTTTCCGACTGCCCAAACGAGCGCCAGACATTCGCGTTCAGTGATGGAGTACTTGCGCTCAGCAGCAGAAAGAAGGCGGCTGGCATAGGCAACAACGCGTTCCCGACCTTGTTGTGTCTGGGCCAGGACTGCACCGATGCCATGACCACTTGCATCGGTACGGACTTCTGTTGGAGCTGATACGTCAAAGTGGGCGAGAATAGGTGGAGAGGTAAGCAGTTGTACCAGATTGGAGAACGCATCCGCTTGCTCAGGACCCCAGACGAAGGCAGCGTCTTTCTTGAGGAGCTGAGTGAGAGGGCGCGCGACGTCGGCAAAGTATTTGACAAAACGACGGAAGTAAGAACAGAGGCTGAAGAAACTGCGAACGTCTTTGGAACAAGTTGGCACAGGAAAATCTTTCACAGCCCGTATTTTATCTTGATCAGGGCGAACATCGAAGGAATCAACGAGATGCCCGAGCACAGAAATTTCACGACGGCCGAAGTGGCACTTGGCCGAATTTAGCTGCAGGCCCGCCTTACGGAAGACAGATAAGATCTTCGATAGCCTTTCAAGGTGCGTCACAAAGGATGGAGAAAAAACGATTACGTCATCCAGGTAGCAGAGGCAGATGGACCACTTGAAGCCATGCAACAGGGCATCCATCATACGTTCAAACGTGGCGGGCGCATTGCACAAACCGAACGGCATCACTTTAAACTGGTAAAGGCCGTCGGGAGTGATAAAGGTCGTCTTCTCACGGTCCATCTCGTCACGGCAATTTGCCAGTACCCGGAGCGAAGGTCGATTGAAGAAAAATATTGTGCACCGTGAAGGCAATCCAGGGCGTCGTCAATGCGTGGCAGAGGATAGACGTCCTTCTTTGTGATCTTGTTCAAATGCCGATAATCAACGCAAAATCGCCAACTGTTGTCCTTCTTCTTAACAAGTACAACAGGGGACGCCCATGGACTGCTGGAAGGCTCGATGATATTCCGAGAAAGCATTTTGTCGACTTCTTTTTGGATGATTTGTCGCTCAGTATGGGAGACGCGGTAGGGTCGCCGATGAATTGGTCTCGCATCGCCTGTGTCAATCCGATGTTTAACAACTGACGTTTGTCCGAGAGGGCGGTCGCCATGGTCGAAGATGTCCCAAAAGGACGCAAGGAGAGCGCGCAGTTCATCAGCATGTTGGGTAGGTAAATCGGGTGCAGTCATCTGAGTTAAGGCACCTTGGTCTGATGGAGTAGTAGGGGAAGGTTTCTCTGCGCACGAATCTCTGTCGTAACTTAGAGTTGAAATGTGGCAGTCGGCCGCCGGCATGATTTCCGCAAGTGAAATGCCACGAGGGAGAACTTGTGGACATAGGCCAAAATTCACGAGCGGTAGACAGGGGGCGTTGTCCGTTATAGTAACGAGAGTGTGCGGAAACGCAACGTTTTGCGAAAGCAGGACTTCAAGATTTGGAGACACTATATAGTCACCGTCGGGTACAGGTGGTACAGGTGAGACGCCGACGTAAGTAACTGTCCGTGGAGGAAGGCGAAGGTGGTCTGCGGAACAGAGCCGGCTTGGAGGGCAACCGGGAGGGTCAACAGCAGTAGGTAGAGCGAGTTGCACAACGCCGGCAGAACAGTCTATCAAGGCCGAGTGTTCCGACAAGAAATCAAGTCCCAAAATTAGGTCGTGAGGGCAATGTTCTAGGACGTAAAACATAACCGATGTGTGGTGTCCGGCGACGGTCACACGAGCTGAACACACGCCAATCACGGCAGCTGTTCCACCATCGGCAGTTCGGACCGCAGGGCTTGGGGCAGGAGTAACGACTTTTTTTAGGCGTGTTCTGAGGTCAGCGTTCATAACAGACACGTGCGCGCCAGTGTCAATAAGGGCCGTAACTGGTACACCGTCC
Source organism: Rhipicephalus sanguineus (assembly GCF_013339695.2). Taxonomy (NCBI): domain Eukaryota; kingdom Metazoa; phylum Arthropoda; class Arachnida; order Ixodida; family Ixodidae; genus Rhipicephalus; species Rhipicephalus sanguineus. Next base: position 113,892,654 of record NC_051183.1, read on the forward strand.
ACGTCTACACTGATAAGGTTCCGATGTGCGGGCAGGGTCAGTAGAGGATTTTGGCATCGGGTCGTGATTGCAGCATCACCTCTAGGAGCTGCTCCCGTCAGTTTTCCGGAGGTGAGCGCACCTCGCACCTCCACCAAAGATGTTACGGGGAGAATATATTTACAATATATATACAGAATACAGACCCTGCGCCCAGCTTGCAGGGTCTGTCAACGTCGTCGTCTTTCTTGTCTTCTTCGTTGTCCTTTTTAGCCCGTTACAATATATATATATATTATATATATATATATATATATATATATATATATATATAAATCAGGAACAGCGATCTTTGGTCGCTACCTTCGCCATTACTTTGTTAGTAGCGGCAGGAATCTTTATTGGGCGAAATTGTGTCCAGAAATTAAACGCCAGGCCTGCGCTGAAACCGCAGCACAGTCACAGCGAAAGCTGGAAGAGCGGCGTTTCTAGAGCCTGTTGGAAGCTCTCCTGGGGCTACAATACAAGTACACTAGAAAGGTACCCACTACGCCATAAATCACAATTTTTGTGAAGTTGGGAAGCACCTACTAAGCCATTATTCGTCATTCTGCGGAGAAGCGAGGCACCAGCTACACGTCTGTAAGTCCTTATGTGCACTGTGTTGACGCGACGACTGATGACGATGAAGAATTATGGCTCAGCCCTTTGTAATGGGTTGGAAGCATTAAACGGTCCACCAGTTATGTATTTTGCATTAGGTGACGCCCGGTCGCTATTTCCATCTCCCGTCATGCTGTATAACATGCGTTGACGAGGGAAAGAAAGGGCGGGGGGGGGGCGAAGAACTTTACTGAGACCCCGAGGAAATGGATCATGCTCTTATGGGCTTCCTTGGCAACCAATACAAGTGCACTTGAGAGGAACCCATTACGCTATAAATCATTGTAGTTTTTGAGAAGTAGGGCAGCAGGCACTGTGCCATTTTTCGTCATTCTACGGAGAGCCGTGGCACCCGCTAAACGCATGTAAGGCATCATGCGCACTTTGTTGATGCTATGCCTGATGACGATGAAGAATTATGGCAGATCCCTTTGTAATGGGAAGTATTCAACATCCTACTCGTTGCGCAATTCGCATTGTGTGACGCCTGGTTACAGAATTCGCGTTGTGCGACGCTTGGTGCTTATTTTACTCTTCTACCACGCCATATTGCATATGCTAATGTGGTTCCTTCCCGACATGAAGCCTCTATAGGACCTTTTTGCAAAGAAGTTTCAAGCACCGGCATGGCTCATAGGTTGAATACTGGGCTCCCACGCAGAGTGCCCAGGTTCGAGCCTCGTTCCATCCTGGATTTTCTTTCTTATTTCGTTTTTTTTTCTTATTTCGAGCGATACTGCTTACGGATAGCGGCGGCGGCGGCGGAAAACTACGGCGCCAGAAACGGTCGGTGAAATGATCTCATAACAGCTTTCGCTGTAAAAGAATTACACTCAAAGTGCAAAGATATCGACGCACACAATCGTCGGTCGTCCAATACTCTTCTCGTCGGTGAAATCAGTCGGCTTTGACACATCCATTATAGAACCTTACAGTGGTATCGGTGGTGCTCTCGAAAGCTTTGAAATAATCTTTATAGTTCGCGCTGTGTGCGCAATTGAACGGAAGATTCTAAAATAATCGTGCGCGTTCCTAGAGATTCCGACGCAACTTGCTTAAGGCGGCGGTTACACGTGTAAGGGGTTGGTTACAGAAAAATAGAAAAAGAAGGGCGTGTGGCGATATGCAAGGAATCTGCGGGCAGTGTTGGATGGATAAGATTATATTTCAAATGCCACTGTGTACCTTATTACTGGTACGAGCACCCAGTGACACTATTTGCTATGTTCCAGAGCGCTTATTCAAGCGACGGTGCGAGTTGTCAGAAATCTCTGATAAAAAGTGAAAATATAAAAGGCATAGAATGCGTGAAACCAACGGTTGTACGAGATAGCGTGGATATTAGGTATTCATAAACTAAAATTCAGGTCATATATTTAGTAGAATTTAGTATAAACAGCAATTACATCTCAGAAACCCATCGGATCGGGCTCGTTGAGGCCCATGATGGATCAGATTTCAACTACGCGTTTCTTTTATGTGACTTCAGCAGCGCTCGAAACAAAAAGTTAGCTAAGGGTTGTATAGAATGGATTAAGCTATTTGTTGTAAATGGTACTGTGAAAATATGGTATCTCAAAACTCAAGTTATGCTAATGACCATCAACGTCTGTCGTGCTGACGTCACATCGTCCTCGCGGCATGCCCTCTCCCAATGCCTCGACCCGCTGCGCAAGCTGGGCGCCGGGTTGCACAACGTCCGCATGACGTACGCATCACAGGATAAGGCTCACGTAGGGTGCACTTGCTCCTGCGCTCGCCAGGTGTCGTACGTAGGGCAGACGGGTCACTGCGTTAACGACAGGTTATTGAAACACAAGAGATAGCTAACTGGAGGTTCACCATCTAATCTATCTGTACAATGGCGAGAGTGTAAATGCACGCCAAAATTCGAGGAATGCGCAGTTTAAACATACGGGCACAAGTAGGAGGAAACGCGTCTTGGTTGTGGCCTGGGATATCGATAATAGCGCTGCGCATGCGTGATAAAACAGTTGACTAAATTTAATGAATCGAATGCCGGAACAGACACCTCTCACTTAGACCCCCAAGCGTGCCGTATGGATAGGTATCGCCCGTTGCCTGGGCATGCGTAGCTAAGTTTTGGTGCTTACTTTCTTTTTCACAGCTGTGGGCCGTTTCAGTTCTTAGTCTGCGTTCGTGGTGTCTTGACTTCTTTCTTTTGTCTGTGTTCGCACGCCCACTTTTTTAAACATGAATACCTACCAACTAGCTCAGCCCTCTGTTATTCAAAGCTTTATTTCTCGTACTCTGAGTCCTTTTCTTTGATCTCCTAGTTAACAATTCTGTTTCTTTGACTTCTTTAATTGCTATTTGTTCACTCTGTGCTAGGACTATGCCGTTGGTTTCAAAGAATCGAGTTTGTCTGGTCGAAGTTCGACTTTTGTGCGGCTTTCTTCAACCATCTACAGGACATGCAAGGTGGATTTGTGCCATACTTCCGCGGAATCCTGTCGTCAAGTAAGGTTCTACCAGGAATGCCTCAAGGTACGCTGCTCTACTCCACGTGACGATTGCTACCAGAAGCAGCTGTACATCGATTAGATGAGGATAGCTAACCTGTATGAGGAATTCTTGAGGACGGTTACACTTTTTTATTTTGCCACAAAGTAACCTACTGCTCCTCGGAAAAGCTGTCTTAGATGAGTCATCGCAGAACCCTTGACATAGGTCCAAAATATTGCTTTAAACCTAACCTAAAACGAATTACACGTTGGTTTTAAGCCTGCCATGCAGTACCACTGGACTAGTCCCTGAAGAAGAGCGCTCGAAGTTGTATTGCAGCTTGCATTCCTAGTGTCAAGGCATCTAGTAAGCAGTTTAACGCTTCTGATGCTATCCGTCCATTGGTAAATATTGTGTAGAGAAGAAACTCAGGCCTGTAACTTCAGATAAGATTGGGTATTTCGTAATTATGCCTGACAACGTGTTCTGAGAAAGCGTAGCAGCCATAAAAATAAATTTAACGTGCTAAAACGTAAGCCATCGCTAGTTAGGCAGCGTGCTGTCGACCGTTTCTTATGACGTTACCTTTAGAGGAAAGATTCTAATCACCAGAAGAATAAATCGCTCAACTGAAAACAATTCTTTTACGAAAATACATGAGAATGAGGTTAATTTTTGAGCAGTTGTTTCAGCGAAAGGCACTTGGAAATTCGCTGTATCCAGTTACTTGCAGAACTCCTCAGCCTCAGAGCTTTTCCATTTTTCCGAATGCGTAATTCTCAGGTGGTAGTTCAGCTTTTCTCAGAATAGAAGCCCGGCGGCTGTAAAGCTTTTCTTGTGGATATAGATATTTATTACTCTTTGCCGCATCGTTATTAAAATGTTAAAGAGTGTATTAATGTGCAAGTACCGGAAACGGTTTTCCCTGATAAGTGCGGTGCTTCCACGAGGGCTTGTCTAGAAAGCCTTTACATTCATTTCAAATCTACGCTGGTTGACTGGAAGGAGAACGAAGGGGTTAACGCGCAGAAGTAAAGAATTTGCGTTTGTTCTACGGTTGTACCGATTTTTAGTGAATTATACCTTAGCGAGATTGACAAATGTTTAGAGGAATACTTACGTAAGTGTATTAGGTTGTTTCGTTAAGTGGACGTATACGGGATTTTTTTGTAGCGCTGACAATGAAGCCGTGGTCACCACAGTGAGCGAACAATTTGAATTATATGAAGGAAGGGCGAACTTTACTCAAGAATCGCCGAAGAATGATGGAGTACAATTTCTAGGCATTTCCTTAACATTCCAGAAGAACCACGTGTGCTTACGGAATTCCCCTAGATCGCCAAAACCACTTTTAAGTTTCTCGTCAAAGTATTCGAATGTTGTAAAAAACGGTATAGTCATGTCTTGCTTCAAGCATTTCCTCGCCAAGTCGTGTGAGCACAAAACAAGTGCTGGCTTTAACGCACGGCTTTCGCGTTTCTTAGATGTAGGTTATTATGACGTTGCACTGGCCACTGTCGATGAGCGTTTAAAGCAGTCCACTTTGTTGGGTCCGAGCATGGTTGCAGAAAGGAATAGTGCCACGCGTGTCGTGGGTACTCCTTACATTCATTGCGTATCGACCTGGTTAAACAGAGGGAGAAGTAGATACGGCATTAATGTTCTTTTTGCGGCCTCCAATAAGCTAGATATGATATCCGCCACCCTGCAGAGAAATAATGAGTGGGTAATTGACAAGAATGAGCCTGAAATTTGTATCATAAAGGACATCAACAGGTCGTGGAGATGTGCAACATGCAAATCAAAAAAGTCTACATGTGTTCAGGGCTCCAAATCTAACAGTAACGAGGCAGAATTTGCAAGCTTGTTCTTGAGTGTGAATGAAAAACTTGATGGATTGTTGGGACTGAAGGACACGGTGAAAAGCATTGAGGAATCGGTAAAAATGATGTCTGGTCAATATGATGAAGTTCTGAACCACATCTGTCGCCAGGACAGAGAAATTGCGGATATAAAGAACAGAGTGCAGAAACTGGAAAACCACGAGGCAATTTCTGCATCAAAAAATGTCACACAGGAACTCAATGAACTCGAGTGGCACAGTAGAAAGCTAAATCTTGAGTTCCACGGGATTCCGGTTTCAAAAAATGAAAACGCATTGCAGAAAGTCAATGATATAGCTCGAACAATGGGTCTGCCTCAGCTCACCGACAGCGACATCATGTCGATACACAGACTACGTGCTGTTCGTGACAAAGCACCCGGAATTATAGTTCACTTCGCAAAGCAGTCAGTGAGGGAAGAATTTCTGAGCAAGCGACATGTACTGAAAGAAACCAAGGAACAGTGCTACATTCTGGAGAATCTGACGAAAGCTAACAGAATTCTGCTAGGACAGACAAAAGCCTGGGCCAATGACCATGGCTACAGGTATGCGTGGCACAAGAACGGCAAAATTTTTATCAGAAAGAAGGATGGCGACAGAGCAGTCATTGTGCGTGATGCTGCTGATTTAGAGAGAGTAGAATAAGACGCCTTGTATTCCAATTGTTTAGTACTACTTTGATTTGAATTTCGATCATGGCAACTCCTGACTTTATGGAACCAGAAGAATTTCGACAGCTTTGTAGACACGAGCAGGCTAGCTCTATCAAAATGTTTCATCTGAATGTACAGTCCGCTGTAAACAAGGGAACGCAATTGGAGGTGCTATTCAACCAGCTAGAAAACGCATTTGATATAATCATGTTTACGGAAACGTGGTATGCCGAAAAAAGCAATATTTTCAGTATCCCTGGGTATCAAAACTTTCTGCTAAATAGAACTGCTAGCAGAGGGGGCGGTGTATACATGATGGTGAAGGGCCATATTATTTGCGATATGTTACCGGAGTTCTGTCGCATGAACACTGACTATGAATGTCTGTCTGTGATCTCCAACCGATCCTTAGTGGCTGTTGTTTATCGACCCCCAAGCGGCAATTTTCAAAATTTTATGCGTTTCCTCGAATCCCTTCTCTCCTACGTAGGTGAATATAACTATGATATCATACTAGGAGGAGATTTTAATGTAAATATGTTAGCTGACACCGCTAACAAAAGAACGCTAGAACAAACAATTTGTTCATTTGGCTATAGTAATGTTATTATCGTGCCTACAAGACTCACCATTACCTCTCTTCGTTACTTATCTATTCATAACAAATATACATCCCTGTCGACGAAAGGCGGGAGTCATGAGTACAGAGATTAGCGATCACAACAGCATATATTTATGTGTGTATACAAATACGCTTAAGATAACTAACGAATAAAAAATGTCCTCTCAAGAAATAACACCTCGAACATTGGAGACTTTCCGAGAGAAAGTAGAAAGTTTGATTGGAGCGAAATATTCAAAGAAAGCGATCTGACTGCGCGTATAGTAAATTTGTGATTAATTTTTTGTCTCTATACAATCAGTCATTTCCACACAAGCTTTTACGAACATCGAAAAAAATTCGTAAGCCATGGATTACGCCTGAATTACTAAGCAAGATTCAGGTTAAGGACAGAATGTTTAAAAAATTTCTTAAAACTCGCGATGTTGAGCTACTCAGAACTTACAAAACATATCGTAATAGTCTAACGAAAGAAATTAGAAAGGCTAAGGATAACTATTTCTGTGACCTTTTTTCTATGTCTGCGTCAAGAGCAGACATAACGTGGAAAATCTAAACGCTTATTAAATCGATCGAGGCATTCAGGAATTTCAACACAAATAAGACAGAATGACGACGAATTTAGTGGAAAACGATTAGCAAATTTGTTGAATGATTATTTCGTCAATATTGATACCGGAGAAATTAATGACAATGCCCTGCATTACTTAGAACGTACTTGCGACAAAACGTTTTTTCTTGACCCTGTTACAACGACAGAGGTGATCTCTACTTTTGTAGGGCTCAACAACAGTGCTAGTAGCGATGCTGATGGTATTAAAATAAAACCTGTCAAACACGTGATAGACCTTATAGCACCTAGCCTAACACATGTTTTAATCTTTGCTTAGCAGAAGGGGTTTTCCCAAAACGAATGCAAATAGCCAAAGTAACTGTTCTGCACAAAAAGGGAGACAAAAATAGTATAGCTAACTACAGGCCAGTATCCCTCTTGCCCATTTTTTCTAAAGGCCTCGAAAAAGTTTGTTTGTCAAGACTGATCAGCTTTTGCGATAAGCATGAGATAATACATACGGCACAATTCGGCTTCAGGAAAAAGCGCTCAACAGAACTCGCTCTGTTAGAACAGAGGAGTTCATTTTGAATGCTTTTGAACATCGACACTTGGCTCTGGGCATCTACGTAGATTTCACGAAGGCTTTTGATTATCTTATCATAGCCTGTTATTAAAAAAACCTCGAAAAGTATGGATTTCGCGGTAAGGTATTGGCCCTTCTCCGCTCTTATTTAGGTTGCAGGCAGCAATTTGTAAATATAAACGGCCATTCTTCCGACATCAAACCAATTTTGTCCGGTGTTCCACAAGGAAGTATCCTGGGTCCATTTCTATTTAACTTGTACATTAATGATATTGTCAGTATTGATAAAACCACAAAATTTGTAATTTATGTCGATGACACGACTTTACTTTTCTCCGGTACGGTATTGTTGGACATAATGGATAGAGCAAACAATACATTAACGCAGCTAGGTAAGTGGACCGATTACAATGCAATAAAGATTAATACTACCAAAACAAAAGCTGTAGTTTTCCGGCCAAAAAACAGGGAGGTGGTCACCGATGCAGTTTTAGTGTATAATGGCGCCCTTATAGACGGAGTTAAAACATTTAAGATACTAGGTGTAATATTTTCGGAAACAATGTCTTGGGACGACCATGTTAGTTATGTAGCACAAAAATTATCTAGCATTGTAGGGATAACGTATCGAAACAGACGAACTCTCCCCACGTGCGTTAATGTTCTTATTTATACCTCGCTATTTTATTCACATGTAATCTACTTTCATCTTGTATGGGGATCAACGACATTCACGAATTTACGAATACTCTACTCCCTTCAGAAAAAAAAAATGTTAAGGTATATATATAATGTGGCTTTTGATCATCCTTCAGCATCGCTTTTCCATAGGCATCATACTCTACGTATTCCATCTCTCTATTCTTACCGCCTGTCCATAGCATACAAATCCGAAATTAAAGATAACGGCCGTTCCCTAGCTCGATTAGCCTGTTTAGAAAGGAGGATGCAGCCATATTCAGTGCGCCATCCAGAGACTTGGAATGTACCGTTATGTCGAACAAATTACGGGACACAAATGCTAAAACACAAGCTTCCGGAGTTACTAAACTTGTTTAGCAACCAAAACATTGCACCGGAGAGATCATCTACAAAAAAACTGCGTACTTTTTTTTTCAAATGTTGAAGTTTAATTGTATTCATAGTTTTGCAGTGGTTCTCCCCTCATATTTCTAATGCTTGTTTTGAAACAATTTTTTATGTTCTGTAAGCGCCATTGTCATTTCATAAATCTAACCCATACGTTGTCTCGTTTGCCCACGATGAATTTCAACACTGGTTTCTCTAGGCACGAATATTTTCTCACAAATGTTTTCTAGTTACGAATGTTTTGTGATCACGAATGTTGTGTGATTACATGATATTTTCAATGAAAATGAATTGTATTTCCAAATGTTTTCTCTCTTCCATGTCTTAATTTTTTTCTTGATGTTTCTTTGTCCTGTTTATGTACACTGTTTAATAGCCTGTCACTTTGCATTCTCATTGTCATTTTGGTTATTCAATATGTTCAGCACAGTCTGCGGTAAACGCGCCGAAGTGTACATTTTGGGGGGGGCCGGAGCTAGTCAAGCTGCTCGTCAGCTTTTTCTCCCTGCCTCCCTCATCTTATGCTTGATGAAAAATAAAGGACCTATTATTATTATTAAGTTTACTGATTGCCGTACAGGTGTGGTGTATAAAGTTCTTTTATACTCCGGCCACTTCTGCGTAGGGCAGTCGGGCCGCTGTGCTTTCCAGAGATTAAGGGAACATAAGAGATTGCTTAACGGAGGCTCACCGTCTAATCTGTCTTTACTTTATCGAGAGTGCAAATTCACGTCGAAACTCCATGAATGCACTGTTTTGTATATTCACAGGAATATGGAAACGCGTCTTATGTTTGAAGCCTGGCATATTGATAATACAGATACGGCATGTGTGAGCCAGCCATCGAATGACTTGCTTAAAGAAGAAATCAATGCCTGATGAGTTACCTCTCGCGTAGAGCCCGCGCTTGCCGTATTGATAGGTACATCGGCTTTCCTACAGGCGTGCGCAGATTAGTTATTCTGCTTGCTTTTTCTCCGTCACTGCGCGCCTTTTCAGTTTTTAGTCGGCGTTTGTGTTGTCTTGACTTTTCCCTTGCGCCCGTGTTTGGACGCCCAGTCTTTTAATATGAATACCTACCAATTAGCTCGTGTCTCTATTATTCTACGCCTCCACGCAGGTCACATGTGATGTCTCAATTGGAAATAGGCATGCGTGTGGAATATTGTTCTGTGGCAAACTGGTTCGAGTGGTTTTGTGTATCGAAAGCTAAGTTTGGTCTTCCTGTATAATGCTGCCTGCGAATTGGAATATTGTTTTGCATCAAGAGATGCCAGCATGAGCATGGGAGAAGCCTATATGCTATACTTCTAAGGTGCTGGTGTGCTGAATCATATGAATGTCCTGTGTAGCTGTAGTAGAAATGGTGTATTGGGCTGGTATACGTGGAAGCTAGAATTATTAGGCTCCTTTAGCTGAACGTCGCTTACGCTCAGCCACTCGCAGATGTAGCGTCCCGAGAGAGTGCAGGAACTGCCTAGATTTGGTGTGTTTGACGACCGCGTCCTGCCGAGACGCGGTGAGCTTGGCTGCAAAACAACGGCGAAACCAAGTGGACGCACCTTCACGCTGCCGTCAGTTGGCTTCGCGAGCGGAGCGAGAGATGCGTTCCACGTACCGCCGGTCGCACGATCGTTCTGCGTATGCGCACTACAGTTTTTTCAACATGTTTGTGTGTTGAGTTCCTTCTACGCGTTTATGTGCATTCGCCGGTCTGACCGGAGCGGATCGTAATTGCCCAGCTAAAGGTGCCTAATTACAGGTTTTCGAGAACGTAAACAGCGTGGACGTACAAATCGAGGCATCTATTTCATTACACGTTTTCGCCATTATTTTTTTCTACTTTTGTGATTTACTTCAACATATCTTCCCCCTTTTCGAATAGGTTTTTCTATGAGAGCACGATCGAACATTTACATAAAAATTGTCCATTTAGGATTTGTAATTTGTCTTCCTTATTATATAAAAACCAATGACATCATTAGCTCATCACCGTTGTGATTCACCGTAAAGCTAAATCACCGTTGTGATTTAGCTTTAATTATATAAAAACAGAAATCAGAATTTTCTGTGTTATGAACTCAATACGGCGCCTTGCTCGTAACAATGCTTACTTCCCAAATAATTGCTTGATAATACTCGCACTCGTTTATCTATTGAAGTTTTTGAAGGCCGAATCATGTCGGCTAGACAATGTTAACTGTAGTTCTTCGCGTTCAGTGTAACATTAATCTGCTTACATGTCTTGTATGCTGTCTCTGTGCTCACTGCTTTTTTCTCTTGTTTATGTTTTGCTACTGAACGTGTGGTAGCATCCAAGTAGCATATAAACATTTTCCTGGTTGAACTGCCGGCACTTATAGAAAGCGCAGCATGTACACACAAATAGAGATTGAATGTTATATATTATTGCGATAGCAATTACATGCTCAATGTCGGCGGATTTTTGCAGTCGCCGTCATGTTCAGTAGAGAGTCCAAACCGATAACATCGGTGTTTGACAAGGGCAGAGACTTGGCATGGTTTGAAATTCATGACAGTAAACTTCAGCGCAGTGTGTCGTCGTCTTTCTTGCCTTTGTGTCTTCAGGCTGTAAGTTTGCCGTCACGATAACATGGCCCGGCGCATCGTATTTGTACGCGCTAGTAAAAAAGTTAGTTTCTCCGCAGCGGCCAAGCAATGAATGCGATAGGAACAAATTGGAATGTAACGCGAAGAACGGACAGCAGCTCGATATGGGCAGCTCGTCGCTCGAGCCCGAAGGACGCACGAAAAGAACGCACACAGGACGAGCGCGAGCTATCATGCGTCACAGCTCGATATTGGAAGCGCACTGCTGAAACATGAAGGACGCACGAAACGAACGAACAGGTACACACAGGACGAGCGCGAACTAAATGTTGCAGTTGTTACTTATTTCTGTTCCAGCAGCGCGCTCCTTTCGCAAACGCGGCCGCTGCAGCGAGCGAAGTGACCTTCGTACGCTCTTTGACTTCAGCGCGAAGATCGCGGGAAAAGCACAAGACATACAACCCCGCGCTCAACCCCCCCCGCCCTCCCCTTTTTTTCCTTGAGATAAGCGCACGAAGGCGACCACGCCCTATAGGGCGAAGAGGCTCGGCGTTTGCAGGAGCGGGTCGGCGGCCTCCAAAGCGCTCCCAGCGCCTAGCGCGCACATCGCGTCATCTGGCTGGTGAGTAAGAAAGCGTGCTGTAGTATATGGCGTATATGAATAGCTCGCCATTAATATGCTGAAAGACGCTACTCTCCGTGACTTAGCCGTCTAACACCGCGCATTTCGGAGCGAGAGGTCGACCGTTCGATTCCGCGCGTGTGAAAGTATTTCTGAAATATTTTTCTTTGTGGCTTTTCTACACACACACACCACATATAATATATATATATATAATATATATATATATATATATATATATATATATATATATATATATATATATATATATATATATATATATATATATATTATAATATATTATATATAATATATATAATATAGATATATATATATATATATATATTGCCGCGCGTACGTGCCAGTAGCGTCGACAATGAAGCAGCGCGAGGACACTGGCCCCAGTGCAAGGACGAAGAAGACGTTTTTGTCATTTCAGCTACTCGAAGATTGCCATCTGGCGGAGAAGGTGGCACCATCTACTATCAATTCACCGGTCCACCGTTTCAGTCGCCGTCGGCTAGGCCTGGCGCCCGAGCTCAACCCCCTGCCAGAAGGTTCCAGCAATCGTCCTTCAACCACCACTGCAGCTCCATCGCACGTGACACTGCAGAATCCTATGATTCCTGAGTGTTTTCATGGTGAAGCCTATGAAGACGCCCGATTGGCTGGACCAGTTCGAACGCTGTGCGAAATACAATCAATGGACCACCTCAGACGACAAGCTTTCGAACGTCTATTTCTACCTCAAGGACAATGCTCAGACGTGGTACATAAACCGGGAGAAGAGTTTGGCTATGTGGGACGACTTCCGCACCCAGCTGCTCGACACTTTTACCAGTGTCGACAGGAGGGAGAATGCGCAACGTCTCCTGGAATCTCGCATCCAGAAACCGAACGGGAGCGTTACTATGTTCGCTGAAGACATGGCCCGTCTTTTCCGTAGGGCAGACCCTGAGATGCCAGAAGAAAGGAAGTTGCGGTATCTCATGCGAGAAGTGAATGAGCAGTTGTTTGCCGGGCTTGTGAGAAATCCACCGACAACAGTCGCTGAATTCACTAAAGAGGGCACAGCGATCGAACGGGCCTTACAGCAGCGATACCGCCAGCATGAACACATTATCAACTCGGTAGCGAGTACCTCAGCCATGACTTTGAGTAACGACAAGCCTCTGCGTGAAGTCATCCGGGAGATTCTGCGAGAGGAGCTTCGGCAGCTCGGTTTGATTCCACCAACAGAACCGACGCCGGCATTATCTCTTGTCGCTGATGTCATCCGGGAACAGGTCCGTCAAGCTCTTTCTTCGCCAGGATATGTTGATGTACAACGGCATCTTACTTACGCTGATGCTGTCCGATGTCCAGTCATCGCACCTCCGACGCCGCCGACTCCGACTAGGCCACCGCCTACCCTGCAAACGCAGCCTATCTCATCAACACCAACCTTGCCGATCTCGCCGACACGCAGAATGCCGTACGGTCGACACCCGAACGCCACAACGTGGTTCAACGGAGAATCCACACTGAACTACCAGCGTCGGAAAACCGATTTGTGGCGTACCGCTGACCGTCGACCGGTGTGCTTTCATTGTGGTGAAGCAGGGCACGTCTATCGAGTTTGCCGTTATCGCGAGGCTCAATACTCGAGATTTCCTCCCCAACCCGATTACGCTACGCATGACGGTCGGCGCACGCACAACGACGCTCCTCTGAGTCTTCCGCCGCAAAATCTCACCACGCCCCGATCACGTTCTTCATCTCCTGCACAGTATAGTTCACCGAATCGTCGCAGTTTTGCCGACGTCACCAGAGGCAGGTCCCCTAGCCCGCGACGGGGAAACTAGACGCAGCGACCTCCGGGGGTGGGATTGCCAATCGTCGAAATTCCGAACAGCCCCCACTACAGACGAACGCCAACTCAAAGACACCGACGCCGAAGACTGCGATTACAACGACGACTACGGCGACTGCGACGAATACGACGAATACGACACCTGCCGATGTAAGCGAAGTGGTCAGCGCTGACCTTGTCATTCGCATTGACGGCCATCAAGTGACGGCTCTTGTTGACACTGGCTCCCACTTTTCGATCATCAGCCTACAACTAGCCGACAGATTAAGGAAAGTAGACACCATGGCACGGGCCCAATATCAGAACTGCTGGAGGTCAGTTGATGACACCTGCTGGAAAGTGCACGGCCCGACTCATCATCGCGGGTTCAACCTTCGTCGCCACCCTTGTGATTCTTCGTGAATGCTGTAAAGAGCTCATATTAGGAATGGATTTCTTGCGCGAATACGGGGCTGTGATTAACATCCGCGACAAGAGCGTAACATTTCCTTCACACTCGGGCACTGCTAACGATGAGGAAAACCAGCGACCCCGTTTGCGTATCGCCGGTGACGACGTTATACTACTGCCACGCAGTTGCTCCCTTGTACCCGTGCGCTGCGACAGCCTGCAGAGCGCCACTGGCGTCGCTGAACACATCAGTGAGCTAACATTCACTTGCGGCATTTCTATTGCCAGGGCCGTCATCAATATCAGCGATGGATGCGCTGAACTCTTGTTGACGAATTTCAGCAAGGAACGCCGACACATCGGTAGTGGCACTGCCATTGCCTATTTCGATGAACTTGCGCAAATCGAAGATTGCCATCTGGCGGAGAAGGTGGCACCGTCTACTATCAATACACCGGCACCTGTTGACGTTAGCCCGACATTATCGGCCATCGAGCGAGACCGCCTTCTTGCGCTGATCCACAAGTTTCACGGCTGCTTCTCATCCACTTCCAGAGTTGGTCAAACACCACTCACGAAACACCGCATCATCACAGACTCCGATGCCCGACCCATCCGGCAAAATCCTTATCGCGTTGCCCCAAAGGAGCGTGAGGCAATTCAAAAACAGGTGAAAACGATGCTGGAAGATGGCGTTATTCGGCCATCTAACAGTCCTTGGGCATCGCCTGTAGTACTAGTGAAAAAGGACGGCAGCTTGCGTTTCTGCGTCGACTACAGGAAGCTCAACCAGATCACAAAGGATGTTTATCCTCTGCCGCGTATTGATGATTCCCTGGATAGACTACGAAACGCCCGTTACTTTTCGTCAATGGATTTAAAAAGCGGCTACTGGCAAATTGAGGTGGATGAGAGAGACCGTGAAAAGACCGCTTTTGTCACGCCCGACGGACTTTATGAATTTCAGGTGCTTCCCTTCGGTTTGTGTTCGGCGCCAGCAACGTTTCAGCGTCTAATGGACACTGTACTACCGGAACTTAAGTGGCAAACCTGCCTGGTGTACCTCGATGACGTGATTGTCTTTTCTGCAACGTTCGAGGAGCACTTAAGAAGACTGGAAACAGTTTTTGACGCAATAAGCTCGGCCGGTCTGACATTGAAACCCGAAAAATGCCACTTTGGCTTTCACGAACTTCAATTCCTAGGTCACGTCGTCAGCAGCCAAGGAATCCGGCCCGATCCGGATAAAGTTGCTGCCATGGCGAATTTCCCGACCCCATCGGTCAAAAAATCAGTGCGACGTTTTTTGGGCTTTGTGCCTATTACCGGCGATTTATTGCGAATTTTTCGCGCATCGCATGGCCATTGACCCAGCTTACCAGGGAAGATATCCCATTCGCATGGGGCAAAGACCAGCAACGGGCATTTGACGAGCTTCGCCAACGCATGCGAACGCCTCCCGTGCTCGCCCACTTCGATGAAGACGCGGCAACGATATTGCACACAGACGCTAGTAATGTGGGCCTTGGAGCAGTACTCGTACAGTGGCAGGACGACAGCGAAAAGGTGATCGCTTACGCCAGTAGGACGCTGTCCCGAACAGAAGCCAACAACACTACGACCGAGAAAGAATGCCTCGCAATGGTATGGGCAGTCCTCAAATTTCGCCCGTATTTGTACGGTCGCTCGTTCACCGTTATCAGCGATCACGATTCGCTCTGCTGATTAATTAATTTGAAAGATCCATCCGGCCGTCTCGCACGCTGGAGTCTTCGGCTCCAAGAGTTCGACTTCACTGTTGCCTACAAATCGGGAAGACGACACGCCGATGCCGACTGTCTTTCTCGGTCTCCCGTTGAAACAGCAGACAAAGACGACGACGACACGGCCTTTTTGGGAGTCGTGGACACTGCCGCTTTTTCACGACAGCAGCGGGACGACGCTGAACTGCTGCCGCTCATTCATTACCTTGAAGGACGAACCAATAGCGTGCCGAAATTATTTGCAAGGGGGCTGGCGTCGTACTGCTTGCGCAACGACGTTCTTTACAAAAAGAACTTTTCACCTCGTGGCAGCAGCTACTTACTCGTCGTTCCCTCATCACTCCGACGTGAGGTCCTGCACGCCTGCCACAACGAGCCGACCGCTGGTCACTTGGGCTACACTCGGACATTGGCAAGGATTAGGCAGAACTATTTCTGGCCGAAACTTGCCACGGTCGTGAAAACTTACGTGCAGACATGTCTAGATTGCCAGCGCCGCAAGCCGCCATCCATCAAGCCAGCCGGCCTGTTGCAACCTATTCATGTGCCGACGACGCCATTTGCACAAATCGGCATGGATTTTCTGGGCCCCTTCCCCACGTCTACTACTGGAAATAGATGGATAATCGTCGCCACCGATTACCTCAACCGATACGCCGAGACAGGAGCTCTGCGGCGGGCAACAGCGGCTGAAGTGGCGCGATTTTTTATCGAAGCCATCGTTTTAAGGCACGGTGCTCCCGCAGTTATTATCACTGACAGAGGTACTGCGTTCATGGCCGAGCTTTTGGACACCGTTCTGCGACTAAGTGGTACCACCCACAGGAAGACAACGGCGTATCATCCACAGACCAACGGGTTAACCGAACGTCTCAACAGGACCCTGGCTGACATGATAAGCATGTACGCAGATGTAGAGCACAAGAACTGGGACGACATCCTACCCTACGTCACATTCGCGTATAACACGGCTCGTCAGGAGACCACTCGGAAGACACCCTTCAGTCTCGTTTACGGCCGTGAAGTTACAACTACGTTAGACGCGATGCTCCCTCATGAAAATGACGGCACAGAGACAGACGCTGAAGAATTTACGCAGCGAGCAGAAGAAGCTCGGCAACTTGCCCGGTTGCGAATCACCGAACAACAGGACTATGACGCCAGGCACTACAATCTCCGGCACAGACCCGTCACATACAACGTAGGAGACAAAGTGTGGGTTTGGACACCTATTCGTCGTCGTGGGCTCTCTGAAAAGCTGTTGCGGAGATACTTCGGGCCTTGCGAAGTCCTCCGACGCATCAGTGACGTCAATGACGAGGTTGTTCCGGGCGGCCTTCAGTGTTCCAAACGCCGAAGACATACACCAGAAATCGTCCACGTGCTTCGGATGAAGCCATACTTTCAGTGACTAACTGCGCAGTGTTTTTTTACCCTGTTTTCTGGGCTTTCATCATCGGGACGATGTTTTTTTTAAATGGGGAATAATGCCGCGCGTATGTGCCAGTAGCGTCGACAATGAAGCAGCGCGAGGACACTGGCCCCAGTGCAAGGACGAAGAAGACGTTGTTGTCATTTCAGCTACTGATAAAGCGTAGTTGTTGGTCGTTCTCCTTTTGATCGTCGATCCCGCGTCGTTACAATATATATATATATATATATATATATATATATATATATATATATATATATATATATATATACATACGGTGCATGACGGCCGCGACGGCGATGACAAAAATCAGCCGAGACGGTCCATATAAATGCTATCGCAATAAAGATGTGCGCGCTGGGGACGAACGCGGTGAATCATAGATGAAAGGAGGAGCCCGTCTCTGTCATACGATGGGAGTATGCGGTAATATTTCCCCGCGTGCGAGGCCTGCCATCGAGGTTTGCTCAAGAAGAGAGGAAACGTCCCGCCCGTCGTTCATCGAGGGAAGCAGCGTGAATGCCTCCTTTTGGGCGTTGTTCGAGCAGCAACTGCGAAGTTTGATCATAAGGGCGTGGGGGCGAAAGCTGGCGCGCGCGCGCTATCTCGGCAGCCATTAGTACACGGCTCATATACGTGCTCTGCGTTCCACGCTTTGCCTTGCGACGACAGGCAGCACGAAAACCGCTTTGCTCCCTGGAGCGGCCGTATTCACTTAAACCAGCCTCTCACAGAGTTACGCTAGATCAGATCCAAAGAGTTAGCGGCTAGTCTTAGTACTTCGTGTAACAGTTTGTTTTCGTTGCATTCATCGCTTTCATTGCTTCGGCTTTACGGCGAAACTGACTTTTTTTACGATAATATGGTGGTGCTCTAAAGCTAAGGCAGCAGCGCCCATGTGCCTGTGATACATTCCACTGTGGAAATGCTTAGAAATTTCCAGGTGACCATATTCAACTGCTATCTCTCACAAAGTAACTCTCGATGGACATGCTTAGTTAAGAAATGCGAGCGAATTCTGGCACGAAAAAGCCGCTTTTTGACAACGGTTTTGTTCTTCTTTTAGGACCAGAATTACGTCATTGCTAGCAGTATAGCAATCCTGCACTGAGATCTTCAATATGTGCCAGACATATTTTTGAATATGTGTGTTTAGACTCTGTGATGTTACTCTTTGTTATTGACTGTGCTTCTTTTATATTTTCGGCATCAGCATTATTGGTACATTTAGCAGTGTATGGCTCAGTATAAACTGGGATTTTTTTCTAGTTAGGTTCATTTTCCCCCAGCCTTCGGGCTCTGTAGATAAATTATATTTTAAAACTTTGCTTGGCTGTGTTCACGCTTTTTTCAGCCGTGCCTGTTACTTCTTTGCATTTTTAAACGTTTAACCCTTTTGTAACGAAATTAGTCTTGTAAGTATGTTCAGGGCAATAAATACTATGTCTTGTGAATGTCCACTGGTGAAACTACTTCGTATTTCTATACTTGCACTTAGAATGTATTAATTAATTTCTGTTGTAATGTATTAACTCTTTTGAGTGAAGTTAACAGATGTTTTTATGCTAATAAATTGCTGCCAATAAATGTGTTATAAAAACGTTGCTCTAAACTGCGACAGGGGATGCCACGGAGCGCCCCCAGAAAAAGCTTTGATGGGGTCTTAAATGTACCTGGATACGTGTGAGAAGAGCTTTAGTTTTTACGCATAAAAGAGGTTAAAGCATAAATATGGGACCTCAATTTGCTAATGCTCATGTCCATTTGCTAATTCCTCTATTGTACTTGTGAACACCATGGTGTAAAAGAGAGACAACGCACTCATGACTGATTTGGTGCTTCACAATGATTTGGTGCTTCACAATGATGATTTGGTGCTTCACATAAGACACACACAATATGTGTGTGTCTTATCAGAGCAGTGTTATAGAGTGACAAATTTGCAGTTGTGTTCTCTCTAGTTGATTGAATGCGCTGATTGCAGTGAGCTGAGGGATCTCCTTCAATGAACGACAACGAATATAAGTCTTCGTTGAGATGGTGGCATATTATTTTCCATGCGTTAAATTTTTCAATGCGTATGATAAATTTATTGAGGATATTTGTGACAAATAAAGCAAAATATATCGGATTTAATTAGCTCGAAATATTAAAGTATGCGTGAACAATATCATTGCCACATGTGACCGTTGATTGTTCTGGTGTGCTCAAGGATTGTGGCATGGATATGTACGACTTACATTTGAATAGTTCAGTGCATCAATCTATATGCAGTGGAATGTTGGTGCGAATATGCCCCATGCAGGCAATTTCATTTGACTCTGTTTTAGTGCGCTTAAACTAAGAACCTCAATAAACGCAATATAGTTGTAATGCTTTAGTCTCGACCAATTTTGAAGTGCATTTCAACAATGCACTGCATATAGCAATGTTATTTTGGCTGTTTGGTGCTTCTGCTGTAGTACATCTTTAGTAATGCATTGTTCTTTTCTCTCTCTAGGAGGAACTCACAGAAGATCAAAGAAATCTGATGTCCCTATTTTCGAAGAGCATAATATTAAAACCCACACCGTGTGCTTTTTGAACGTGTGATGTTAATTTGTGTTAATGGCAATGTTTTATATTTCTCGTGCATTTTTATGACTGCTTTCTGCAGCAGTTCAAATCTTTTGTCTGTAATTTGATTTGATTGATGTTTTTTTATTAAGATCACGTGTTGTTATCTAGGTTCTTGTTTGTTCGGTAGTTCTTGAAGCTAATTTATGAGCACTTGTTGGCTATTGGTTGCTAAAATAAGCTGTATTAAGTATCGATCACTAAGAACAAGTACTTTAGACGCCCTCGAGGTGGCTCATAACATGTATACTAAGATGGGGATAGCCATCAGAGGAAAAGTGACGTTTACGTAGGTCTGGACAAGTAAGGGCATTGTCTAATTGCCCTCCGATATCTTCTGATAAGTTTTTGCGTGGCGGCCATTGCATCAAGCTTGAAATCTCCGTATGGTGTGCCTAGAAATTGTTGGCTCTCGAGATGAAGCAGCCTGCGTAAATAGTGCGAAAGAATGGGTTGTAGAAGCTGCACATTTCATACGTAAGGTTATGAAAAAATCTCGCTGTGCCAATTATGACGTGGCTCTCCACCTTGTCCGTTCTGTATGCGACCGCGGGCCGTTTATTGTGCGTAGTCTCATCATCGAACGGTGGCCAAATGGGATCGCGCAGCGATTATTAGCCCCGAAGGCATGCGAATCATAACCGTACTGCCGCATATGATTCCTCTACCGGTTCTGCAAGCAGAGTCCCACCTCAGCACTATTGACGAGTTGCTGCGTCGGCGTCGTTGTGCATGCTTTGCTTCGCTTAGAACAAGCAAAGCAGGCGTGGTTTGCTTGGTTGCTGCATTGGCCCGGTGTGTGGGACAGACACACACACAGTCCAGCTTCCACGACAACCTTTACCATCCTGTTTACCTGGATGCAACGAAGTGTTAACAAACATTTGGTCTCCATGGCAGTCCGGTTTCTCCTCGGGCGAATGCTGTAGTTTCCGGCCTTCATTGCGCCGAGGACCAAGATGGTGCGACGGTTGTAGCAAACAGAGATGCGAACGTTGCACTACGATCCATACCAATACTGTGTGCCGATTGATACCAAAGGCAGGCCAGACGGGGGTATGTTGCCGACCTCGCACTGCCAGCTTATCCTGCCGAGCTTGCTGCCATATGACAGAGTAGCCAGGCCGCCAGGCTGTTTCTCTGTTTAAATGCTTCCTCTTCAAGGCTAATCATTCGTTCTTACTTAATGCAACCTATCCACGGCATATCTAGTGTACATCTGACCACGTCACTTTCGGATAACATTTGCCGCCTTGCCTCTGCAACTGCAGGGATGCGAATTCATTGGGCAGGTCGAGTGGCTTTGTCAAAGCAGGTTCGGCAACCCATACGCAAATATACCGTACGCCCTTTCGCATTTTCCTGAAGATGCCCTTGGCCAGATGCTCTATGAAGAAGAAAATCTGCAGTGCACAACAGGAGCTCTTAAACCTCGTTGTGGGTCAGACCTGCACGGCTGTTTAAATGGACACTGAAGGCTAACAACAGTTTGTGCTAGGATGAAGGTTAAATGCTTAAGAATGTCTAAAACGCCAATATTTGGTCTTGCAGCGCTTTACTAATCCAGAAATTAAAGTAACTGTAGGACACGATTTGCGCCACCAGTGATACCCTCAGGAAGAACTGTCATGATGTAGCACGTCCCAAGTACACTTATTCACTAGTACCCAGGCTTCCGATGCTAAAAGGGAAGAATGCGGTGCACTACATCGTAGAATAAGATGGAACTACTGTTTGATTCACGAAAAAAAGGCGCTTCTCGGTCATACCAAGGAGAACGACATGATTAGCCCATAAGTGAGTTTCGTGTTAACTGGCCTGAGCTCCACTGGTGCAGTGTGTCTCAGAAGTGGTGGTTTCGTTATCGCGCGAGAAACCGCTGTTCCCGCACTCGGGCAGTGGGCAAGGCAAACGCTACCTCAGAGGGCCTTTCCGAGATGGGCGGTTTCAAGTGTCCTAATGATGTGGGGAACCTTAAAAGTGACATTATTTCTTACTACGTATTTCCTTGGCACGAAACATGCACTACAAAATTTCCGGAAATCTTTTTCAGCAATTGACCTCAAGGTAATATTTTCCCTTAGCGTCTCTTTAGGCAACCGAGAGGAGGCTACATTGCGGAAGCTTTGTGTTGGGGTTACGCTTGCCACTTCTTCGACTGCTGTGAGGCCCCAATAATACTGCACTCCCTATGGTACATCGTGCTGTTATCGTAACGCTACAATCCGAAATACGACACTGTCTCATCGATGCAGTGAACTTGCTCAGGTCTGCAGTTAGGCCTTCTTCGCCACCTTCGGGCATCAGGCTTCAGGAATGGCCGCGCATATGACCTTGATCGCTGATTCTACAACTCACTCTTGGAGTTTCTCCACGAAGTGAATTTGCCTGTTTACCTTTCACAACCTAGTCTTCATTGACTGAGGGGAAGCTTTAGAAAAATAATTACTATAGGATTCTGATCCATTACAAGAATTACATAATAGCGAAACTCGCTAAAAGAAGCAACGTCACTCAACAGAGACTTTTATTCGGCAAGGTGTCGTTTTGTAATGGTGTCTTTTATTGTTTGCCTCATTCCGTCTCTTTTTGATATCCTTGTCAGATGCGTTCCCGCGTTATCGAACCCTCAATGTTGAGAGAGCGGTTTTGGATTGAATTCTGTTTTAATATTCTTTTCGCTGTACACTGCAACATACGTAAGACAACATACGTTGTACATTGTGACAGAACCGACGTACGTTTGCGTGTTTTGATATTTTTAATCATTCATGTTTCTGTAAAGAGATGTTAAATATATCATAATATTGTAAGGAGAATTCAGGGTAGGACATGAGCGGGAATATGTACTTGCTGCAATAGTATGTAATCATCTGCCACTACACACAATATGGTGGATCTGCCCACGATACTGCCTCGTTTTCATTTCGCCACCGGGGTAAACTGTCATATTTTTATGCTAAAGAATTTATGGACACAAGAACTTGGTTTCAGAAGCTGTTCCTTCTAGGGAAACTGTTAATATGCCCCTGCTCACTGAGTATATTCCACGAAAATTTTTTATTGATATGTTTGGATGTTAGGTAGTGCTCACATTCAGCAATCACGGAGAAGCGTAGCGGGATGTCTTATGCAGTGACATCTGTGCTTTGTTTCTGCAATTGGCAATTCATCAAGTGAAGAAAAATTTTATTTGATTTGGTATTTGATTTCTGTGACATTGCGTTATTACGGCAACCTCAGCTGCATTTTGGTCCTGTGTACTTGGAATTTGATGCAAAATTAGGAAACACATGGGGTCAAAATTAAAGGGACTGTCTACCATCCTTCATTGCTTTTCCGTTTTGTACCGCTATAGAATGCGTACCGTCTGAAGTGTCCAACCTTGCAGCGGTTTCTCTGGAAAGTGATGACGATTGTATAGCCGAAAAAAGTTAAAGCCGAAGGCACACGTAATTTCCGTAGAATTACGTCATTTTCGCTGAACACTATTGTAGTGAATGTAACAGTCGTTTTCAGCGTGCTAGCTGTTAAATGAAGCCTTATTATACGATTACAGAACACTTGTTTTGCTGTAATCGCAGTCTATGCGTTCATTTTAGCACTGCTGCCGCAATACAATCCAGGTCGATTCATCAAAAAGGCACAATAAATGCATGCCTTCACCGCGCAGCACATGCGAGACATCCTAAAAATATAGCGGCACCGTACGAGCAGCGCGGAGAGCCGCATGGCATAGCGCATGAGTTGAACCTGACGAAATCGAAGACGGCGCCGCAAGCAGCGCCGCCGGGCGCGTTTTTGGAGGCGTGAGGAAAAGCAAGAATTACTCTGACGTAACCGAAAGCTGCCTGAAGTGCGTAATACAATTTCCACTTATACATGTTTGTTTTTAAGCAGAATGAGTCTACCTGCGAGCATTTCTTGTCCTACCAGTAGATTGACCACATCGCTGTTGTGTGACGCTAGCGGTCATTCTTTCACGATTTTCAACGTCAAATTAAAAATACTTTCTTTTTATGGGGCAAAAGCATGCTCGTTGCCGCCGACGTGACAAACGATCTTCTCAATTTCACCACAATCAGAAAAAAATTTCCGAGCGGTAGATAGTCCCTTTATTGAGCGAAACCACACTACGGCAAGCTTCATAGAGGATTGTTCGTGCTGGTGTAATAAACCATATGTCCTTTTATAATTATCTCGTTTTTATTTATTTGAAAGGCAACACTCGTACGACCTTTCTGTTTTCTTTGTGCAGTTTTCGGGTCGTCCAGTTTTCCAGCGACTGAGGATGGTGAGGAGTCGCATCAGAGACGCCACTACTATTGTAACTTATGTGACTATGAGACTGATAAATCGACCCATCTAAAAAGACATGCGAGGGTTCATACAGGGGAGCTCCCGTTTAAGTGCCGTTTGTGCCCCCAAAGATGATCAGAAAGGGGTGCACTGAATATGGACCCGTGAAATCATACAGGCGAAAGGCAACAAAAACTCCACCTGTGCCATAAGAGCTTTTCAGCTAAGTGCAGCATTTCCCAAACCCCATGAACCCACTCAAAAGAGCGCCCGTGTTTTTGAGGCTGTTTAGTGTCTGCTTCAGTCAATTTTTTACTAATACATTATTTTTCTCTCTTAGGTGGAAGTCACAACAGGTCGACGGAACCTGATGTCTTTATTGGCGAAGAGCATAATATTGGAGCCGACGCTGTCTGGCTCATTTTGAATATGTGATGTTTCTTTTTCTTAATGGCTATGTTTTATCATTCTCCTCCATTTTTATGACTGTCGTCTTCAGCAGTTGATGTTTTCGGTGCAATTTGCTTTGATTGATATTCTTTTTATTTGGGTCCTGTTTTATTTTATAGGTTACTGCGAGGTTGCTTGTTCATGAAGCTATTTAGCAATATTCGTTTGCTTATAGCTTTACTAAGAAAAGCTGAAATAGATGTGATTTTTGAAGGCCCTTATCTAGCCAGTTACCATAATCATTGTTCACATATCTTGTGCCATGAACTGCCGCTCTTTGCAGCGGTCCTTGCGCCATAAAACATCATATATCGTCATTGGATGAATGATTTCATTTGCCTCAAGCACCAACAAGGCCATGTATGCAGCTTTTTGTTGCCTGCTTCGCACTGCATCGATTCCCACAGGGCGTGGGATCTGCCGGATTTTTAAGAGTGCGTTGTAAGAGCAGTGCCGTACAATGACAAATTTGAAGTAACGCTCTCCCGAGTTGAGTGAATCTATTGATTGCCGTTAGCTGAGTCAAATCCTTCACTGAACGACAACGTATGTCAGTCTTAGTTGAGATGGCGCAACAATCATTTCCTTGCATTAAAATTTTTCAGTGCATCTGATAATTTATTGACGGCATTTACGATAAACAAAGCAAAAGTATGTGATACTTAGCTAAGAATTTATTAATAAACATGAAGAAAGCCATTACCACATTTGACCATTGATTCGTCTTGTGTGTTGGAAGATTGTGGCATGGGTATGTACAATATAGTCTGAACGGATAAAGATTAGCGCAAGTGACTGACGCCCGACACATGGCGCTGTTGCTCACGAGCATGCCAGTACCGAGTTTGCCAAGCACATTCCATTTTCCAAAGCAGGGGTGGCCGGCGGTCCGGAGGAACGCAGCCCAATCTTGATGTTCGCCCATGCGAAAGTCCATATAGGCGATGCGCAAAGCACCGACGACGCCGTTTGCCGCCATGGCTCGGAAGCGCTGACGGGTACCGGCGAGCAGTGTTCCCGCGAGCGTCTACGCGAGGGCACGGATGGATGTGTTTTCGTCGTGATTTAACGACTCTGTCGGGCCTCAGCGATGTCGAAAAATTACTGCTGCGTTGTCGGCTGCTGGAGCACCCACAAAAATCGCAGGAACGCACTTCTACAGGTTTCCGGTGCTATTTCAGGAGCGAGAGCGATGGCGGCGGTGGATTGCGGCTGTACGACGTAGAAAGTAAGCAATCGCGCTTTTTTTACGGCAGTGTTAGAACGATTACCGTGTTTTTATTTCTCCATTTATGTCGCTACGTATTCAGCGGAGACCTGGAGACTTACAAAGAGGGTTCAACTTAAATTGAGGACGACGCAGCGAGCGATGGAAAGGAAAATGATGGGTGTAACCTTAAGAGACAAGAAGAGAGCAGAGTGGGTCAGGGAAGAAACGGGGGTTAAGGACATCATAGTTGAAATCAAGAAGAAGAAATGAATATGGGCCGGGCACGTAGCACGTCGGCTGGATAACCGTTGGTCATTAAGGGTAACTGACTGAGTTCCAAGAGATGGCAAACGCGTGAGGGGGAGACAGAAAATTAGGTGGGTAGATTAGATTAAGAGGTTTGTAGGTATAACGTGGCAGCAGAAAGCACAGGTCCGGGTTGATTGGCGGAACATGGGAGAGGACTTTGCCCTGCAGTGGGTGTAGACAGGCTGATGACATATTCAGCGAACGCTACTACGTTTACACTTGGTCGCCTCGCCAGCATTGTAGATGCTACAATGCACATGAGGTTGTTATTAGTGATAAGGCGCGATGCCTAGGATCTCTTGAAAAACGAATGGCGCGAAGCGCCATGCCAGATAATGTGGGGAAAGTGACGGCTCCTTTACAAAAGCGCCGTGAAATCACACGTGTGCTGGACGAAATCGGCTGCATTCTTCCTATTGATGGCACTGGAATGCGATCATCGGTGCAGAATGTTCGCTGTGCGCTTCTGCACCGGTGATGACAAGTGTATCGTTTATTTTTTCACAAGTTTATCGTGCTGGTTTCAAAGTTTTACCAACGCTGACCCTTCGCTGGCCGCACCTGTGAAATCTATACGCCGGTGCGACAGCGCTCCCTCAAAATCTACTATATAAACACATGGCACGTAAACGAAGCTACTGTGTCGAGAAAAACGTTGGTTCACGCGTCAACGCAATCAGGCCAAGGTATATGTAAACTGGTAGCGTAACTTCCGTAGAAGCCCACGTGTCAAGCCGGTGGCTAGTTGTTGCAACAGTCGCCATCTATGTGAGGAGGGGACAAACAGAATTAAAAAAAAAAGAGAAAGATGACGTCACAACCGGAAGCGGAAATGACATCACGTTTTAACGCGATGGGCGCGAAATTATGAAATTTTTGGACAGGGCGCCGCTTCTTACTTTTTTTTATAGCTGCATGTTCTTTTTCTTATCACTATGACGGCTCCATAACGGAAGCCTGCAAGATAACGGGAAGACGAAAAAGACAGATTTGATAAATCAGGTGTATTTTATTGGCGAAATATTGCAGTCGAACAGGATATTACCCCAAAATATATAACACAGAAATCAGAAGTAGCATAACAATTCAACGTGCACACTGTGATGGTGTAATGTGGGCCCTGGATCCGAAATAATTCAACCGGCAGTCAGGTGATTCTGTACACACAACACAGACTTTAACACAACCGATAACTCTGACGATTCACACACAACACACTACAGCATTCCTTATTTACATCCTAAACGTCATACGCGCCTCGCACACAAACTGTCCTACTCGCCGTTATGAACTGTTGCCGCTGCGGCGAGGTCGGTCGTCACCGGTACACCTTGGGCAGTCAACAGTCACGCTGCCTTGACCGTGGCGAGGTGGTAGTGGTGGTGATGATGGCACTGCAGGCCGGTAGATCACCAGGCCGCTGCAGCGCAGGTTAGCTGCCCGTCGCCAACATGAGCCGCGGCCACTTCGTGACACCACTCGGGCCCCAGGACCTCAGGCCAGGAACAGACTAGGCTGCCGGTCTCCGTGTCAGCACCGGGCACACAGCGGGAAACAGGCTCACCAGGTCCGCAATGCTGCAGGACGCCTGGTTAAGCGATGTCGCGACCCGAACCGCCGACCAGCGGCTGCCATTCCAACCGTGTCGCGCTCCAACTCCTCGAGCCGCACGCCCCGCTCGCGCTTCCTTTTCGTCGTCTTCCCCTCCAAGGCGTACCGCAGAGCAGAACTGTCGTTCCCTCTTCGCCCCGTCACGGGCCACACAATCCACATCATCACACACACAAACCTTGCACACGTGTTGATCTTGCATCCGTAGACAGCGCAGCGTTTCTTCGCGTAGCGTGGCGGACTCATCGTCCCGAAGGGCGACAGCACGCCGGCCGTGCGCTGGCAAAACACAGTCACTGAAACGGTTCCCGATGGCTGCGATGGGCTATATTACCTTCTGCCAAGTACCACGACTAGAAAACGACGCTTATGCGAGGAAATCATCTACGGACGACAGGCACAAACCTACAGCGCAAAAATGAGCGACGCCATTTGCATATGAAAATGCGCAAAACCGTTGGCCCATGTTACCAGACTGCCTGCATGTGCCCGCTGTTTCTGAAAATAAACGAAAAAAATTGGCCACTCAACCACATACCCAAGACTAAAGTTTGATTAAAGTAATCTACTAATTTAATTCGTGACAAATAAAATTAAAACTAATGCAAATAAACGCTTAATTATTTTTTTGTTTTCATTATTTGTCTCCCCCTCACCTAGTAGCGCTTTAATCGTCACGCGGGTGTTGATGTTTGTCGCAATAGGTTTCCGACCACTTTTCGTTCCGACTTTCGCGACCTATTTGGATTGACCTTGATCAGGCATTACTGATCGCGACGTTATAATGAAGGCGGTGTACTTACGATGAGCTCCACTTCGTAGGGTAGCTTGTTGACGCTCGTCTGTGACAAACACTTGGCGCGTATGTTGAAGTACGTTGTCGTCCCGCACAGCTTTGACATCGGACACATGTCCACTATTATAAAGTGCGGCTCCTTTGCGCACACTATCGCCGCAAAGGTAATTATCTGGGACGCGCACAAGCGGCAAATCGCACGCGCGCAAATGAAGCGTCTGCTACGCGACCCGCCAGCGGTTCCAACGGCCGCCGCTACGCGGCTTTCAGTGGCGCCCCTATTCGCCGCGAGATCGACCTATAGGAGGCAGCACCGTCGCCGCGTTAGTGTGGAGAGGCGGTCGGCGGCGCGTATACAAATGCACACAGCGGCGCTTCGTTGTGAGCTGTTTGAGCCGATTGTCGGCGAATAAAATGCGTTGATTGCTGCTTACTGGTAATATATGCGCTCTTCATTGTTGAATCGATGCACGAAGATCATCCAACGTTACTATTACTAGTGAGAGAAGCGCAATCTGCCGATGAAAGGGATGCTCGCCCTGGGTGACAGTCTGCGCTTACGCACTATACGACGTTTTTTGTCGTTTTCTCTGTACGTGTTTACCTTGTGTTCTGTGTACTACGCGCTGCTGTAGCACGCCTGAACTACTTAAGTGTTTACTTCTTCATTTGTATACCAGCCCATATTCCTGTGCAATGAGCTCAATAGCAATGTTCGCGTGAATACGCATACGCATGTAAGAGTGTTTAGCACAGAGTTTTCATCGATTGATTACGTGCACGACAGCGATGCAACAAAGGTCCGGTTATTTTATGGAATAAGGTTTTTTTTTTTCTCGAACTAATCATGTCCGCTCCCTTCCATCAATTTATAACAACTCCACACAAACGCTCAAGATAATGTAACAAAAAGGATGAGGGTTTGCGTGTAATTATACGACAAAAATGTAAGGCACGCCGTCGGGATTAATTTTAAACATCTCGGTTCTTCAAAGCATACCTAAATCTAAGCACGCGTGTGTTTCTCCATAAATTTCGCCCAAAGTTAAAATTGCGCGCGGGAACTCCATTTTATCACTGCCGTGTCATTCCATTGCCTTTTTTTTTAGGAGAAAGTTTGAGTATCGAAGTGTCAGGCTTTACTTGATAGAAATATTTCGCTGTAGTGGGACCACGACCGTAGAATAAAAGGACATCTTAAGCACAACTAAAGCTCATCATGAACTGCAGTGCCGCAGTTATACACCTAACAAGGTGCAAGTGCATGAGGCCCGCTTTTGTTTACCACCGAGTCACTAAAACGCGGCATTCACACACTATTTAATGCTCCTTATGTCTGGGACTATGCCAAGCGCACTTTACGACGTGCTTGAACCAGAAAGCGGCACCAACACTGAAATGATTCTGGCGAACGAAGGGTACGACACCAATACACAGCCCTCTCGAAAGTCGCACTCCCTGATCTCATTACAATGCGCATGCAGCCGAGCAAGCTCATTTGCTTCTGTACACAATGTTAGGTATACGTATGAGGAGTTAAACTCTCGTTAACATAACAGAACAAACCGCCCTTTGAGACCGTGCAGGACGTACGCGCACATGCAAACACGGCGTGGCTAGCAGACGACGCAGGGAGCAATCCACACTAGGCGCGCTTCAGCCAGTAGCCGCCAGGCGGCGACTCTGCTCGATCTCGCGGCCAATAGGCGCTGCGCATCGCGGATATCAAAGAAGCGCTTGTTGATTGCTTATCGGCAGATGTGGTTATGCACATGTCGTCATTCTTTTTTTATTTTTTTTCCTTTTTTCACTGGAGTTGCGAGCAACCGTATCTTTATCGGTGTTGCTCCGAAAAAGCTGTTGGAGTACGTTCCGCTGGCCTGCCCTGCTTTGAAAAATGGAATATACTAGGCACTCTCGTTATCGGCATGATTGG
Organism: Rhipicephalus sanguineus; assembly: GCF_013339695.2. Taxonomy (NCBI): domain Eukaryota; kingdom Metazoa; phylum Arthropoda; class Arachnida; order Ixodida; family Ixodidae; genus Rhipicephalus; species Rhipicephalus sanguineus. Next base: position 113,923,007 of record NC_051183.1, read on the forward strand.
AAAAGGCAGCGCCGCGTGTCGCAACCTTGCGGCTCCGACCACCGGTCACTTGCGCCAATCGTTTTCCTTTGGAAGTGCCCATATATGATTCTGCTTTTAGCATAACACATCATATGGGGTGCAATGGTGCGGCGACTATGCTCCATGCAGGAATTTTATTCTGCTCAGATTTAGCCCAGTAAAGAAAAGATCCACAGTAAATACAGTATAGGCGGAGTGATATAGCTCGTTTTCTTGGCTGTTTAGTGCTTCTGCTTTAGTCCACTTTTTAACTAATACACTGCTCTATTTCTCTCTCTAGGGGGAAGTCGCAAAAGGTCGATGGAATCTGATGTCATTACTGGCGAAGAGCACGAAATTGGAACCCACACTGTCTGCCTTATTTTGAAAGTGTGATGTTACTTTTTTAAATGTGTGATGTTACTTTTCTAAATGGCTGCGCTTTTTAATTCTCCTGTATTTTGATGACTACTGTCTTCAGCAACTCGTGTATTGTGTGCAGTTTGACTTGATTTATGTTTATTAAGGTCATGAATTGTTTTCGAGGTTATTGCGAGTTCGCTCGTTCATCAAGCTATTTTACGAGCATTTGTTTGCCACACTCTTTCCGAAGAAAAGCGCAGTGAGCATCGGCCGCTAGAACAATAACTTTAGGAGCCCTCGTTGAGGCTCATGAGTACTGTGCTAAGATATGGCTTGTAATCTCAGGAACAGTGACGTTTATGTCCGTTATGCTCAAGTAAGGGCATTGTCTATTCACACACCGACCTATGCTGTTAATTTTAGGTCAGCCGACACAGCAACAGGTTTCAAACCACGTTATGCTGGGCTGCCTGTTTTTATCTGACCACTGAGGTAAACTGTCCCATAAATATATCACAGAAGGTATGGGCTCTCAAACTTGGTTTCAGAAGCAGTTCATGCGGATGTAACATTTAATGTCCTCCCACTTAATCAGTCTCTATATTCCACGAAAACCTTTCAGTGATATGTCTGGGTTTTACATATGGCTGACCTTCAGCAATAATGTAGAAGCGTGCTAAGAAATCTTATACATTGACCTGCTGTGCTTAGTCTCTGTAATTGGCCGCATGACTTATTCAGTCAGTGAAAGGTTTATCGTTTGCATTAGTGTCTGTTATTTCATTTCTTTGGTATTTTTTTATTACGGCCAACGGAAGTCTGTCTTGCTCTTGTGTGCTTGGGCTTTTGTACAAAATATTGAAACCCAGGTGGTCGAAATTATTTAGAATACCCGAACTACGTCGTGCGTTATACTGATTACATTGTTCTTGCTTGTATTAAAAACTATAATTTCGTTTTCTAACTATCTTGCTTTACTTGATGCGTAAAGCAGCACTCTTGTGACCTGTGCGGTTTTCTTTGCGCAGTTTCGTGGTCGTCCAGCCTCCTCGCAACTACAGATGAGGAGATATCTCCTCAAAGACGCCGCTACCGCTGTGACTTTTGTGACTACGAGACTGATAAGTCGTCCACTCTAACAAGACACGTCAGGGTTCATACGGGGGAGCGGCCGTTTCAGTGCCATATCTGCCCTCACAGCTCCTCAAGAAAGTCGCACCTTACGTTACACCTACGAACTCACACAGGAGAGCGACCCTATGGGTGCGATTTCTGCCCTGAAAGGTTCTCAGCGTCCTCAACCTTGGCTAATCACCGGAGGTCTCACTCAGGCGAGCGACCATATGAATGCCCATTATGTCATCAAAAGTTCACGCGGAAAGCCAACCTCCAAATACACATGCGCCAGCATGAACCTAAGTGAATACTTCAGTTCGAGTTCGGCTAAACCAGCCTTTCCTTTTTATCACAGCATAATAATCTGCTTCGTCCAGGGCACTTTAACAGCTTTAAGTTGTGTGAAAAAAAATGTTAACGCATGGGTGCATTAGTGATAGCTAAATTCCATCATTTCCAGCAGAACAATGTTGTGGATTCAGGAGAACGTAGCGATTTTGTGGGATTGTATTTTATGCCATCATTACAGCGTTCTTGTGTACCAATTGAACGTGCCATATGTTGGACGCTTGGAGAACGGTTTGGTATTCTATATTGATTATGCATTCTTATGCATTTGGAAATCGAAATATTTTCTACAACCTACTCGCGTAAACACACATGAAGATTTTGTACCGCCACCAACCAGATGATTAACCATGTCTGAATGTAAACAGTGTTCTTGTGCAATATGTTCAGGGCCATTTTGGTTCAAAGTTTTAATGTCTGCCTTGGTCATTTTGGTGTATCTTCAATAATAGTACTAGCTATTAAAACAATGCCTTGCATGAAGAAATGTGACCATGACCACAGGAACTGCTTAGCACGTGTTGCCTTCCTGAGGTGTTCCTCAATCGCAGCGAAGGCTAACGTGGCAGAAATTGAATAAGTATTTGCATTTCTTTTAAGGATTCTTTCCAAGATTTAAAAAGGATTAAGTGTTCCACATTTGATTATATGTTGCTTGAATAATCTGCCTAGGCCATTTACTGGAAAAACAATGAATATCTAGTGGGTCCACTGCACTTGTATTAATTTTTCAATTATGAATGATCTCGTAGAGGGCACGTTTTTAGTGTTATATAATATATGTTCACTTTGGTTTTCTTTTTTTTTCTCCTATAGAAAGTTAAGAGGAGCGCTAATGTCCCTATCTGATACGCAGGAAATTGAAAATGCGGCCCAATTTCAGTGCGATATATAAGCTGACGTGTTTCATAAATAACCTTTCTTTTACAAGCTCACTACGGTACAACGACCACTAGATTCTGGCAAGAAATCGCTACATTCGACGATACTTTCATTGTCCTTTTATGTGCAAGTACCGTAATTTCTTGCAGTTAAAAAAATTTCGCGCCTAGAGCCTGGTTATCTGGTATGGTTTTGCTTTCTGATATTATCTATTCTTATTAGCAGTGGCATTGTGTTCAGTAGGAGCAATGGTATATTTGCGTACTTGCAGTTGTGTTTTAAATAATTGACTGAGTGCAATAATTGTAGTGAGCTGAGGCCGCTATTTTACTGGAAGCTAGCAATATTATTTGTTTTTCAGTAAGTCGGCATGATCTTTTTCTTAAGTTTTCTTTTGTTGTCAATTCATTTTTAATGCTATTAACTCCATGTATTGTGATAAAAGAAACCCTAAGTGAGTCCCACTGTGGCAGTCCTAATTTTTATATTGTACACGTACTTTCTGACTGCAACGTCTGGCCGTTATGTTTGCTGTGTGCAAGGTTTGAGGCGTGGGTTGGAACCTTATATATTAGAATTCTTTCTAACAAAGTGGTAAGTTACTGACGGAGTGTTTGATCAAATATGCAGCACAGAAATATTCCATTTCGCTCAGTTTTAGTCAGCATGATCAAAGCAAATACCGTAAAGCAAATGCCCACGATAAAAACACAATTTAGTTGTAATAACATAGCTTGCTCAATCTACAAATTCGCTGGCTTCTGCATTACATGTGACAATGCTTTTTTAGTCCAATCACTGCTTTTCATTTATTTCCTTCTTAACCATACGTTGTTCACTTTCGCTTCGGAGCATGTCGCGAAACATTCAGTGAATGTGACGTCGCTTTTAGATGTGCAACGTTGTTTTGAACCGCCACAGTCTACCTTGTTTTGCAATTGTGACTGAAGACTTTGGGAAAGATATTTTTACTTTTTTTTCCATTCCGTGACGAGTCGTTTTAGAAGCCTTTGTATATTGCATGCAATTTGTCTTGGTAGATATTTTTATTAAAGTCATGTAATACCCTTTTGAAGCCTCTGTTTGTTTCCTTAAGCAATTTTATGAATATTGATGTGCTTCAGGTATGCTTAGAGAAGCTGAAAAAATTGCTGCGATTTCGAATAATAAAAGAACGCTTAAATGAAACACTGACTGAATTCGGACTTATAAGTTATTTGTAAAACGGTACTGAATTAATTGCGCGCTAATATATCGGATAATAAAAGCGAAGATCACGGTCACAGTTTTACCTATAGCGCGTAAGTTTCAGGACCTGAAGGCGGACAAAGGTTTTGTGGGTTTTAGCTGGATCTCACCTTGCAGTGCAGCCGGATTTAGAATAGAATTTTTTCGTGTTTGAGCCACGTTGATTGAATGAACTTTCCTGAAATTTGGCACATGGTCTCTGACTGTTTAAGAGGGTAGTGTAATTAACTTTTACCGCCTAAAAACGATGCAAGCTGTAGTAGACAGCATTGAAGTCTGTGACGCCACAGCCTGTTGATGCAGAAACCCTAGAGAAGAATGCAGCTAGGAATTCTCCTAGGTGTATTTTGGCCATTACGTAATTTCTCGGTGGCCTCACCAGATGCATTCCCTTGTTATAGCCTCAATGCTAAGGAAGTAGTTTGAAATAAAAACCGCTTTTGTTCCACTTTTCATAGTAAATATCAGCATACAGTTGGGTTTTCTGGTATTTCTAATTAAGGATGCGTAAATAAACATATGCTAAGTATAATAACACCTTGTAGTGAGAAAAGAGTGAATGTGTTTTCTGTAACAATAAGCTATTGTCTGCCGAAACAAACATATTACGATGTGGTTGTGACGGTGAGCAAAGCTCTACCAAGACTCGAAAATACCGAGCTCTTTATTCAATGAATTTGTGCCCGTAATATACGCTCAAAGTACGAAAAATCTACGCTGTACACTGATAGCGGGAAGAAAATTTTTTGTCCTGTGTAATCTAATAATATTAAAAATTTAACGTGCCAAGACCACGATATCCTTATGCGCGCCTCTGACTCTGACTTGCGGTGCAATCCCGCACACTGCAGTGAATTCACTGCATCTCTTCTCTTTTTTCCTCTTCCCTCCTCTCTATTTCTCGTCTTTCTATCCCCTTCCCCAATCCCCCAGAGTAGGGTAGCCAACCGGAAGTGTTTCTGGTTAACCTCCTTGCCTTCTCCTTGTCCTGCTTCCTTCCTTCTTGTGCGTTCAACGATTGTGGCATTGTTATGGGCTTGAAGATAAATGTGAAGCATCTGGGCGAGTAGATGCTGCACTGTTTGCGTTTCTTTCCACCGTCCCTGTACATTTGAACATGGTTTCAACATATCACCCGATATTTGGTGAGATGTTGGGACGAATATTCTCAATGTAGAAATTTATTTTGCTCAACTTTAACCTGGGAAAACAAAGAGGCACAATAAACACAATATAGTTGGAATGATATAGCTCGCAAAATCTTTAAGTGCATTTCAACAATAACAATACATATGGGTGTGTTCTTGTGGCTCTTCAGCGTGTCTGCTTTAGTCCATTTTTCACTAATACATTGTTCTTTTTTTGTGATAGGTGGAAGTCACAAAAGGTCGAAGAAACCTGATGTCTTTATTGGCGAAGAACATAATATTGGAACCCACGCTGCCTGGCTTATTATTATTGTGTGATGTTACTTTTTTAATTGCCTTGTTTTATCTTTCTTCTGCGTTTTGATGACTATCGCCCTCAGTACTTCATCTTTTGTCTGCAATTTGATTGATGTTTTTTTATTAGGATCATGTATTGTTTTCTGGGTTATGGCGAATTCGCTTATTCTTCAAGCTATCTTACGAGTAGTCGTTTTCTATAGGTTTGCTAAGAGAAGCTGAAATATGTATCGATCACCATGAACTACCAAATTAAGAGGCCCTGGATGTTAGTCATGACTGGTGTGCTCGGATAAGGCTTGCAGTGTGAGAAAAAGTGAGGTTTATGTCGTTTATGAAAAGGTAAGGGCACTGTCTGCTCGCACTCCGACATCTGCTGTTTATTAGGTTCAGCAGCCACGACAACAGGCTTCAAATCTTGTTATTCTCAGCTGCCCTGTTTTCATTGGACTGCTATGGGAAACGTGCGGCACCTACAGGTGGCGCGACAATGCAGTGCGCCAGCGCGCCGTCAGCGCCGCGAGTGGCCACTCAGTTGTCAAGTGTCGTGCTACGAAATCTCGTCTCTCCTGCTGCGCCCGCGTTTTGTGGACGTGCGTGTGCGCGATGGCGACTGGTGTTATAAAGTGCGCCGGCTTCAAGAACGTAAACAGCGCAGGGTTTTTTAGAGCCTCCAACGAAGAGAAAGAACACAAATTATGCCGCAACAGGCACGTTTTCGACGTGACGGAAGAGAGCACGGTCGGACAGAGTATTCTAAAAGGGAGATGCGTGCAACAGGCCAACGTGAAGCAGGAAGCATATGCCGTCATCATCGAGCTTTGTGCACGCTTTTTGATCATTTTACCTGCTTATTACTGAGTAAACGATGGCATTAACGTCAAACCTGTGCTGTAGCGAGATGTTGTCTTGAGGGCAACCGAATGCGATCGGCGCAAGTAGTACGTACGATCGCCTCCCGTGTTGCATTTAGTGATGCCGTAACAATTGTGCGAAGCTTTCTATACTGCAGTTCCGTTTGTGGACGTTGCTCGGGCTGCATGAGTGCTTGGGTAAATCTGTTACGTGTCATCTTTGTAAGCGATATCTTAGCCGTCACGTAGCATAAAAACAGCGTGGCGCGGCACCGCTTGCATGCGCAGCGCTATCAAGGGGCAAATGTAATACAGGTGTAATAAAACTTAAAATTCGCGCGGTCCCCGATGCATTGTGCCACGCATCCGGCTCTTGTTTCTTACTGTTCCCGTTTATGAATTGCGCTGTCTGCTTATACGTAGGGCGTACTAATAACATTTTTTACCTGCAAATGAGCCTGACTGAATGATGCTCGCCTTTATGTGCCTATGAAATTGTCTGAACTGCGGTCCACGTAACAATAACGCACGTACAGCTAAGCGACGGCGTCCAGTAATTTGGCAATATGGTCATCGCCACGAACTGTTGTTCTGGTGCACGTAACTTTAAGTGCACGCGCTCTGTGATATGCATGTGTACTTTTCAGCATTAATTACTTTAGACTATCAACACCAAAAACACGCCTTTTCAATTGCACCGCCCAGAGGCCGGGTGTACCTTGAGTAATCTCTTTTCCAGCTTGATGCTTACTATAGGCTGGTCACCAGAGCTCACTGCAACTGTAGGGGTGGTATTGAAGGCCACTGCAAGCATGCAGCAGCAGTTGTAGCTTTTGTCAACAGTGGAGAGTCAGCGAAACTTCAGCTATCGCCGAAGTTTCGCGGTACGTCGGCGGAAAAACAGCAGGAGCGTACGAAGGAGAAGCTGGATCCGTCGATGACATTCTGCCAACAAAATGTACACTGCAGACCCGAAACCATTTTGCCGGCTGCCACTCGGTTCTGTTTGCACACTGTAAAAATACCGGTTCACTTGTGTGGAGCGTAAATTCACAGCGAACTAGCTACAACGTGTACTTCATGACCATGCACAGGATCACTTACTTCACACGCCGTACGCTGCGAATCCACCGTTCCCTCTGGTCTATAGGAGGCTTTCTCGCCCCGGAAAACGGAAGAAATTTGTTCCAGGAGGGCATTTCTTATATCTATTAGCGCAGTTGACGACGCAGCAACTCATGCGCGACATTGCAAAACTCCTCCAACGGCGTGACACGGCTCGGCGCGTGGAGCGGCTGCTGCACGTAGCACGCCAATTCGTTTCGTTCACTCCCGCATAGCGGCGCCACCAGCTCAGTGCACGTTCCCCATACTGCCTCGTTTTCATTTCAACATTGGAGTTGTAATATATCCATCGTAATATATCCTTCTGTAATATCCTTCTGTAATATATCCATCGGAACAATCCGATGGATATATTACAGAAGTTATGGGCTCCCAAACTTCGTTTCAGAAGCAGTTCATCTTAATTCAACACTTAATGTCCTCCCACTTAATGAGTCTTTATATTTCACGAAAATGTTCCAGTGATATGTCCCGATTGTACTTAGTGCCAATCTTTAGGAGTCACGTAGAGGCGTACTGGGAAATCCTGTACATTGACTTTCTGTTCTTACTTTCTGTAATAGGCCGCATGATTTATTGACTCTGAGAAAGGTTTATCGTTTGCATTGGTGTCTGTTATTTCATTTCTTTCGTATTTCGTTATTACGGCCACCGGAGGTGTATGAGGTTCATTCGTACTTCGACTTTGGTGCGAAATAAGAAAACGCAGGTTTTCCAAATTAATTAGAATACCTGAATACGGCATGCCTCATAGTCATGATTGTTCTTGTTTGTCTAATAACTACAATATCGTTTTATGATTGTATTTTGTTTACTTCCTTTGAAAAGGAACACTCTTGTGACCTGTGCTGTTTTGTTTGTGCAGTTTCGGGGTCCTCCAGCCTTCCACAAACTAAGGATGGCGAGATGTCGCATCAGAGACGCCGCTACCACTGTAACTTGTGTGACTACAAGACGGATAGATTGACCGATCTGAAAAGACATATCATGGTTCATACAGGCCAGCGGCCGTTTAAGTGCCATATGCGCCCTCACAGCTCCTCAAAAAAGTCTAACCTTGAGGAACACCTACGAACTCACACAGGAGAGCGACCCTATGTGTGCGATTTCTGCCCTTGGAGGTTTTCAACGGCCTCAGCCTTGACTAGCCACCGGAGAACTCACTCAGGCGAGCAACCACATGAGTGCCCATCATGTCCTCAAAAGTTCACGCGGAAATCCTCGCTCCAAAGACACATGGGCCAGCATAAAGTCGAGTGAACGCTTCAGTTCGAGTTCTGCTAAACTAGCCTTTCTTTAATCAAAGCAAATTAAACTGACCGTGCAGCGCACTCTGAAAGCATTAGGTTCTGTGAAAGAAAAATTAAATGCACGGGTGTATAAGCGATAGGGAGACTTCATCATCGCCACTAGAGCAATGTTATGTATGGAGGGGAGCGCAGTGACTACGCTACATTATTTTTATATCTCCTTCACAGCATTCTTGTGTACAAATTTAATGTGCCATATGTTCGACGCTGGTGGGAAGCACTTGTATTCATACGGATTACGCATATTCCTGGATTTGGAAGTCGAAACCTTTGTACAATCTACTCGCGTAAACTCACATGAAGATGCTGAAAATAATTGACCATCACTGAAATTGAACGCAGTGTTGTTACGCAATATGTCCTGGGCCATTGTGGTTCAAAAAGTTCAATGTCTCTCTGTCATTATCGGATTTTCCAAAACAGTGCTACCTATTAGAACAATGCCCTGCATGCAAAAATGTCGCATGAGCATAAGAACTGCAATACGTTTTGTTTTTCTCAGGTGTTAGCCTCCTGAATCGTCGGGAAGAATCACGTGGCAGAAATAGAATAAATATTCTCATTCCTTGCTAAGAAGTATTTCCAAACTTTCAAAAGCATTGAGGGTGTTTTACATAGATTCAGAAACCTATTTGAATATATTTTTTGGCACCTTCTGCCTTGGTGACTTACTGCAAAAAAATCGAATGTGGAATGCATCCACTGCCCTTCTACTGCTTTTTCATTTATGAATGCGCTCTTCCTTGGGGACACGTTAAAAGAGTTACATATATTTGTTAACTTCAGTTTTTTTGTCCCCTCTAGAAAGCTTTTGTCTCCTCTAGGAAGAGCAGTGCTCGTGTCCCTATCTGATAGATGTAACGATGGAAATGTGGCAAAATTCCTGCGCGAATATTGAGATGATGTGTTTCATAAATAAACTTCCTTTTACAAGCTCATTGCTGTTACAACGGAAACTGGACTCTGGCAAGATAAATTGGTGAAGCTTGCACTAAGCCGCGTAAGGCTTGAAACAGCGAAAGTGAACGATTCAGAAGACTCATTTGGTTGCTTCTAGGTTGTTCCTCGGCCTTAGCTAGGCAATACAGGTTGTTTCTAGGTTACTTCTAGGTTGCTGCTAGGTCATTGCGAGGCTTTAGCTAAGTGATGCTAGGTTATTTCTACGTTGATTCTCAGCGCAATGAGGTTCGACTAAAACCACAGCCAGTCACCGGCACGACACGGATATCCAAACTCCAGATGCAGAACCGCACGCTGAAACCAAGCGTTCGCACCTCTCATTGATCTTCAGGCACGTCGTTGGCGTAGGCCTTCCATCGCATCGGGGTCTTCTCGCAGCCGCAAGGTGATGCAGGTTGTTTCTAGGTTGCTTCAAGGTCGTTGGTATACTTTAGCTAGGTCATGCTAGGTTGTTTCTACGTTGATTCTCAGCGTAGAGAGGTTCGAGTTAAACCACACAGTTACATAAACGCCATGGATGTCGTAACTGCAGCGATAGAACCTCGCGCAGAAATGAAGCGTTCACACCTCTCATAGATCTACGGGCACGCCGTCGTTGGCGTATGCCTTCCATCGCTTCGGGGTCTTCTCGCAGCCGTCGTTAGCTTTCCCGTTCCCTAGTATTGTCTCGTTGTACGTACTCGGCGTCTTCGGCTCGCCGCCGTCGTTTCGCCGCCATTGGTTGGGCTAACTGTTGCTTTCTTCATTTTTAGTGGACCAGGTGGTGAGTAGTGGGATCTACCGAATTTCTGTGGCACATACCCGTTATGACAATGGTAGTTTTTTGGTTAGCTGGAGAAAAAAACAATTTGTTAAACAGCTTCGCTGTCAAAAGGAATTTTTGACGATACTTTTATTGTCTTTTTATGCGCAAGTATCATCATTACTTGGAATTGGCGTGGAGTACGGGCTTAAGGCCTGAATACGTGCTAAGTTTTTACTGTTCGATGTTACTTATTCCTATTGGCTGTGGAATTATGTTTAGAAGGCGCAATGGTATACTTGCATACTTGCAGTTGATTGAGTGTAACCATCCTAGTGAGCTTAGCAAGCTCTTGCCCTGCAACCCAACATACACTATTTAGCTTTTTACATAGAGGGCATGATTTTGTTTATTAAGATTACATTTTTTATCAATGCATTTTACTGCTATTGACAACATGTATTGTGATTACAGAAACCGAGAGTTGGTCACAGTGAGTGATCTCACATGAACAATGTGACGGCAACGTCTGGACATTGATGTTTGCTGTCTGCAAGGTTTGAGGCATGTATATGTACCAATTACAGTGCCATTGTGTTCTAACAAACCGTCACATAACTGACACAATGTTTGACCTAATATGCTGCACAGAAATATTTCATGTTGGTCAGTTTTAGTCAGCATATTGCTCGCAATGCAAATACCGACAATTAGAACGCAATTTAGTTGTAAAAACATAGCTTGCTTAAACTTCAAGTGCATTGAATACTGCATTGCATGTGACAATATATTTTTGGTGCAATCACTGTTCTTGATTTGTTTCCTTGTTAATCATACATTGTTCACTTTCGCCTCGGAGCATGTCGCAAAACATCAAGTGAATCTGAGGTCACTCTGGTTGTGCAACGTTATTTTGAACCACCGCAGTCTAACTTGTTTTGCGATTGTGGCTGTAGTTTCTGTTAAGGGCTATGTTTTATATTTTGTTCCAATTTCATGAATAGTTCTTAAGCAGTAGACGTATTCTGCATGCCTTTGGACTATGTACATATATTTAATAAGTGATGTACTGGTCTTTTTCAAGCCTCCGCTTGTTTTTTCAGCAATTTTATGATTCTACAAGTGCTTCAGGTGTGCTTGAAGAAGCTGAAATAATTACTCAAATAACGCATTATTAAAACGATGCTAAAATGAAACAATCAATGAATTCTGACTGATGAGTCATTTTTAGAGCTGTACGGACGTTAATTGTACACTAATATGTCGAATAATAAAAGCGAATATGACGATCAATGTTTCACCTATCGCGTCTAAATTTCAGCACATGAAGACGGAGGAGGGTGTTGTGGGTTTCAGGTGGATGTAGCCTTGCATTGCACAAATATTTTGATTAGAAGGGTTTGTACTTTAGCCACGTTGGCCGAACGAAGCATCCAGAAGCATTGCACATCGTCTCTGGGTGCCTCGGAGGACAGTGTAATTAATTTTTACCGTTTAAAAAATATGTAAGCTGTAGTAGACAGCATCAATTTCTGGGCGTTACAGCCAGTTGGCGAATGATATTTGTGTGGAAATGAATTTCCGAAGGAAACGGTGCGATTCAAAATTAAATTGAAAGCAGTAGTGTACAGTAGGGTTTTCTGGTATTCCTAATTAGAGGTTTACGTAAAGCTGTATTAAATATATTAAAACATTGAAGCGATAAAACAGGGAATACATTTTCTGTAACTATATGTAATTATCTGCCATAACACACATATTATGACGTGGTTGTGACGGTGAAGGAAGCTCTAGCAAGATTCGAAAGTACGGAACTCTTTGTTGGGCAAACTTGTGCGCTGGAAATGACCGGTGAAAGTACAAGAAATTCACGCTGTACACTGATAGCGCTGACAGCAATCGCTCGCCGTCGAGTTATCTAATAATACGTGCACCTAAATCTAAGTACACGGGCCTCAAGCATTTATGCCTCCATCGAAAATGCAGCCGCCGCGTGGTGAGCGGTCAGGCACGATGTATTTTTACATGTGGCATAGAAGATTCCAGCTTTATCATTGGTGTTTAGAAGAACTTGTGGCTGGGCAAGTTGGTGCATCTTACTACAAATGGGATAACTGCAATACCTCACACACACGTAACAACCATACACGCACACAGGCGCAGAGTTGCATCTGACCTTTATTTCAAACAGTCCAGCTATAAGTACATTTTGCAGAAATCATCACCGAGCATGCGCTTTTCAGAAAGGTGTCATCACAAAAAGTCTTAGCATCCATAAGACGTCATCATAACAATGCTCTTCGATAAATCTCATCTCTGCGTTGTTTCCAGAATAATTAACAACTAATTTTTGTGTTGCGCGCTCAAGCTTGTCGTAAAATAATCGGCAATGCTCGACATTCCGGCACAGCGCTCTCAAGGCACTGGTTACACGTGCAATGGGTCAGTTACAAGTAAACAGAAAAAGTGCGTTTGGCACTGCCCTCCGCTGAAAAAGGATCGACCCGATGCTTAAAACAGAATATACAAGCAAGAAAGAAAACTGATATAGAAAGAAGGCAAAATAATCAAGAAAGCAAAAGCAGAGTCATCAGGTTCACCAATGCGTATAAAGCGGCTTAAGGCGCACGACGTGGACTACTTGAGCTAGTGCGCGGCGCCGCTGAAAGTTCATAACGCCTTCCGGTACAACCTTGCAGACCAGAGCGCCGAGACGTACTCCAAACCGAGAAATCCAAGAACGCACAACGGCAACGTTCGAAATGCCGGAGAAGGCCACCTCGCAACTCATTGCCGAGATCGTCAATGCAGCCCTGATTTTCGCGCCAGCTGGCTTGTCGCCAGAAGCCACGATAAAATGACAAGATTATTCATTGAGGCCAAGAGAATCATCGACGCCGGTGATAAGTGTGTTAGCGTGGCTTCAATTGCACTATCACTAAAGGAGTTGTTTACTTGAATGCGGCTGCGCATTGATGAGTTGGGAGAGCGCCTGATGTACTTATATACTGTGCTCATTTCGTAATAAACTCTTGGAGGGCGCTCCGCGTGTGTGTACTCTCCATTTTTTCTGTGTTCGTCGTCGCGCCTTACATTTATGCTGAATCAACACGCCCAGTCCGCTATAGCGAACCCAACTCAAGTTTGCGGCGCGACGACAGCGCCGCGTTGCGGCTCTGGAGAGAAGCTCTGGTGCAACTGGGTGCATGCGCGGCCGGCTTAGTCTGTTTGTTGGCAGCGGGAACCCCCGCGCGCGCGCGTTCTGAGTCGGTGCGGGGAACTGTGGCGCCGTGCCGACAGCTTGGCACGCTGAACCGAGAGCCTTGCAGTGCGAAGCTGCATTTCCACGTTGGCAGAAGTGACCCCGCGGAAGCGCAAGCGAGGTCCGAAGTATTGCTGTGTTGTGGCCTACCCCAACAGTGCAGACAACACCAAGGCACGCGATTCACGTGTGAAACTGTATCGGTTCTCCGGCATGTCGCACGAGAAATAAAGGCGGCAAGCGTGGATAGCTGACAGCGCTGTCTCGCCTTCTATTTTGGCTGTCTGAGTTCATCGATTTCATTCGATTCGACTACATGAATCAGCACGCAACTCGGTGCATGCACGCAGCGACTACAGTAATGATTACTCGCTGTCATCTCGCATTGTGAAAGTCGAGTACGGTTGTAGGTGAAAGAACATTGTGTTTTGATTCCCCGTGTTCGTGAGGACTACCCGTCGTCATTGAACGTTCACACTCGCCTTATACCAAGCATTGCGCAGTTGGTTGAATTCAATTGAACTCGGCACATTGTCAGAAGTCGATATCTTCGTAAAAAGAGAGTGCAAGCATGACGCGAGAGCCGAAAAAATGAGGCGAGCAGTTCATCTTGCTTAACAGTGGTTAAAGCTCGGCTAGCTGCCTAGCGTCTTAATCGGGGGGTGATTCTCTAGCGGCACGGAGGACTTGACTGTAACCTTCTCAGGAAACAGTGGCATGGCCGTATAATTTTTTTTCGCACGCCGCAAACGTTTGTTCACGAAAGTGCACGGCTGCTACTGCAAGCATGCCATATCAAAAGAACAATCATATAATTCGTAGTCCGCACCGCAGATCTTCGAAAGCGTGCACGGCTTCATTTTGGAGTGCACGTGGACCATTAGGCATCTTTAACATGACAGAATGGGACTTACCTCGAGGTATACGTCCTAACTGTGTAATCGCGACATGGGAAATGCATTTCGCTTTGAGTCGGGCGTCGTTGTCGTCGATCGTCTGCTCTGCACCCTAAGCGTGATGGACGAGCCTTTCTCCTTTTATCAAGTTCGCTTTACGGAAGTGCCAGTCAATCTTGAAGATTCTTTTGAAGCCGCACTACAAGCGGTACATTGTGAGACGCCGCAAGTGCACCGCCAGAGCACTGCACGTGCACGGAAGCAAGCGGCAGCGCATTGGACAGAAGGGAAAACGCGCGTTGCTGGCACCCGTATTTTAATGCGGAGATGGCGCTGCCTGTCAAGAGCAGCAGCGCCACTAAGCGATGCTTGGGGAGCCTATTCTTACACTGAGTTCACGTCGGCGTATCGGCATCCAGACCCAAACAAGGTCGCCGGGCTGGTATTCTTCCTGAGGTCGTCGAAGCTTGTATCGACGGCTGTCGGTCGTTTGCTGGCTCTTGATGCGCAGTCTGGCTTCTTCGGCGCGTTGAAGGTAGAAGACAACGTGGAGGTTTTCTTCATTAATACTTCTTTTTGGGCGAGTTGGTTCATTGTAGATTGTAGTAACAGGGAGTGTGTCATTCTGCGATTAAAAAGAGCGAGTCCCCCCATTCTGCCATTAAAACCAGTTGTCACTCAGCGCTTGTGTTTCCGTGTCGTCTCTGTAGAGGTTTTCTTCTTCGGTGACGGCAGGTAGCACGGTGTCGAGTTCCTTTGCCGGACTCCTTCCCTATACTAGCCTGAACGGCGTCATGTACGTTGTTTCTTGCACGCTCATGTTGTAAGCGAAAGTTATGTACGAAAGGATGGCCTCCCGATTCTTGCGTTCTACGTCGACGTAGATGGCGAACATGTCGGCGATGGCTTTATTCAGGAGTTTTGTCAGGCCATTCGTCTGCGGTTGGTAAGTGGTTGTTTTACGGTAAGAAGCAGGCCGGAGACCAGGCAGTGGGGGCACATGGCATCGGTTGCAGAAGTGCTAGGCGACAATCATTTCTAGCGTTCGCACCGCGCAATATTTCACGGACGTTGAATACCTTCTACCGAAAAAGGGCGAACCGCAAGTAGACATGGAGGAGCCCTGATGGCGAAATTAAGAACCAAACAGACTTCATACTATCCGAACACCTTGGCATCGTGCAGGATGTGGAAGTGGTTGGCAAGATACGATGCTGGGACCATAGGATGGTAAGGTCTCGAATTGGCGTAGACTTGAGGAAGAAGGGGCAGAAACTGCTACGCAAGAAGCGAATTAATGAGTTAGCGCTGAGAAGGAAACTACAGGGATTCACGATCTCACTCCGGAACAGATACTCGACTCTAACCAAGGAAACTGGTCTTAGCGTTGACGCAATGAACGATAATCTGACGAGTATCAATACGGAGGGTGCAGTAGAAGCCCGACGTACAATGAGTAGACAGGACACTGGAAAGCTCTTCCAGGAGACGAAAAACCTTATTAAGAAACATCAAAGCATGAAAGCCTAAAAACATAGCAGACAAAATAAAGCTGGCAGAGTTTTCCAAGATAAAGAAATAGCCTTAAGGTTGCCGACATAACAAGGCATATTATGGAGATTATTGAACATGCTCTAATTAACGGACGAAGCCTCTTATCGGTGAAAAGAAAACTGGACACAGGCAAAACCAGGTTATGCACTGAGGGACAAGGAGGCAACGACACTACCATTATGGATAGTATAGTTAAAATTGCTGATAAGCTTCACAGAGATCTGTGCAGTAGCCGAGAAAACCTGGGCGATAATCTAAGAAGTAGCAGTAGCCCACAGGAATGGGACATCCCACCAGGTACTGCAGGGTAAATAAAGAAAGCCTTGGACAGATTGAAAAGACGCAAAGGCGCTGGTGAGGATCAGGTAACATCAGATCTTTTTAAAGATGGTGGAGAGATTGTGTTAGACAAACTGGCAGCCGTATATACGAAGTGCGTCTTTGAGGTGAGGATATTCGAGTCTTGGAAGATTGCTAATATCATTTTCATTCATAAGAATGAGCACGCCAATGACTTAATACAGGCTGATCAGCTTGCTGTCTGTTGTCTGGAAGTAGTAGTAGTAGTAGTAGTAGTAGTAGTAGTAGTAGTAGTAGCAATAGACTTTTATTCAGCGAGATTCATAGGCCGAGCATTTCGACCGCCTGCGCGACCAGTCGACGCTGTTCTTCTTCCCCTTCCGCGCTGATCCAGTTGAGCCAGGTGGTGATGGAGATGAAAGTGCGAGGAAAAGCGCTGGATTGCTGAGCGTTTTACAAAAAAATAGGTAACGAAATAAGAGACCCTTAGAATTCAATCAACGAAAGGACCAAGAAGGATCTCGTAGGACTATTGAAGAATAGAGGATATTGACACTATCAATAAGGTGATAGAAAAAAAAGCGCGGAATATAACCAACCTCTATCTATGGCCTTCATAGTTTACGCAAACACATTTGATTTGGTCGAGATATCAATATTCAGATATCGCTTCAAGCACGTTCAAAGCACGGTTTCCTGGCGTCGTATGTTTCGATAACTCGCCTTCTAAGGATAGCCTTAGGAAATCGGATGTCAGGTCGATTACAGCACCATGCTGGCCTAAAACGTTGATACCGAGAATTATGTCTCGGGAGCATGCTTTCAAGATGACGAATCTCGCAGGGGAAGTCCGGTGATGAACAGTGGTTCTTGCCGTGCACGTCCCTGCCGGAGTTAATAAGTGTCCTCCTGCCGTTTGGAGTTTGGGCTTTCCCAAGCAGTCGTACCGTTCCTCAACTGACGACGGAGTAGTCAGCTGTGGTGTCGACCGGAGAGGTTACGTTTCGCCCATTAATAAGCATTACCAAGTGGTTGATTCATGGTGTTGTGTTATGATGAGGTCCTGGAGTCGTATCGCGGCTGCGTTTACTTTTTCTGATACTGCGATATTGTGTTGTAAGGGCTTCCGGAAACGAAGGTTCGACTTGAGGGCTATGTTTGGCTGGCAGAATTCTTCCTATGATTTCATCGAAGCGTCATCGCGGCGGCGGAGGAACTTGGTCGCAGCGACTAGCAGCAATCGCACTTTCATCGGTTGATGCCTTTAGTTTTCCGGGTATGGACTGGTAGATCAGTGCCGGGTTAGGCAAGTGTACGGCTGGTGGTGCGACGAAACGAAGCGGCCAGGCGAAGGTGAATGGGATGGTTGTCGTGGTTGCCACAGTGCTCCGGCGATGCCGCGAGGTCATTCACTTGGCTGCTGGCGTGGCCAGTGCACGGTGCAGCCATGCCGTCTCATCTCACGATACTGGCAGGGCGGTGCATGTGACAGTCTTCTCCAAAGCGATAGCAGAGTGGGCAGTTGTCGGGGGCACGACAGCCGTCACTCATTTTCAGTGCGCAGGGACGGTACACAGGCGGGCTGGATGACGTCGGTGGCGGCGGTGTCTCGCGACGGTAGTGCAGCGGTGCGGTGTCTTGGTGAGGGTGCGCAGAGGTAGCTTGACCGTGGAATGCAGCTGCGTAGCTTATCGCTTGCGGCTGGAGCTCCACTTCTTGAAGAATACCCAGATACTGGTGGATTTGCTCTCGTAAATCATCAGTAAGCGATGACACTTCCGGCTGCGCAAGAGGTGAGAGTGTTCGCAGCTCCTCTCGCACGAGACATTCGCATTCAGACGGTAGGTACACGAGTGCGAATCTCGCCTCACCAATAAAGAATTTTCGCCGAGACTATCTTTCTTTTTGTCTGTTTGTTTTTCTCTCTCTTTGTACTCGTTCTCTTTCCCGTCAAGTTATTTGCATCCCTGGCAGGACAAATCGGCGCATGTCTTCAGGTAGCGAAGCAGAAGAGGAAGCCGATGAAGGAGAGGACGAAGCTGGCGGGTGCCTGTTTATGACGATGATAATTTTCTATCTACGACATATGGGTAATCTTGAACTTAAAAACTCCGCTGCCAAAAATAGCAGTTTCACCGCAAGGGCCAAGCAATGAACACGATAGGAACAAATTCTAATGTTATATGAAGCTAACTATTGGATCCGATCTGGCGTAACTGTGCAAGTAAGAGAATACGGCCGCTCCAGGAAGAGATGCGATTTTCACAGTCTCCTTGCGTTGAGATCACAGCACGGAGAAAGGTATACGAGCGGCCTGCTGATGCCTGGCATGATTTTCATGTTACCAACTGGTATTTGTGTTCTCACACAGTCACGTCACGCGATACCAGTTTTGGTGTATATCAAGCTAGCGAAACGGCTGCGAGCGCACCGTGAGCGTGGCACGTAAGTCATGCTGTGCATGACACGCGTGTCATGATTTTCATGGTACCACCTGTCATTTGTTTTCGTCACACAGTTGCGTCGCGGGATACCAATTTTGGTGTATATCAAGCTTGCGAAACGGCCGCCAGCGCGCCATGAGCGTGGCACGTAAGGCATGATGTGCATGACATGCGTGTCATGATTTCTATGGTAGCAGCTGTCATTTGTTTTCGTCACACCTTCACGTCATGCGATACCAATTTTGGTGTATATCAGGCTAGCGAAACGGCCGCAAGCGCGCCATGAGCGTGGCACGTAAGTCATACTGTGCATGACATGCGTGTCATGATTTTCATGTTACCACCTGTTATTTGTGATCGCCACACAGTCACTTCACGCGGCACCAATTTTGGTGTATATCAAGCCAGCGAAACGGCCGCCAGCGCACCATGAGCGTGGAATGTAAATCATGCTGTACATGATATGCGTGTCATGATTTGCACGTTAGGACCTGTCACCTGTGTTCGTCATACACCATTGTCACGCCATTCCAATTTTGGTATATATCGAACTAACGAAACGGCCGCAAGAGCACAAAAACCGTGGCATGTAAATCATGTCGTTCATGACATGGATATCATTATTTTTATGTTATGAGCTGTCATCTAAGTTCGTCATAAAGTCACGTTACGGTATACCAATTTTGGTGTATGTCGTATTAATGAAACGGCCAAGAGAGCCCAAAGTCGTACGCGGCTAGATAGATAGATAGATAGATAGATAGATAGATAGATAGATAGATAGATAGATAGATAGATAGATAGATAGATAGATAGATAGATAGATAGATAGATAGATAGATAGATAGATAGATAGATAGATAGATACGCTCAAACTCGCAGAAGTTCGCTAAGAAATGCTTCGCATTTAAAATCGAAAAAGAAGGGCGTATGGCGATATGCAAGAAATTTGCGGGCAGCGTTGGATGGATAACATTATATTTCAAATACCACTATGTACATTATTACTGGTACGAGCACCGAGTGACCATATTCGCTATGTTCCAGACCGTTTATTCAAGCGACGGTGCGAGTTGTCAGAAATCTCTTATAAAAAGTGAAAATATAAAGGCATAGAATGCGTGAAGCCAAGAGTTGTACGAGATAGAGTGGATGTTAGGTATTCATAAATTAAAATTCAGTCATATATTTAGTAAAATTTAGTATAAACCGCAATTACATCTCAGAAAACCATCGGATCGGGCTCATTGGGGTCCATGATGGATGAGATCTCAACCACGCGTTTCTTTTATGTGAATTCAGCAGTGCTCGAAACACAAAGTTACTTAAGTGTTGTATAGAATGGATTAAGCTATTTGTTGTAAATGGTACAATGAACATTATGGTATTTCAAAACTCAAATTATGCTAATGACCATCAACATCTGTCGTGCTGACGTCACATCGCCCTCGCCGTATGCTCTCTCCCAATGCCTCGACCCGCTGCGCAAGCTGAGCGCCGGGTTACACAACGTTCGCATGACGTACGCATCACAGGATAGGGCTCACGTAAGGTGCACTTGCTCCTGCGCTCGCCAGGTGTCGTACGTAGGGCAGACGGGTCACTGCGCTAACGACAGATTATTGTGACGTAAGAGATAGCTACCTGGAGGCTCACCATCTAATCTATCTGTACAATGGCGAGAGTGTAAATGCTCGCCCAAATTCGAGGAATGCACAGTTTAAACATACGGGCACAAGTATGAGGAAACGCGTCTAATTGATGTGGCCTGGTATATCGATAATAGCGTTAGCGCATGCGTGAGGAAATAGTCGACTAAATTAAATGAATCAAATGCCGGAAGAGATACCTCTCACTAAGACCCCCAAGCGTGCCGTATTTATAGGTATCGCCCCTTGTCTGGGCATGCGTAGCTAAGTTTTGGTGCTTACTTTCTTTTTCACAGCTGTGGGCCGTTTCAGTTCTTGGTCTGCGTTTGTGGTATCTTGACTTCTTTCTTGTGACTGTGTTCGCACGCCCACTTTTTTAAACATGAATACCTACCGACTAGCGCAGCTCCCTGTTATTCAAAGCTTTATTTCTCGTACTTTTCGGTGATCCTTTTCGGTGATCTCCTATTTAACAACCTTGTTTCTTTGGCTTCTTTAATTGCTATTTGTTCGCTCTGTGTTAGGACTGTGCCGTTGGTTTCAAAGTTCAACTTTTGTGCGGCTTTCTGCAACCATCTACCGGACATGAAAGGAGGATTTGTGCCATACTTACCGCGGAATCCTGTCGTCAAGTAAGGTTCTACCAGGAATGCATCAAGGTACGCTGCTCTACTCCGCGTGGGGATTGCTACCAGAAGCAGCTGTACATCGATTAGATGAGGATAGCTAACCTGTATGAGGAATTCTTGAGGAGGGTTAACATTTCTTATTTTACCACCAAGTAACTTACTGCTCCTCGGAAAAGCTGTCTTAGATGAGTCATCGCAGAACCCTTGTCATAGGTCCAAAATATTGCTTTAAACCTAACCTAAAACGAATACACGTTTTAAGCCTGCCATGCAGTACCGCTGGACTAGTCCCGGAAGAAGAGCGCTCGAATTGTATCGCAGCTTGCATTCCTAGTGTCAAGGCATCTACTAAGCAGTTTAACGCTTCTGATGCTATCCGACCTTTAGTAAATATTGTGTAGAGAAGAAAATCAGGCCTGTAACTTCAGATTTCGGTTGGTTGGTAACAACTTTATTGATGGTCCGGCAGAGCTTTCGCCGACTGGGCTTCAGATAACGTAGGGTATTTCGTAATTATGCCAGACAACGTGTTCTGAGAAAGCGTAGTAGCCATAAAAATAAATTTAAGGTGCTAAAACGTAAGCCATCGCTACTTAGGCAGCGTGCTGTCGACCTTTTCTTATGACGTCACCTTTAGAAGAAAGATTCTAATCACCAGAAGAATCAATCGCTCTACTTAACACAATTTTTGAACGAAAAAACATATGAGGTTAGTTTTTGAGCAGTTGTTTTAGTGAAAGGCACTTGGCAATTTGCTGTATCTAGTTACTTGCAGAACTCCTCAGCCTCAGAGTTTTTCCCTTTCTCCGAAGGCGTATTTCTCAGGTGCTAGTTCAGTTTTTCTCAGAAAAGAAGCCCGGCGGCTGTAACACTTTTGTTGTAGATATAGATCTTTATTACTCCTTGCCGCATAGCTATTAAATGTTAAGAGTGTATTAATTTGCAAGTAGCGGAAACCGGTACTTGCGGTACCGGTAACGTGCAAGTACCGGATAAGTGCGGTGCTTCTACGGGGGCTTGTCTAGAAAGCCTTTATATTCATTTCAATTGTACGCTGGTTGGCTGGAAGGAGAACGAAGGCGTTACCGCGCAGAAGTAAGAAAATTGCGTTTGTTCCATGGTTGTACCTGTAGTGTTATCGGTTCACTCGAGAATACGACGCAGTCATGGCATGAGCGCCTGTCAAGCCCGCAGTAAGACAAACCGGTCGCCACTGAACCCAAACAACTAACTTTATTCTACTCCGTACATCACGTACTACATCTAGGAGGGGAGCGCCGCACATTAGCACAATAGTAGCGACCTCTACAGTACTGATTCTTAATGAATTATACCTTAGCGAGATTTACAAACGTTTAGAGAAGTACTGACGTAAGTGTATTAGGTTGTTTCGTTAAGTGGACGATTACGTCATCTTTTGTAGCGCTGACAATGAAGCCGTGGTGACCACAGTGAGCGAAAAATTTGAACTAAATGAAGGAAGGGTGAACTTTACTCAAGAATCGCCTTAGAATGATGGAGTACCATTTCTATTCGTTTCATTAACATTCCAGAAGAACCACATGTGCTTGCAGAATTCTTCTAGGTCTCCAAAACCACTTTTAAGTTTCTCGTCGAAGTATTCGAATGTTGTAAAAAACGGTATAGTCATGTCATGCGTCAAGCATTTCCTCGCCAAGTCGTGTGAGCATAAAATAAGTGCTGGCTTTAACGCACGGGTTTCGCGTCTCTTAGATGTAGGTTATTATGGCTTTGCGCTGGCCACTGTCGGTGAACGTTTAAAGTAGTCCACTTTGTTAGGTCCGAGCATGGTTGCAGAAAGCAATAGTAACACGCGCGTCATGGGTACTCCTTACATTCATTGCGTATCGACCTGGTTAAACAGAGGGAGAAGTAGATACGGCGTTAATGTTCTTTGTGCGGCCGACAATAAGCTAGATAAGATATCCGCCGCCCTGCAGAGAAAGAATGACTGGGTAATTGACAAGAAGGAACTTGAAATTTGAATCGTAAAGCACATCAACAAATTTACTGATTGCCGTACAGGTGTGGTGTATAGAGTTCCTTTAATCTGCCGCCACTTCTGCGTAGGGCAGTCGGGCCGCTTTGCTAACCAGAGATTAAGGGAACAAAAGAGATCGCTTAACGGAGGCTCACCGTCTAATCTGTCTTTACTTTACCGAGAGCGCAAATTCACGTCAAAACTTGATGAATGCACTGTTTTGTACAGTCACAGGAATAAGGAAACGCGTCTAATGTTTGAAGTTGGCATATCGATAATACAGATACCGCATGCGTGAGCCAGCCATCGAATAACTTGCGTAAAGAAGAAATCAATGCCTGATCAGTTACCTCTCGCGTAGAGCCCGCGCTTGCCGTATTGATAGGTACAGGCGCGTGCAAAAGTATACGGACCACGGGATCGCGTGGCAGAATGCATCGACGCGCCATCTACCGACGCTGCGCCTGCTGTCGAGAGCATCAGTGAAGCAGCGGTGCGCATGCGCGTCCCTACATATCAGATGGCCTCTCATGTCGCTCTGTCTGACGTGGTTATGGCGCTCGTAGACAAAACGGCAACTGGGTGTCGCTTTCGTTGCTCCATCTAATCTGCGCCGTTGTTTTACGAAGCGGCTGCGGCGGGGCCCGCTCAAGCGCCGTGCGCGCGTCGCTTTTTACACCGGTCAATCAGCCTGACTAAGCATCGTAGAACCTAGTGAAGCCAAGCATACATGATCAAGTTTCTCAACCCAGCTCGTCTTTCTCGCATTAAGCCATGTTAAGCTTAGATGTGCCTAGTTAAGCCAAAGTAAGTGTAGGCGAAACTGACTAAACCTAGCTAAGCATGGTATCTCGTAATAAAGCCAAGCATAAGTAAGTGCATTTAAGCAAATCCCAGTTAAGCTTAGCCCAGCTTGCCGTTTTCATGTTAGGCCAAGTTGACCCTACATGAGCGCAGTTGAGTCGAGGAAAGTATAGCCAAATCTAATTAAGAATAGTTTATCATTGTTTCTCCCGATATAGCCAAGCATATTAAGCATAAACAAGGCAAGCCTACTTGTGACCAATTAAGCCAAGTCGAATTCCCCATCAGCCCAGTGAAGCCAAGCTCAGGAGGATTGCCCTTGACCAAGGTGAGACTAATTAGGATCATTAAAGCCTAATTAGCGTTAATTATGACACTAATTAGGCCTCTATCAAACCAAGCACACCCTAGATACTCGAGTTTCACGTGGCCTATTTCCTCAACCTTAATTAATCTAATTAACCTAATTAAGCTGGGTCAAGCTCCACAATGCGTCTTCTTTCGTCCAAGGGTATGTATGGCGCCATTACTGATGAGGAACCACTACTGACGCCACTTTCACAGTCTACTACTTCAAAACTGTAATACAGACGATCTTAAGAGCTATTTGCTGCGCGTGTCGATGAAAGTTATTGTCTGCGCTCATCGCTGCCAGTGATTACGAAGATAGGGCGTCGGGCTAAGCGTGCGAAAAATGACCACACAGTTCAATAAAGGAATTGTTACGTCATATGCGGCTGAAGGCTTCAAAATATACCTCTAATTTGTGGCTGGGAAACCCGTCATTCATGGGTGAAATTATCAGGCGGAACATACTCAGACCTAAAGCGCAAACTATATACGCGCTGGCGCCCAACGGACAGCTTTTTTGTCGATGGAAGCTGTCGCAAAAGGTGCACGCGCAAACTCGGGATTTAGTTGCCGTCTCCTGATGGCGCAATATTTGCTGTGTTTTTTATTTTCGTGTCCTAACCAAATGCATATTTTCAGACAAAAAAGGTGTACAGTATACTGATGGATCGAAACAGGACACTTTAGGGCTAAGTATCCAAGATACCTTCATTTAAACCGTCTTCAGTTCGGTTTATATCGGTGTAAATTCAACTCGAACTGGTAAATGAGCAAAAAATCATCCTGAAGGACCACATTCATTGCGACGTGGTTATCTCAAGCAGTAGCGAATACCAGTCGTTATACTGGAAAATTTGGTGTCTTGTTTGAATCTGGTGAGCACGGTACAGTATTGCAGCCTGTTTGTGCAGTGTAAATTTACGTGATTAATCTATATGACTCACCTTCTCTGCCGAGAGTGTCCTATGCGGCAAAGAAGTTTCAATACCATGCTGAGTTAGGCGTAATTAGAGAAATTATGTCACATGACACGACTGTCGCGGGTGAGCTTGGTTCGATCTCACACAACACAAGGAAACGTAATTGAACCTTTTCCTAATTAACACTACTTAGGATTAACTGAGTTTTATTAGCTTCAGCTTGGTCAGCTGTAATGCTCCTGAGCTTGGCTGCAGGGGGCTCACAGGGAATCAGCTTCGCTTGCTTGAAAATAACACGATTAATTTGATTTGCTTAATTAAAGCTAATTACGATCTGATTTTATTTGGAAGTGCCATGCTCAATTATGCCTAATGAGATTCATATCTACATGTCTTGACACCGCTTAATTAGGTTAATTAGTTTAATTAACGTTGAGGAAATAGGTCACGTGAAACTCGAGTATCTAGGGTGTGCTTGGTTTGATATAGGCCTAATTAGTGTCATAATTAACGCTAATTAGGCTTTAATGATCCTAATTAGTCTCAGCTTGGTCAAGGGCAATCCTCCTGAGCTTGGCTTCACTGGGATGATGGGGAATTCGACTTGGCTTAAATTGGTCACAACTGGGCTTGCCTTGTTTATGCTTAATATGCTTGGCTATATCGGGTGAAACAATCATAAACTATGCTTAATTAGATTTGGCTATACTTTCCTCGACTCAACTGCGCTCATGTAGGGTCAACTTGGCCTAACATGAAAACGGCAAGCTGGGCTAAGCTTAACTGGGATTTGCTTACATGCACTTACTTATGCTTGGCTTTATTACGAGATACCATGCTTAGCTAGGTTTAGTCAGTTTCGCCTACACTTACTTTGGCTTAACTAGGCACATCTAAGCTTACCATGGCTTAATGCGAGAAAGACGAGCTGGGTTGAGAAACTTGATCATGTATGCTTGGCTTCACTAGGTTCTACGATGCTTAGTCAGGCTGATTGACCGGTGTAAAAAGCGACGCGCGCACGGCGCTTGAGCGGGCCCCGCCGCAGCCGCTTCGTAAAACAACGGCGCAGATTAGATGGAGCAACGAAAGCGACACCCAGTTGACGTTTTGTCTACGAGCGCCATAACCACGTCAGACAGAGCGACATGAGAGGCCATCTGATATGTAGGGACGCGCATGCGCACCGCTGCTTCACTGGTGCTCTCGACAGCAGGCGCAGCGTCGGTAGATGGCGCGTCGATGCATTCTGCCACGCGATCCCGTGGTCCGTATACTTTTGCACGCGCCTGTACATCTGCTTGCCTACTAGGCGTGCGCAGATTAGTTATTCTGCTTACTTTTTTCTCCGTCGCTGAGCGCCTTTTCAGTTGTTTAGTCGGCGTTTGTGTTGTCTTGACTTTTCCCTTGCATCCGTGTTTGGACGCCCAGTCTTTTATTATGAATACCTACCAACTAGCTCAGGTCTCTAGCATTCTACGCCTCCACGCAGGTCACGTGTGATGTCTCAATTTGAAACCTGCATGCGTGTGGAATATTGTTCTGTGGCAAACTGGTTCGAAGTGTTTTGTGTATCGAAAGCTAAGCTTGGTATTTCTGAATAATGCTGCCTGCCTATTGGAATATTGCTTTGCATGAAGAGATGCCAGCATGAGCATGGGAAAAGCATATTTGCTACACTTCTAAGGTGCTAGTGTGCGGAATCGTGTGAATGTCCTCTGTAGCTGTCGTAGAAATTATGTAGTGCGGTGCTACGCGCAAGCTAGCATGAATAACAGGTTTTCGAGAATGTGAACAGTGTGGACGCACAAACCGAGGCATCTATTTCATTACACGGTTTTGCCATTATTTACTTTTACTTTTGTGATTTACTTCAACATATATTCCCCACGATCGAACATTTACATAAAAGTTGTTCATTTAGGATTTGCAATTTCTCTTCCTCATTATATAAACACCAATGAAATCATTAACTTTACATTAAACCTTTGTGATTTAGCTTGAATTAAATAAAAACAGGAATCAGAATTTTCTTTGTTATGAGCTGAAAAATACGGCGCCTTGCTCGTAACAATGCTTATTTCCCAAATAATTCCTTTATAACGCTCCCACTAGTTTATCTGTTGAAGTTTTTGAAGCTGGACTCATGTTGTTTAAACAATTTTAACTGTAGTTCTTCGCGTTCAGCGTAACATTAATCTACTTGCATGTCTTGTCTGCTGTCTCTGTGCTCACTCTTTTTTGTCTCTCTTGTTTAAGTTTTGGTATTGAACGTGTGGTAGCATCAAAGTAGCATATAAACATTTGTCCTGGTTTAATTGCCGGCACTTATAGAAAGCGCAGCATGTCTACACAAATAGAGGTTTAATGTTACATATTATTGTGATAGCAATTACATGGTCACTGTCGGCGGATTTTTGCCGTCACCGTCATGTTCAGTGGAGAGTCCAAACCGATAACACTGGTGTTTGACAATGGCGGCAACTTGGCAATGTTGGAAATTCACGACAGTAAACTTCAGCGCAGTGTGTCGTCCTCTTCCTTGCCTTTGTGTCTTCACGCTGCAAGTTTTCCATCACGATAAACTCACCCGGCTCATCGTATGTTGTACGCGCTAGTAAAAAGTCAGTTTCGCCGCAGCGGCGAAGCAATGGATGCGATAGCAACAAATTGGAATGTAACGCGAAGAACGGAAAGCAGCTCGAAATTGCCAGCGCGTCGCTCGAGGCCAAAGGACGCACGAAAAGAACGCACACAGGACGAGCACGAACTATCATGCGTCACAGCTTGATACTTGAAGCGCACTGCTGAAACATAAAGCAGGACGCACCAAACGAACGAACAGGTACACACACGACGAGCGCGAGCTGCATGTTGGAGTTGTTACTTATTTCTGTTTCAACAGCGCGCTCCTTTCGCAAACGCGGCCGCTGCAGCGAGCGAAGTGACCTTCGTACGCTCTGTGACTTCCGCGCGAACATCGCGGGGAAAGCACATGACATACAACCCTTCACTCAACCCCGCCGCCCGCCCCCTTCTTTCGTTGAGATAAGCGCACGAATGCGACCACGCTTTGTAGGGCGAAGAGCCTCGGCGTTCGCAGGAGCGGGGCGGCGACCTCTAAAGCGCGCCCAGCGCGCACATCGCGCCAGCTCGCTGGTGAGCAAGAAAGCACGCTGTAGTATATAGGGTATATAAATAGCTCTCTGTTAGCATGCTTAAACACGCTACTCTCCGTGGCTTAGCCGTCTAACGCCGCGCATTTCGGAGCGAGAGGTCGGCCGTTCGATACCGCGCGTCGGAAAGTTTTTCTGAATAATTTTTCTTTGTGGCTTTTCTATATATATATATATATATATATATATATATATATATATATATATATATATATATATATAATATACGGTGCATGACGAAGGCGACGGCAAAAGTCAGCCGAGACTGTCCATATAATTGCTATCGCAATAAAAGGTTTGAGCGCTGGGGGCGAACGCGGCTGAAGCCTATATGAAAGGAGGAGCCCGTCTCTGTCATACGATGGGAGCATGCGGTAATATTTTCCCGCGTGCGAGGCCTGCCATCGAGGTTTGCTCAAGCAGAGATGAAACGTCCCGCCCGTCTTTCATTGAGGGAAGCAGCGTGAAGGCCTCTTTTTGGGCATTGTTCGAGCAGCAATTGCGAACTTTGATCATAAGGGCGTGGTCCCGAATGCTGGTGCGAGCGCGCTATCTCGGCAGCCATCAGTAGACGGCTCATATACGTCCTCTGCTTGTCACGCTTCGCTTTGTGACGACAGGCAGCACGAAAACGGTTTTGCACTCTAAAGCGGCCGTATTCACTTAAAGTAGCCTCTCGTAGAGTTACGCTAGATCAGATCCAAAGAGTTAGCGGCTAGTCTTAGTACTTCGTATAACATTTAGTTTTGATGGTGCCGAATTCATTGCTTCGACCTTACGGCGAAATAGACTTTTTTGTGGTAATATGGTGGTACTGTAAAGCTAAGGCAGTAGCACCCATGTGCCTGTGACACTTTCAACTGTGGAAATGCTTAGAAATTTTCAAGTGACCATATTCAGCTGCTATCTCTCACAAAGTAACTTTCGTTTGACATGCTTAGTTAAGAAATGCGAGTGAATTCTGGCACGAAAAAGTAGTTTTTTGACAACAGTTTTATTCTTCTTTTAGGACCAGAATTACGTCATTGCTAGCAGTATAGCAAGCCTGCATTGAGATCTTGAATATGTGCCAGACATATTTGTGAATATGTGTGTACAGACTGTGCAATGTTACTCTTTGTTATAGACTGTGCTTCTGTTATATTTTCAGCATCAAAATTATTGGTACATTTAGCAGTGTTTGGCGCGGGATAAACTGGAATTTTTTTTTCAGTTAGGCTGATTTTTCCCCAGCCGGGTTTTGTAGATAAATTATATTTTAAAACTTTTTTTGGCAATGTTCACGCTTTTTTCAGTTGTGCGTGTTTCAGTCGGTGCATTGATGAGCATTTAACCATTTTGTTACATCAGTCGTGTAAGTACGTTCAGGGCAATAAATATAATGTCTTGTGAATGTGCACTGGTTAAACTAGTCGTATTTTTATACTTGAACTTAGAATGTAATAATTCATTTCTATTGTAATGTAATAACTTTTTAGAGTGAAGTTAACAGATGTTTTTATGCTAATAATTGTTGCCGTTAACTGTGTTTTAAAGGCATTGCTCTAAATTGCGACAGGGGATGCCACACAGCGCCCCTGAAAAAGCTTTGATGGGGCCTTAAAGGTACTTGGATACGTTTCAGAAGAGCTTCAGTTTTTACACATAAAAAGAGAAGGTTGAAACATAATTAGCGGATGACAATTTGCTAACATTCATGTCCACTTAAATTTCTCTATCCTACTTGCGAACACGACGGTGTAAAAGAGAGACAGCACACTCATGACTGATTTGGTGCTTCACAATGATTGTTTTGTTTTTGTGTGTGTCATATCAGAGCAGTGTTATACAGTGACAAATTTGCAGTTGTGTTCTCTCGAGTTGATTGAATACGCTGATTGCAGTGAGCTGAGCCATCTGATTCAATGAACGACAACGAATATGTCTTCGTTGAGATGATGGCATAATCTTTTCCTTTCGTTAAATTTTTCAATGTGTTTGATAAATTTATTGAGGATATTTGCGACAAATAAACCAAAATATGTCGGATTTAGTTAGCTCGAAATAATAAAGTATGCGTGAACAATATCATTACCACATGTGACCGCTGAATATTCTGGTGTGCTCAAGGATTGTGGCATGGACATGTACGACTTACATTTGAATGGTTCAGGGCATCAATCTATATGCAGTGGAATGTTGGTGCGAATATGCGCCATGCAGGCAATTTCATTTTACTCTGTTTTAGTGTGTTTAAGCTAAGAATTTCGATAAACACAATATAGTCGTAATGTTTCTGGCCCGACCAATTTTCAGGTGCATTTCAACACTGCACTGCATATAGCAATGATATTTTGGCTGTTTAGTGCTTCTGCTGTAGTACCTCGTTAGTAATGCATTGTTCTTTTTCTCTCTCTAGGAGGAAGTTACAAAATATCAAAGAAATCTGATGTCCATATTGTCGAAGAGCATTATAGTAGAACCCACTCTGTGTGCCTTTTTTTTAACGCGTGATGTTAATTTGCGTTAATGGCAATGTTTTATATTTTTCGTGTATTTTTATGACCGCTTTCCGCAGCAGTTCAAGTCTTTTGTCTGTAACATCATTTGATTGATGTTTTTTTATTAGGATCACGTGTTGTTATCTAGGTTCTTGTTTGTTCGGTAGTTCTTGAAGCTAATTTATGAGCATTTGTTGGCTATAGGGTTGCTAAGAGAAGCTGCAGTAAGTATCAGTCACTAAGAACAAGCACTTTAGAGGCCCTCGAGGTGGCTCATAACACGTATGCTAAAATGGGGCTATCCATCAGAGGAAAAGTGACGTTTACGTCGGTTCTCGACAAGTAGGGACATTGTCTAATTGCACTATGAATACTCATGTTAAATTTTGGCGCGGCGGCCACTGCATCAAGCTTCAAATCTCAGTATGGCGTATCTAGAAATTGTTGGCTCTTGAGATGGGGCACCCTGGGTAATAGTGCGAAGGAATGGGTTGTAGAAGCAGCACATTTCATACGTAAGTGTATGAAAAAATCTGGCTGTGCCAGTTATGACTTGGCTCTCCGCCTTGTCCGTTCTGTATGCGACCTCGGGCCGTTTAGTGCGCGTAGTCTCATCACCGAACGGTGGCCGAATGGGCTCGCGAAGAGATTATTAGCCCCGACGGCATGCAGGCCATAACTGTACTGCCGTATATGATTCCTCTACCGGCTCTGCAAGCAGAGTCCCACGTCAGGATTATCGATGAGTTGCTGCGTCAGCGTCGCTGGGCATGCTTTGCTTTGCTTGGACCTAGCAAAGCACGCGTGCTTTGCTTGGTCGCTGCCTTGCCCCGGTGTGTGGGAAACACACACAGCGTAGCGGCCACGACAACCATTGTCGTCCTGTTGAACTGGATGCATCGAAGTGTTCACAAACGCTTGGTCTCCTTGGCAGTCCGGTTTCTTCTAGGGCGAATGCTGTAGTTTCCGGCCTTCAGTTAGCCGAGCATCAAGATGGTTCAACGGTTGTAGGAATCAGGGATGCCAACATTGCACCACGATTCATACCGATATTGTGTGCCTATTGATACCAAAGGCAGGCCAGACGTGGGTATGTTGCCGACCTCGCACTGCCAGCTTATCTTGCCGAGCTTGCTGCCATATGACAGAGTAGCCAGGCCGCCAGGCTGTTTCTCTGTTTAAGTTGCTTCGCATTCTAGGCTAATTATTCACTCTGACTTATTGCAACGTATCCGCGGCATATCTAGTCTACATCTGACCACGTCACTTTCGGATAACATTTACCGCCTTGGCTCTGGAACTGTAGAGATGCGAGTTAATTGGGCACGTCGAGTGGCCTTGTCGAGCCTGGTCAAAGCAGGTTTGGCAACCCATACGCAAATATACCGTGCGCCCTTTCGCATTTTCCTGAATTAGCCCTTGGACAGATGCTCTAGGAAGAAGAAATTCTGCAGCGCACAACAGGAGCTCTTAAACCTCGCTGGTGGTCAGACCTGCACGGTTGTTTAAATGGACACTGAAGGCTAACAACAGTTCGTGCCAGGGTGAACGTTAAATGCTTAAGAATGCCTAAAACGCCAATATTTGGCCCTGCAGCGCTTTACTAATCGAGAAATCAAGGTAATTGTAGGACAAGATTTGCGCGACCAGTGATACCCTCACGAAGAAGTGTCAGATGACGTAGGACGTCCCCAATACACTTATTCACTAGTACCCAAGCTTCCCATTATAGAAGGGAACATTGCAGCGCATTACATGGTGGAATAAGATGGAACTACTGTTTGATTCACAAAAAAGGCGGTTCTCGATCATACCAAGGAGAACGACACGATTTGCCCAGAAGTGAGTTTCGTGTTCATTGGCCTGAGCTCCGCTGGTGTAGTGTGTCTCAAAAGGGGTAGTTTCGTTATCGCGCAAGAAACCGCTGTTCCAGCACTCGGGCAGTGGGCAAGGCAAACGATACGCCAGAGGGCCTTTCCGAGATGGGTGGTTTGAAGTGTCCTAACAATGTGGGGAACCCTAAAAGTGACACTTTTCCGTACTACGTATTTCTTTCACACGAAACACGCATGGCAAGGTTTCTGGAAAGCTTTCGCAGCAATTCACGTCAACTTAATATTTGCCGTTAGTGTCTCTTTAGGCAACCGAGAGGAGGCTACATTGAGGACGCTTTGTGTTGGGGTTGCGCTTGCCACTTCTGCGACTGCTTTGAGGCCACAATAACACTGCAGGCCCTATGGTACATCGTGCTGACCTCGTAACGCTACAATCCGAAATGCGACACTGTCGCACCCATGCAGTGCACTTGCTCAGGTCTGCACTTCGACCGTCTTCACCACCTCCGGGTGCCAGGCTTCAGGCATGGCCGCGCATACGACCTTGATCGTTGATTCCACAACTCCCTCTTGGAGTTTCTCTACGAAGTGAATTTGCTTGTTTTTCTTTCACAACCAATTGTGCTTTGACTGAGGGGAAGCTTTAGAAAAATAATTACTGTAGGACTCTGATCCATTACAAGAATTACATAATAACGCAACTCCGTAAAAGAAGCAACATCACTCAATAGAGACTTTCATTCTGCAAGGCGTCATTTTGTAATGGTGTCTTTGATTGTTTGCTTCATTTCGTCTTTTTTTGGTATCCTTGTCAGATGCGTTCCCGCGTTATCGAACCCTCAATGTTGAGACAGCGGTTTTGGATTGAATTATGTTTTAATATGCTTTTCGCTGTACACTGCAGCATACGTAACACAATATACGTTGTACATTGTGACAGAACCGACGTACGTTTGCGTGTTTTGATAATTTTAATCAGTCATGTTTCTGTAAAGAGATATGAAATATATCAAAATATTGTAATGAGAATTCACGGAAAGACATGAGCGAGGATATGTACTTGCTGCAAGAGTGTGTAATCGTCTGCCGCTACACAGAATATCCTGGATCTGCCCATGATACTGCCTCGTTTTCATTTCGCCACCGGGGTAAACTATCATATTTTTATGCTAAAGAATTTATGGACACAGAAATTGGTTTCAGAAGCAGTTCCTTCTAGGGAAACTGTTAATATCCCCCTACTCACTGAGTATTTTCCACGAAAATTTTTAGGGATATGTTTGGACTTTAGGTAGTGCTCACATTTAGCAGTCACGGAGAAGTGTATTGGGAAATTTTATGTTTTGACCTGCTTTGCTTTCTTTGTGCAATCGGCCTAATGATTCATCAAGTGAAGGAAAATCTAATTTGATTTGGTATCTGATTTTTTTCACATTCCGTTATTACGGCCAACTCAGCTGCATTTTGCTCGTGTGTACGTGGAATTTGGTGCAAAATTAGGAATCCCAGTGGGTCAAAATTAATGAGCAAACCCACACTACGGCATGTCTCTTAGTCATATTATTGTTCGTGCTCGTTTATTAAACCATATTTTTATTTATAATTATCTCCTTTTTCTTTCTTTCAAAGGCAACACTCTTATGACCTGTCCTGTTTTCTTTGTGCAGTTTTGAGGCCGTCCAGTTTTCCAGCGAATAAGGATGGTGAGGAGTCGCATCAGAGACGCCGCTACCCCTGTAACTTATGTGACTATGAGACTGACAAATTGACCCATCAAAAAGACATGTGGGGGTTCATATAGGGAAGCTCCCGCTTAAGTGCCGTTTGTGCCTTCAGAGAGGCTCAGAAAGGGGTGCACTGAATATGCACCCGTGAAATCACACAGGCGAAAGGCCACAAAAATTCCACCTGTGCCGTAAGAGCTTCTCACAGCTAAGTGCAGCCTTTCCCAACACCGGTGAACCCACTGAAAAGAGCGCCCGTGTTTTTGAGCCATTTTAGTGTCTGCTTCTGTCAATTTTTTACTAATACATTATCTTTTTCTCCTAGGTGGAAGTCACAATAGGTCGAAGGAACCTGGTGTTTTATTGGTGAAGAGCATAATAATGGAACCGACGCTGTCTGGCCTATTTTGAATATGTGATGTTACATTTTCTTAATGGCTATGTTATAATTCTCCTGTATTTTTATGACTGTCGTCTTCAGCAGTTTATGTATTGGGTGCAATTTGACTTGATTGATATTCTTTTTATTAGGGTCCTGTTTTATTTTATAGGTTACTGCGAGGTTGCTTGTTCATCAAGCTATTTAGGAATACTCGTTTGCTTATAGGTTTACTATGAGAAGCAGAAATATATGTGAAATTTTAAGGCCCTTATTCAGCCACTTACCATAATCATTTTTCACATCTTTTGTCCGATGAACTGGCGCTCTTTGGCCATTAAGTGGCTCTTGCGCGATGAATCATCATATATTGTCAATAGATGAATGATTTCGTCTGCCTCAAGAACAAACAAGGCCATGTATGCAGCAATTTGCTGCCTGCTTCGCATTACATCGATTCCCACAGTGCGTGGGATCTGCCGATTTTTGTGAGTGCGTTGCAATGTTATACAATGACAAATTTGGAGTAACGCTCTCCCGAGTTTTTCTAATGCTTTGGTTGCCGTTTGCCGAGTCAAATCCTTCATTGAACGACAACGTATGTAACTCTTAGTTGAGATGGCGGAACAATCATTTCCTTCCGTTAAAATTTTTCAGTGCATCTGATCATTTATTGACAGCATTTGCGATAAAAAAAGCAAAAGTATGTCATACTTAGGTCAGAATATAATAAAAACATGAAGAATGCCATCACCACATTTAACCATTGATTCTTCTTCGGTGTTCAAAGATTGTGGCATGGATACGTACGATAGTCTCAACGGAAAAAGATTTGCGCAAGTTACCGGCGGCCGGACCCTGAAATTCGAGACACGTGGCGCTGCTGCTCACGAGCACACAGGTAGCGAGATTGCCAAGTACATTTCATTTTCCAAAGCAGGGGTGGCCGGTGGTTCGGAGGAAAGCAGCCCAATATTGCTGTTGGCCCATCCGAAAGCCCAGATCTCAAAGAAGCTCTTGTATATTGCTTATCGGCCGATGTGGCTGTGCACATGATTTCATTTTTTTCCCTTGTGTTTTCGCTGCAGTTGTGAGCAACCGCATCTTATCGGTGTTGCTCCGAAAAAGCCGCTGGTTGGAGTACATTCCGCTGGCCACCCCTGCTTTGAAAAATGGAATATGCTAGGCACTCTCGTTATCGGCATGATCGGAAAAGGCAGCGCCGCGTGGCGCAACCTTGCAGCTCCGCCCACCGGTCACTTGTGCCAATCTTTTTTCTTTGGAACTCTACATATATGAATCTGTTTTCAGCACAACACACCCTATGGGGTGCAATGTGGGGCGACTGTGCTCCATGGAGGAATTTCATTCTGCTGAGATTTAGCCCGGTAAAAAAAAGAGCCACAGTAAATACAGTATAGGCGGAATGACATAGCTCATTTTGTTGGCTGTTTAGTGTTTCTGCATTAGTCCATTTTTTTACTAATACACTGCTATATTTCTCTCTCTAGGGGGAAGTCACAAAAGATCAATGGAATTTGATGTCATTAGTGGCGAAGAGCATAAAATTGGAACCCACACTGTGTGCCTTATTTTGAATGTGTGATGTTACTTTTTTAAATGGCTGCGTTTTATAATTCACCTGTATTTTTATGACTGCTGTCACCAGCAATTCATGTACTGTGTGCAGTTTGATTTGATTTATGTTTATTAAGGTCAAGTATTGTTTTCGAGGTTATTGCGAGTTTGCTTGATCATCAATCTATTTTACGAGTATTGTTTGCCACACTCTTTGCGAAGAGGAAGCGCAGTGAGCGTCGGTCGCTAAGAACAATCACTTTAGGAACCCTCGATGTGGCTTATAAGTACTATGCTAAGGATATGGCTTGGAATCTCAGGAAAAGTGACGTTTGTGTCCGTTATGAACAAGTAAGCGCATTGTCTGCTCGCACTCCGACCTCTGCTGTTAACTTTGGGTCAGCAAAACAGGAACAGGTTTGAAATCACGTTATGCTAGGCTGTCTCGTTTTCATTTGACCACTGAGGTAATCTATCCCATGAATATATTACAGAAGATATGTGGTCTCAATCTTGGTTTCAGAAGCAGTTCATTCGGAGGTAACACTTACTGTCCTCCCATTTAATGAGTCTTTATATTGCACGAGAACCTTTCAGTGATATTTCTGGGTTTTGCTTATTGCTAAACTTGAGCAGTAACGCAGAAGCGTACTAAAAAATCTTATGCATTAGCCTGCTGTTCTTAGCCTCTGTAATTGGCCGCATGAATTATTCAGTCAATGAAGTGCTTATCGTTTGCTTTAGTGTATGTTGTTTGGTTTCTTTAGTATTTTGCTATTACGGCCAACGGAAGTGTATCTTTCTCTTGTGTGCTTGGACTTTTGTGCGAAATAATGAAATCCACGTGGTCGACATTAGTTAGAATACCTGAGCTACAGCATGCATTCTACTGACGGCATTGTTCTTGGTTGTATAAAAAGCATAATGTTGTTTTTTTAATAATCTCGCTTTACTTGATGCGTAAAGCAGCCCTCTTTTGACCTGTGCGGTTTTCTTTGTGCAGTTTCGTGGTCGTCCAGCCTTCCCGCAGCCAAGGATGACGAGAAGTCTCATCAAAGACGCCACCACCACTATAACATTTGTGACTACCAGACTGATAGATCGTCCAGTCTAAAAACACACGTCAGGGTTCATACGGGGGAGCGACCATTTAAGTGCCCTATGTGCCCTCACAGCTCCTCAAAAAAGTCTAACATTACGGCACACCTACGAACTCACACAGGAGAGCGACCCTATGGGTGCGATTTCTGCCCTGCGAGGTTCTCAACGTCCACAATTTTGAGGAATCACCTCCGAATTCACTCAGGCGAGAGACCATATGAATGCCCATTATGTCCTCAAAAGTTTGCGCGAAAAGCCTACCTCCAAATACACATGCGCCAGCATGAACCCAAGTGAACATTTCAGTGCGAGTTACGCTAAAACAGTCTTTCCCTTTTATCAGAGCACAACTACCTGCTTCGCTCAGGGCAATTTAACAGCACTAAGTTCTGTGAAAAGTTTTTAAAGCACGGGTATACCAGTCATAGCTAAACTTGATCATTGCCGCCAGAACAATGTTATGGATGCAGGAGAACGTAGCCATTATGTTGGTTATATTTTATAGCATCCTTACAGCATTCTTTGGTACCAATTGAATGGGCCAAATGTTGGACGCTTGGGGAAAAGTTTGGTAGTCTATACTGTTTATGCATTCTTCTGCATTTGGAAATCGAAATCTTTTGTACAACGTCCAATAATAGTGCCTTGCATCAAGAAATGTGACCATGACCACAGGAACTGCTTAGCACGTGTTGCTTTTTCTCAGGTGTTAGTGTCTTCAATCGCAGCGAAGGCTAATGTGGCAAAAATGGAATAAGTATTTTCATTTCCTGTTAAGAAATATTTCCAACGTTTCAAAAGGATGACTGGCGGTTTCACATTTGACTATATGTTGTTCGAATATTCTGCCTTGGCCATTTACTGCCAAAAAAAATGAATATATAAAGAAACCACTGCACTTGTATTTCTTAATTATGAATGGTTTCCTAGAGGGCATGTTTTAAGGGTTACATGTTATTGTTCACTTTAGTTTTCTTTTTTTTTCTCCTATTGAAAGTTAAGAATAGGAGCGCTCATGTCCCTATCTGATACGCAAAATAATGAAAATGCGGCACAATTTCTGTGCGAGTATTGAGATGACGTGTTTCATAAATAACCTTCATTTTACAAGCTCACTGTTGTACAACGACCACTAGATTCTGGCAAGAAATCGCTACATTCGACGATACTTTCGTTGTCCTGATATGTACAAGTACCGTTATTTCTTGCACTTAGGGAGAATTTAGCGCGTAGAGCCTGATTGTGCGCTGTGTTTCTGCTTTCTGATCTTACTTACTCTTATCGACGGTGGCATTGTGTTTAGTAGGAGCAATGATATATTTGCATACATGCAGTTGCACTTTACATAATTGACTGAGTACAATGAATGTAGTGAGCTAAGGCGGCTATTTCACTGCAACCTAGCAATTTTATTTAGGTTTTTCCGTCAGTCGGCATGATCTTTTTCTTAAGTTTTCTTTTGTTATGAATTCAATTTAGCGCTATTAACACCACGCATTGTGAGAAAAGAAACCCACAGTGAGTCCCACTGTGCGAGTCCTCATTTTTATATTCTACACGACTCGTGACTGCATTGTCTGGCCATTGATGTTTGCTGTGCGCAAGGTTTGAGGCATGGGTTGCAACTCTAAACATTACAATTGTCTTCTAAAAAAGCGGTAAGTTACTGACGGAATCTTTTATCAGATCTGCTGCACAGAAATATTCCAATTCGCTCAGTTTTAGTCAGCATGATCAAAGCAAATACCGTAAAGCAAATGCCCACGATAAAAGCACAATTTAGTTGTAATAACATAGCTTGATCTCCAAATTCGCTGGCTTCTGCATTGCACGTGGCAATATTTTTTTAGTGCAATGAATGCGATTTATTTCCTTGTTAATCATACGTTGTTCACTTTCGCTTCGGAGCATGTCGCAAAACATCAAGTGAATGTGACGTCACTTTTGGATGTGCAACGTTATTTCGCGCCACCACTGTCTACCCTGTTTTCCAATTGTGGCTTAGGGCTTTGTGAAAGACTGTTTTACTTTTTTTTTCATTTTTGTGACCAGTTTTTTAGCAGCCTATGTATTTTCATGCAATTTGTCTTGGAAGATATTTTTATTACAGTCATGTAATGATCTTTTCAAGGCCCCGTTTGTTTCTTTAGGCAATTTTATGAATATTCGTGTGCTTCAGGTGTGCTTAGAGAAGCTGAAAAAAATTACTGAGATTTCGCAACAATAAAAGAACGCTTAAATGAAACAAAGAATGAATTCCGACTTATGAGTTATTTTTAAAATCGCACTGAAA
The DNA here is from genome assembly GCF_013339695.2 of Rhipicephalus sanguineus. Lineage (NCBI taxonomy): Eukaryota > Metazoa > Arthropoda > Arachnida > Ixodida > Ixodidae > Rhipicephalus > Rhipicephalus sanguineus. Next base: position 113,962,777 of record NC_051183.1, read on the forward strand.
TAACTGCGCGCTAATATATCGGATAATAAAAGCGAATGTGACGGTCACAGCTTGACCTGTTGCGTCTGTTTCAGCACATGAAGGCGGAAAAAGGTTTTCTGGGTTTTAGGCGGATCTCGCCTTGTAGTGCAGCCGGATTCAGAACAGTTTTTTTTTTCGTGTTTGAGCCACGTTGATTGAAGGAACTTTCCTGGAATTTGGCACATGGTCTCTGATCGTTTAAGAGGGCAGTGTAATTAACTTTTACTGCTTAAAAACTATGCAAGCTGTAGTAGACAGCAATAAAGTCTGTGACGCCACAGCCTGTTGATGCAGAAACCCCATGGAACAATGCGGCTAGGAATTCTCCTAGGTGTATTTTGGCAATTATGTAATTTTTTTGGTGACCTCACCAGATGCATTCCCTTGTTGTAGCCTCAACGCTAAGTAGTTTGAAATAAAAACCGTTTTTGTTCCACTTTTTATAGTAAGTAGTAGCATACAGTTGGGATTTCTAGTATTCTTAATTAGGGATGATTAAGTAAATATATGCTAAGTATATTAAAACGTCATAGTGAGAAAAGAGTGAATGCTTTTTCTGTAACAATATGCAATTGTCTGCCGATACAAACATATTACGATGTCGTTGTGACGGTGAGGAAAGCTCTACAAAGACTCGAAAATACGGAGCTGTTTATTCAGCGAATTACTGCCCGTAATATACGCTCAAAGTACGAAAAAACGCCAGGCCTGCGCGGAAAGCGCAGCACAGTCACAGTGAAAAATTTACGCTGTATACGTATAGCGGGGAGAAAATTTTTTGCCCTGTGTAATCTGATAATATTAGGGGTTTAATATGCCAAAACCACAATATCATTATGTGTGCCTCTGACTCTCACTTGCTGTGTAATCCCGCACGCTGCAGTGAAATCACTACATCTCTTCCCTCTCTTTTTACAGAGAAAGCTGTTATGAGATCATTTGAACGGTCATTTTAGGTGCCGTAGTTGTCCGCCGCCGCCGCCGCCGCCGGTGTCCTTGACCACTATCGCACGAAATAAGAAAAAAAAGGAAATAAGAAAAAATTTCCAGGATTGAACGAGGTTCGAACCCGGGCCCTCTGCGTGGGAGTGTTCTACCTCAGGGCCGTGCCGGTGCTCGAAACGGCGTTGCAAAAGGACCCTATAGAGGCTTCATGTCGGGAAGGAACCGCATTAACATATGTAATGTAGTGTGGCAGAAGAGTAAAATAACAGCCAGGCGTCACACAAACGCGAATTTTGTAACCGGGCGTCACCCAATGCAAATTGCGCAACTAGTGGGTTGTTGAGTGCTTCCAACCCATTACACAGGCCTCTGCGATAATTCATCGTCATCCGGCACAGCATCAACAAAGTGCACATAATGCCTTGCAGGTGTTTAGCGAGTACCACGGTTCTCCGGAGAATGACGAAAAATTGCATAGTGGTTGCTTTCCTACTTCACAAAAATTATGATCATTATTAGCGTAGTGGGTTCCTGGCAAGTGCACTTCTATTGGTTGCCAAGGAAGCCCATACGACTCCCATGATCCATTTCCTCTGGCTCTCAATAAAGTTAAATATTTCTCTCTCTCACTCTCCGTTTCTCAGGTTAACGTATGTTATAAAGCGTGGTGGGACAGTTAAATACCGACCGGGTGTCACACAACATGAATTACGTAACTAGTGGGTCGTTTAAAGCTTCCAACCTATTACAAAGGGCTCAACCATAATTCTGCATCGTCATGAACCACCGCAATAACAAAGTGCACATACCTCACAGACGGTACCTCACTTCTCCGCAGAATAACTAATAATGTCGTGGTGGGTGCTTCCCAACTTCCCAAAAATTATGATTTGTGGCGTAGTGGGTACGTTGCTAATGTAATTGTATTAGTAGCCACAAGAGAGTTTATAACGGGCTCTAGAAATGCCGCTCTTCCAGCTTTCGCTGTGACTGTGGTGAGCTTTCCGCGCAGGCCTGGCGTTTTTTTCTCTTCCCTCCTATCTATTTCTCGTTTTTCTATCCCCCTTCCCCAATACCCCAGAGTAGGTTAGCTAACCGGAAGTGTTTCTGGTTAACCTCCCTGCCTTATCCTTTTGCTGCTTCCTTCCTTCTTGTGCATTTAACGATTGTGGCATTCATATGGGCATGAAGATAAATGCGAAGCATCTGGGCGAGTAGATGCTGCACTGTTCGCGTATCTTTCCACCGTCCCTGTACATTTGAACATGGTTTCAACATATCACCCGATATTTGGTGAGATGTTGGGAGGAGTATTCTCAATGTAGGAATTTATTTTACTCAACTTTAACCTGGTAAAACAAAGACGCACAATAAACACATTATAGTTGGAATGATATAGCTCGCAAAAACTCGAAGTGCATTTCACCAATAACAATGCGTACGGGTGTGTTCTAGTGGCTCTTTAGCGTGTCTGCTTTAGTCCATTTTTCACTAATACATTGTTCTTTTTCTCTGATAGGCGGAAGTCACAAAAGGTCGAAGAAACTTGATGTCTTTATTGGCGAAGAACATAATATGGGAACCCACGCTGCCTGGCGTATTTTTATTGTGTGATGTTACTTTTTAATGGCCGTGTTTTATATTTCTCCTGCATTTTGATGACTATCGTGCCTCAGTACTTCATCTTTTGTGTGCAATTTGAATTGATGATGTTTTTATTAGGATCATGTATTGTTTTCTGGGTTATGGCGAATTCTCTTATTCTTCAAGCTATCTTACGAGTAGTCGCTTTCTATAGGTTTGCTAAGAGAAGCTGAAGTATGTATCGGTCTCCATGAACAACCAAATTAAGAGGCTCTGGATGTTAGTCATGACTGGTGCGCTCGGATAAGGCTTGCAGTGTGAGAAAAAGTGAGGTTTATGTCATTTATGAAGAGGTAAGGGCAATGTCTGCTCGCACTCCGACATCTGCTGTTTATTAGGTTCAGCAGCCACGACAACAGGCTTCAAATCTTGTTATTATCAGCTGCCCTGTTTTCATTGGACTGCTATACTGCCTCGTTTTCATTTCAACATTGGAGTGAACAATCCGATGGATATATTACAGAAGTTATGGGCTCTCAAACTTCGTTTCAGAAGCTGTTCATCCTAATTCAACACTTAATGTCCTCTTTTTAATGAGACTTTATATTTAACCAAAATGTTCCAGTGATATGTCTTGATTTTACTTAGTGCGAGCCTTTAGCAGTCACGTAGAGGCGTCCTGGGAAATCCTGTACATTGACTTTCTGTTCTTACTTTCTGTAATAGGCCACATGATTTATTGACTCTGAGAAAGGTTTATCGTTTGCATTGGTGTCTGTTATTTCATTTCTTTTGTATTTCGTTATTACGGCCACCGGAGGTGTATAATGTTCATTCGTACTTGGACTTTGGTGCGAAATAACAAAACTCAAGTTTTCGAAATTAATTAGAATACCCGAATACGGCATGCCTCATAACCATGATTGTTCTTGTTTGTTTAATAACTACAATATCGTTTTATGATTGTCTTTTTTTTACTTCCCTTGAAAAGGAACCCTCTTGTGACCTGTGCTGTTTTGTTTGTGCAGTTTCGGGGCCGTCCAGCCTTCCACAAACTAAGGATGGCGAGATGTCGCATCAGAGACGCCGCTACCACTGTAACCTATGTGACTACAAGACGGATAGATTGGCCGATCTGAAAAGACATATCATGGTTCATATCATCTGAAAAGACATATCATTCAGCCTCCTGAATCGTCGGAAAGAATCACGTGGCAGAAATAGAATAAATATTCTCATTCCTTGCTAAGGAGTATTTCCAAACTTATAAAAGCATTAGGGGGTTTATACATAAATTCAGGAACCTATTTGAATATATGTTTTGGCACCTTCTGCCTTGGTGACACACTGCAAAAAAATCGAATGTGGAATGCGTCCACTGCCCTTATACTACTTTCTCATTTATAAATGCTCTCTTCTTTGGGGGCACGTTCAAAGAGTTAGATATATTTGTTAACTTCAGTTTTTTTTCTCCCCTCTAGGAAGAGCAGTGCTCGTGTCCCTATCTGATACATGTCACGATTGAAATGTGGCAAAATGTCTGCGCGAATATTGAGATGATGTGTTTCATAAATAAACTTCCTTCTACAAGCTCATTGCTCTTACAACGGCCACTGGATTCTGGCTAGAAAAATTTGCGAAGCTTGCACTAAGCCACGCAAGGCTTGAAACAGCGAAAGTGGACGATTCTGAAGACTCATCTGGTTGCTTCTAGGCTGTTCCTAGGCCTTAGCAAAGCGATACAGGTTGTTTCTAGGTTATTTCTAGGTTGCTTCTAGGTCAATGCGAGGTTTTAGCTAGGCGATGCAAGGTTATTTCTACATTGATTCTCAGCGCAGAGAGGTTCGAGTTAAACCACACAGTCACATACACGCCAAGGATGTCGAAACTGCAGAGATAGAACCTCGCGCAGAAACGAAGCGTTCACACCTCTCATAGATCCACAGGCACATCGTCGTTGGCGTAGCCGTTCCATCGCTTCGGGGTCTTCTCGCAGCCGCCGTTAGCTTTGCTGTTCCCTAGTATTGTCTCGTTGTACGTACTCGGGGTCTTCGGCTCGCCGCCGTCGCTTCGCCGCCATTGGTTGGGCTAACTGTTGCTTTCTTCATTTTTAGTCGACCAGGTGGTGAAGTGGGATCTACCGAATTTCTGTGGCACATACCCGTTTATGATGCTGATAGTTTTTTGGTTAGCTGGACAAAGAACAATGTGTTAAACGGCTTCGTTGTCAAAAGGAATTTTTGACAATACTTTTATTGTCTTTTTATGTGTAAGTATCGTCATTACTTGGAATTGGCGTGAATTTTGGGCTTAGGGCCTGAATACGTGCTAAGTTTTTACTGTTCGATGTTACTTATTCTTATTGGCTGTGGAATTATGTTTAGAAGGAGCAATAGTATGCTTGCATACTTGCAGGTCATTGAGTGTAATCATCCTAGTGAGCTTAGCAAGGTCTTGCACTGCAACGCAACATACACTATTTAGCTTTTTACATAGGAGGCATGATTTTGTTTATTAAGATTACACTTTTTATCAATGCATTTTAATGCTATTGACAACATGTATTGTGATTAGAGAAACCGAGAGTGGGTCCCAGTGAGTGATCTCAAATTGCTATCTACATGAACAATGTGACGGCAATGTCTGGACATTGATGTTTGCTGTGTGCAAGGTTTGAGGCATGTATATGTAGCAATTACAGTACCATTGTGTTCTAACAAATCGGCACATAACTGACACAACGTTTGATCTAATATAAACACAATTTAGTTGTAAAAACATAGCTTGCGCAAACTTCAAGTGCATTGAATACTACGTTGCATGTAACAATATTTTTTTAGTGCAATAACTGCTCGTAATTTGTTTCCTTGTTAATCATACATTGTTCACTTTCACCTCGGAGCATGTCGCAAAACATCCAGTGAATCTGAGGTCACTCTGGATGTGCAACGTTATTTTGAACCACCGCAGCCTAATTTGTTTTGCGATTGCGGCTGTGGTTTCTGTTAAGGGGTATGTTTTATATTTTGTTCCAATTTCGTGAATAGTTCTGAAGCAGTAGACGTATTTTGCATGCCTTTGGACTATGTAGATATATTTACTAAGTGATGTATTGGTCTTTTTCAAGCCTCCGCTTGTTTCTTCAAGCAATTTTATGATTCTACAAGTGCTTTAGGTGTGCTTGAAGAAACTGAAATATTTACTCAGATTTCGCATTACTAAAACGATGCTAAAATCTTAACCCTGACGTCATGATAAAGAGCAGCCGTAGTTGGATGCGCATTATACAAATGGACAGCGGTACAGTTTACTTTTTATTCTTAGCTTGTCACCGACATTAACGTGGAGCAGCAAGCTGCCTCCGGTATCTGAGGCCTTGCAAGCTTTCCGCACATCACACGATTTTCCACATCCTCTGGGATCGAGCGGCTTTTGTCGAAGGGACGATCTCATGCGATGACGTGATCGCACGTAACGACATTTTGTGACGTCATCATTTCGACATAATGGTGTGACGATACGCCACAAATTCTGGCGATCTGCGACGTCACTATTACGCCACAGAGTGACGTCATCGATGGCGTTACGTTATAATGAGGTCACGTTACTTTTGGTGCGTCGACTGCACACACACACACATTCACCTTGGTATCAGACGTCTTTTGACTAACTTTATTTGCTTTATTTTTTGGATCACTCGTGTTGATGCCGTATAAAAGGTCTTGCAATGTATCGGCAGGACTCGCCCAATATCGAAAACTTCTTGACTCATGTTATAAATGAGGCTGTCACCTTTAAAAAGAAGTCACAGTTTGGCAGCTAGGGTGAAGCAATGCGATTAGTCCCAAGAAGTTGGGCAGCGGCCGCTAAGTGGCAGGTATGAACGACGTCTCCCGCACAACGCAAGCAGATAACAACCTGCAAAGGCACTGAAATGAGGACACTAGACATAGGCCACCTTGGCGCGTAATAGTTGTAGCTAATTGACAATAATTGCAACAATTACATGAAATTGACAATACGCCGACTGAGATTTCTTTCATAAAACACAACGAATTTACTGATATCCGTACCTGTGCGATCTCTAAAGTTCATTATACTTCTGGCCGCTTCAACGCAGGGCTGACGGGCCGCTGTGTTGACCTGAGGTTAATGAAACGTAGATATAAGAGATCGCTAACCGGAGGCTCACCGTCTAGTCGCTGTTTACATTATAGAGTATTGGCCTCGAGGCCCACCACTGGAAACGCCGGCGCCACCGTCGGCGTGACGTACTTGGCAGGATCACGTGGTCTCCGCGGCCGCGTCGGCTGCTTGTGGCGCACTGCCGCGTGCTTTGAAAACGAGTTTCAAGTCCCACATGCGCTGCGGTCTGTTCAAATTCGGAAGTTTTCTCTCATTTTCTATTCAATTGAAACCATTTTAATAGAGTGGCTGCCTCCGAAGGCGACGAACATGGGGCTCTACCGCTCGGTGCCGCAGCGCCGCGCTTACGCAAAGGAGCCCAGTGTCAGCCTGCACTGGTAACCGCGGGACAAGAAACAGCGTGAAGCATGGGTTGTAAAGCCAAGAACCGGCAAGTAGCCATCGGCTACGAGTCTTGTGTGCAACAAGCACTTCCGCGACGAAGACTTTTGTTACTGCGTCGGGCCTGCGATGTTCGGTGAGTAGCAGACAGCGCGCACTGAGACGATGGCTCGCGCGCGCTTCCCGCCGGCAAATGATGCTTATCTGCCACAGGATGGTAAAAGCGCTACATTTTACCCCGTGCGATGCCATCTCAGAACCCTCCAATGCGACCTCTTGATCGTCGGCCCCGTGCTCAGCGTCCACAAAATCGGCTGCAGATGCAGAAGTCATTGTTTAGATACGTTGAATTAAAAAAAACGCACAGGGTCCCTTATGCATTCGTTAAAGATGACTAGAAGGCGAAAGCCATCTTCTTCTTGTCAGTCGATGTACTGATTCTCCCGCGTTACTGTATTTTCTTTCTTTTCCTAGGCGTCGCATGCTACTACATGCTCGGTCTCGTAGACTGGTTCTCCTTCCATCAGCAATCTCGAAGTGGTGAAGCTTTGGTCTATGAATTTGTTGATCACAGAGAGCGGCAAGTTCACTGGAATGCAAACGGAACGATAATAAGGAGCATTAAAAAAAGGCGTCGCATTTGCTCACGTTTTGTGTGAGCACCAAACGAAACGAATGCGCTGAATAAAGAAACAGAAGCAGCGGCATTTGCCCGCTGAGAAGACCGATCAATACGCAGTGCGAGACAACTTGTCAAATGACATTGAAACGTACCCGAATTTAGACCGAGAAAGAAAAAAAAAACACTGAATCGTCGGGACGGCAGATCACAAAGTTGTCATGCGCACCGAAGCCGCAGTTGTAAGGAAATTGTTTTTGAACTGCTCTGATAGCGTCCGCGCAACAGTAGTTGTTTGTTTACTCACAAATTCTCATGTTTTGCGGCCTAAAGTTCACAGCGCGGTGCCAAAACGCGCTCGTAGCAAAAGCGAAACCATCAGTACGAACATACATGCAGACGCTCATACATGTAGAGGCACCGTCAGTCGTCGCGAACCCGTGCGATCGCTTGCTTGAGGCTTCTTTCTGTTATGCTCCGTTTGGTTATACAGGCAGTCTACTCTAACGAGATATTTCACATAGTTTGCACTCAGCGAGTGACTACCTTTCACGTAAGAAGCCGGTTCAGGGGTCTCCAACGCGTTGACAGCGTGAAGCGGGTGCTCGGTTTTCTGCAAAGAGACGGCGACTGTAGACTATCTTGTGCTTTCAATTCGTCGAAAATGATTATCTTGACAGTAAAGAACACAGTTCATTTCGAAAGTACTTACAGAAATGCCCTGGAGGGCTTCCGCGAGGTGTTTTTGTAGAGCGCCGACAGCAAAACCTATGGGGAGCGCGCCGGCGGCATCCTGCCTAGCACGCAATCGAGGCGCGTCCGATAGAGGGCGACTCCGTAACTCCTCGAGGCCAATACATTTACGCCGAAATTTGTTAAATGCGCAGTTTTACAGCGGCACTGGAATGACGAAATGCTTTTAACGGCTGAAGCCTGGCATATCGACAATAGGGGTAGTGCATGCGTGAGCCAGCCATAAATTAGCTTCCATAAAGAGGAAATCAAATGCCACATAGACACCCAGCCGTGACCTATAGATAGGTATCGTTTCTTGCGTGGGCATGCGCAGGTAAGTTTTTCTGCCTACAATTTTTTTGCGCGGCTGTGAGCCGTTTCAGTTGTTACTGGGCCTTTGCACTGTCTTGACTTCTCCCTTGTGTCCGTGTTTGCACGCCCACTCTATTAACATGAGTACTTACCAGCCAGACAAGCTCTCTGTTATCCTATGCGTTATTTCTAGTTCTCTGAGCGATTTTCTGTGACCTTCTGCTTATGTGAAATATCCTAGTGTAGTTTCTTTTATTGCAATGTTTTCGTTCGTACTAGCACTATGTCGTGGTTTTCGAAGAATTGACTTTGCTCTGCTTTAGATGAACTTTTCTGTGGCTTTCTGCAACCATCTACAGGTCATCCCAAGAGAATTTGTGCCGTACTTACCCCGGAATCCTGGCATCAAATTAGGTTCTACCAGGAATGCCTCAAGGTCTGCTGCTCTACTCTGCGTAACGATCGCCGCCAGCAACAGCTGTATGCCGAGTGGATCAGGGTAGCTAACCAGCAGGCGTAATTCTTGTGGAGGGTGAAACTTCGCGAACTTCAAACAAGTAAACGCAGAATTTTGTTATTTCACCGCCAAGTAACTTACTAATACTCGGAGGAGCTGTCTAGAGTAGTCATTGTAAAACATAAGCCTTCGATTTAAAATAATGCTTTACGCCTAACCTAAACCAGTAGAAGTTGTAAACCTTGCATGCAGTATCGCTAGACTCGTCCCTGAAGAAAAACGCTCTCAATGAATTTGAGACTGCATTGCTAGTAGTGATACTTCTAATAAGTAATTTGAGGCGCCTGATCCTATTCGGCCTTTGGCTAATTATTGTGTGGAGGAGGAACACGAGCCTGCAATTTCACATAAGGAAGGGTATTTCCCAATTATGCCCGACAGGATGTTATCCGAAAAAGGTTAACAACTGTAGAGAAGTATTTTAGGACGGTGAGACGTAAACCAACGGTACTGACGAACCCTGCTTTATATTTTATGTGAAGTCTATCTTAACAAAATACCTTCTAATATCAAGAAGGCTAAATCGCTCACTTTAGAATTGTTCTTCTTCCGCGATAACACACACGAACAAGATCCTTTTTCGAGCAATTGTTTCAGAGAAAGTCACCTGGCTATTCTGGTCAGACTCACTGAGATTTACAAGCATTTTACGCATGCGTAATTCTTATATGCTAGTTCAGTTTCTTACAGGCCAGAACCTCGGCGGCCGTAAAGCGTTTAGTATTAATATTGAAGGTCTCTACTACTACCTGCCGTATGAGGGGTTGTTAAAATGTGTTAAAGACTATTATTGAACAAGTGCAGGAAGCGGTTTTCACTGGTAAGTGCGGTGTTTGTACTGGTGTTTTCCAGAAATTCTTTGTGTTTTTAAGGTCGCCGCTGGTTGGTTGGAAATAAGGCATTTATGTGGACAAATCGGGAATTTACATCCGTTTTAAGACTGCCCCGCTTCTTGGTGAATTATACCTTAGCCAGATTGACTAACGTTTAGAGGACGCCATAGGCGATTGTATTGTTAAGCGTTTTTGTTACGTGGACGATTTCTTTGAATCTCTGGTCATATCAGTGAGCGAACAATTTGAATTCAATGAAAGAGGGCTGAGCCTTACTAAAGAATTGCCACAGAATGACAGAATACAATTGCTTGACATTTCTTTAAAGTTTCAGAAGAACCGCGCATGCTGACAGTATTCTCCGAAATCTTCAAAACCGTTGCTAAGCTTCTCGAAGCATCCTAAGGTTGCAGACACGGCCACGCGCGCTTCTTTTGTTATTTTCATGTATCTAGTACGTTAATCGCGTAGCCGCTGCTTTAAGCAAACAGCGCCCTAATGTCTCGGAACCTTCCAGATTATGTTAGAATCTTCTTATAGGCTTGAGCGCGAAAACTCGAACAGCTGTTATTACTCTGGATCTAACGCGGCCACAAGCGATAAGGCTGGAGTGTTCGATGCCGCATTTATAAATACCGACGCGCCTTGCCGCAAATCAGTTTTATCGACGGTCGACGCTCTGTTCGCCGCTATCACACTGTATCAGTGTGTATTGCCGTAGTTTGACTTTCCGTTTCCCGGCCACAAGTTCGGCCAAATAGATAAATAGTTTCATCTTGCGTATGCCGAATGCTGCCTTAGTCGACGTGACGAACCCGTGAAAATATGGTATAGCCACGTCGTCGCTTAAGTCTTCTCTCACCAAAGTCGTGTGAGCGCGAAATGTGTGCCAGCTTTAACGCACAGGTTACGAGTCTTTTAGACGTAGATTAGCCTCGTGTGGCGGTGGCCACCAGGGTTTCCAGGTTTGGCAACTTTGCGCGAATGTGGCTGCTTTTTATGCCGGTGGCGACAAAAAATGTCTGTTGACTACGTTCTGTCTAGTTTCTTGTTGCCTCGATTTGAACCAAATTAGCAATGTCTGTGGACGTCGCAGCCGTCAGCTTTCAAATATGCGGTGTCAAACCATGGTGACGAAAGTGTGAGTCCAGCTCCGAAAATTTCATTTGACGCTGGCATTGGACGAAAGAAAACACTGTTGGATAAGTGACTGGAACTCGGGGAAACTTGTTTTGGAGCGCCTCATTCCGCGGACCATCTATTGCTAATGGTGACTTCAAACTGTAAATGGAAGTGAGTAGGATAAGAGCAAGCACTCCACATGCAGGACACTCTGTACTAATCGACCATGAAATTGGTTATCTGACCAACTGCTTGTGTAGACGCGGACTGCTACTCGAGAATGCTATTTGCTCGGATCTCTGATCATGCGAGGAACGATTGTGGAAGTGACAACAATTTATGCGTCAATCACAGCAACTGTGATCTTGAGCACACTAATGCAGTAGTTATTTTTATTGTCAGTGGTACTTCTAGCCCTTTTGAGAGAAGTCACGCAGGACACGTGAAGAGAATGTCATCGTGCACGAAATTATTGCCAAGGCCAACAATTTATGCTTTTATCTCGCAAATTATGATTTTGAAAGGTTTTTGCTGTACGTATATACATATACACCTTCAATTTAGTCACTTGAATAACAACGTCTAACGTGTTATCACACACGCGTGGCTAATATTGGCTATTTTTGCTGGCCTTTGCTCAAGTTGTCTACTTCTTTTATAGTTGTTTCCGCTTTCTTGGCTATCTCCTGTATTTTTGACCTGACAACCCTGAGGGAAACTGGCGCTGAAGGTTTAAAGAAATCCGTTTTTAAGTGTGAGCGTGATTCCAGAAAGCAAAAGTAACAAGCATGTAGTAAGTCCCAGTCCTGCCCTAGTCCTGCAGCACTAGTCCTGTTTGATCTGTCTCGTCCTTGTGTTTTCGCGCTGTTTATTACTATGGAAGGGTAGTAAGTACTCCTTACACTCATTGCGTATCTCACAGGCTATAGAAAGTGGGCAGTTAAGTACGGCGTTAACGTTGTTTTTACGGCTGCCAATAAGCTACTTTAGATACTTGCCGCCGTGCGGATAAGGAATGAGTGGGTAATTGACGAGAAGCGGTGTGGCACATGTTTGGTAAAACACACTAACAAATTTAGTGATTTCCGTAAATGTGTGGTGTACAAAGTTCCTGTCGGCTGCGGCCGCTTCTACGCAGGCAGACGGGCCGCTGTGGCTGCCAGATATTTATAGAATATAACAGTTCGCTAACCGGAGGATCACCATCTACTCTATACTTTGTTGAGAGCGTACAGGCACGTTAAAATTCGAGGAATGCGCAGATTTAGACAGGCAAAGGAATGAGGAAACGCGTCTAATAGTTGAGGTTTGGCATACAAACAGTGTTGGTAAGGCATGCGTGACCCAACCGTTGATTAAGTTGGGCAAAAATGGAATCAAATGCCTGAACATTAATCTCTCACGTAGCCCCAACGCGTGCTGTATTGATAGGTTTCTCCTCTTGCCTGGGCATGCGCAGATAAGTTTTCGTGCCTGCTTTCGTTTCCACCGCTGTGCGCCTTTTTAGTTGTTAGTCATTTGTGTTGTCTCTATTTCTCCCTTCTGTTCGTGTTTGCGCGCCCAATCTTTTAACGTGAATATCTAGCACGGCTCTTTGTTATTCTATGCTTCGAAGCAGGTCACATGCGATGTCTGAATTTTCGGCATGCATATCGGCATGCATGTGAAATATTGTTCTTTGGCAAACTGGTTCAACTGGAATATCGCTTTGCATTAAGGGATATAAGGATGAGCGTGGGAAAAGCCTATATGCTTAGCTGCTTGACAACCTGGGCGGGTTGGTTCGCTTAGATGCGAGAAAAACCAGCGAAAATTCAAGAGGAGGACGAAGAACGCAGCACATTCAAGCACATAACGTCGCCGGACGAGAGGCACGGGCGATGGTGCGTGCTTGAATGTGACTCCTTCTTCGTCTTGAGTGTTCGCTGGTTTTTCTCGCATATTAATATGCTTAGCCATACTCCTAAGGCGCTAGTGTGCTGAGTCGTGTGATTGTGTTCTATGGCTGTAGGAGAAATGTTTTTGTGGCTTGCGCTGAGGAAGCTAGCAGTATTTCCTGGTTTTCAAAAAAGCGACCAGTGTGGAGACACAAATACAAGCAGCTATTTCATTATATGTTTTCGCATTGTTTTAACGCGATAGCGCTAAAGAGCACGTTTCGCGGAAATTCCGGCGTCACTGTCGTTGGTTGTGAGCGAAAAGTCGAATAAGATTTACAAAAAAAAGTTCTCGGTTCGAGTAGGAATCGAACCAAGCACTTCTGAGCGGCAAGCTGATGTTCTACCACAAAGCCAAGCTACTGCTTAAAACTGTCTCAAATAAAAAGTTCTATACTAATGTCTTGCAGTGGGAGCAGTCTTTAACGCATCTAATATTACGTGGAAGAAACCTAGAATTGCAGCAGGCGTGAAAACATGTGCATTACGCATTGAGTAATTGGTTTCAAGGTCCACCTATTACAACGCGGACAAGCATTATAATTATCATTATTAGCAGAAGCCTGAAAAACGTGCGCGGATTCGCGTGTTCCCTTACGGACGCATTGTGGGTTATTTGTGAATTTGCAAATGGAAGAGTTATGCCGTCGTGGGCACTTCGAAACTCCACTCCCAGTACGCATTCTAGCAGGATAGGTAGTTGGGATCGTTGGTATCGCATTACTATATGAAACTTTGAGCGTAAACAAATGACGCAGGACGAAGAAGGGAAACACACACCCCGAGCCCTTGTGGTGTGTTTCCCTTCAAAATTAGATAGCGCGAAATCTAACCGGACTACGAAGGAAGACAGATGCACAGGACAGGCGCTGAAATACGTAATGTGCATGCGTGTTCCTTCGTAGCCCTGTTCAATTTCGCGCTGTCCAGTTTTGAAGATTATGAACGAACTAGCCCGACAAAGTATTTTATGTGTATCTGTTCTTCGTCCTGCGTCGTTTATTCGCGCTCAAAGTTTCATATCACGAGGCATTCTAGGATAGTCGGAAGCAGCCAATGTTACGCGGACAGAGGTTCCTTTCCTGGCGGCACGGCATCCACCGATAAGCGAAGTCAGGCTAGCGTTTGAGAAGGGGCCTGATTCCACTAGCACGTTGTACTCCTAAAGGCGAAGTGGCTCAAGCGTCCTCCTAGTGTTATCTTTCTTCCTTGGTAATTTACTTCAATATATCCTTCTCACCTTCCAATCGTCTTTTCAATGAGGGCACAATGGGACATATACATAATACTCGTTGATTTAACGTTTGTAATTTGTACCCCTTTTTTGTTGAAAACTGAGGATCTGCTTAACTTTTCACTACACCATCATGCTTTGCTTTGAATCGTAAAACACGAAAAATAAATTGTTTTTATTATGAACAGCCCAGTATGGTAACTTGTTGGTAGCAATGCTTATTCCGCAAATCATTCGCTGATAACACTCGTCCTAGTTTATGCGTTCAATTTTTCTGAAGGTGGGCTCGTTTTGGTAAGACTGTTTAAATATCGTTCTTCTCGGTAAAAGTAAAATTTAACACACAGTCAAGTGTGCACTCTAACCGAAATTTGGTGCAACGGCTTTTTCACGTCGTCAGTTTTTTTGCTTGTGATTACATTGATCTGCTTAGACGTCCCGTATGCTGTTTCTGTACTCACGGCTTTTTCATCTTTGTTTATGTTTTGTTATCGAACATGTAGCGGCATTGTAGTAGCATATAAACACTTATTCTGGTCGAACCATCGGCATGTACAAAAGGCTTAGCACGTACAAACAGAATTTGAGTGTTAGATATTTCTCAAGATATGGTGGTACTGTAAAGCGAGAACTGTAGCGCCCAAATGGCTGTGATACATTGATGAACGGAGATTGTGCCAAATTTTGTAATGACTACGCAGCTGCCGACTTTCACAACGTAACTTTCTTTTGATAAGCTTAGTTACGTAGGAAATGCCGCTGCAACACTGCACGAAGAAGTTTTTTTTACAACAGTTTCATTTTGTTATGAGCCAGAATTCTTTCATTGTTAGTAGTAGTGGAATCCTTTATTGAAATCCTGAATGTGCCAAACATGTGTGAATATGTCGCTTTAGACTGTGCAGTGTTACTGTTTGTCATTAGCTATGTTTCTATTCTATTTCCTGCATCAGCAGTGTTGGCACCTTTAGTAATATTTGGCGCGGGATAAAATAGGATGTTTATTTGCTAGAATGGGTCATTGCCACGTGGATGCTAGTGCCTGGTTCGCACGTCGGGCTGTGCGTAATGAATCACAGAGGCCGATCGTATCAAACAAAAACTCCTATTTCATTCCCAGAAAAATAACAAGACAAAACAACAAAACCACGCACACTTGAGAAACAAAGAAAAGGAAATGTCTTAATGTCCCGCATTTCGACATCCGCTACCGTTTGCGTCTCACAAGTTATCGCGCTTACGGATCCGGCGTGGCCTCCGGTTCGTTGGGAGTCCCTCTCAAGCGGGATGACGGCACACCGCACCATGCTCAATGGTGGCGTAAATGTTGAAGGAACCACTGCAGCGGTAGTACGGGGAGTTGCTCGCCGAGGCAGGTGCTCGGGCGGGATACACTGCAGCCCAGGGTCAGCAGTAGTTCCGAGAACTGCTCGCCGAGGCCGGTGCTTGGGCGAGATAGACTGCAGCCCAGGGTCAGCGGTAGTTCCGTGAGCTTCTCGCCGATGCCGGTCCTCGGGCAGGAGACTGAGGCGAGACCCAGCCAGAACCTCCGCAGCTGTCCGCCCTCTCGAACGCTGTGTCCCGGCTGCCATGTTCATCACTGCGCTCACTCCAGCCTTGAAATTATCTGTTCCAAATAACTTCTTCCTCTTCTTCTTTTCATGACCTTGCCATTCTTGACAACATGAACACCTACCAACTAGCTGAGCTTTATTCTAATTTTTCATTGTCTTTAATTATATATTTATTTATCGATTTACTCGAGCAAGAATGGAAGGATAAAAGTGTACTAACGCATCGATATATAATACTTATGTACTTTATATACTTATGAAAAATGTGCTAGGCCCAAGACTCCAAGAATAGACTATCAGTTAGTTGGGTCGTGGCGCTGGAAGGCTGGAGGACGAGGCGGCGTTGAGGTTGGGCAATACTCGTGAGACTTCTGGAGGAGAGAAAAATTGGACAACTTCCGGAGAGCTATTCTCGATGTGTCCTTCTAAAGGAGATGTCAATTTATTTCGTCAGAGCGCATTCAGTCATTCAAAAAAAAAAAACGATGAGCCGTGATGTCTCCTCACACTTGACCACGTCGACGCACCGAACCCACCAGGACATTCCCAGCGTGAGAAGAAAATGAATAAAATTTACAGAAGCAAGACCTTGTCAAGTCTGAACTTGCGTATGAATGCGTCCAAGATGTTTGAGAACAACTCAGGGAATGCATACCGACCTTCACAGGTGCATTAGATGGGCTGCCGCATTAGACCTAAATCGATGGCTTAAGTGATCAGAGTTCACGCACGGTCTCCGAGATGTGCGCCCAAAACCGGATCTCTGGGGGCTGCGTTCGTTGCGTTGAAGCGCATTCCGTCCCTCTCATTTGTGTCGAGAATTGTGAAAGCTTCGTTACGTCAAGTTGACGCTGCAGAACAAGAAGCGGAAGCAGGGGGTGCGCTGCTCCCCGACGTCCGGCCTATCAGCGGCGACTGAAATGGACAGTTGAGAAGAGCTCCCCCGGCGAAGTGATGCTGTGTTCTTTGTGCGTGTGTGTGTAAAAAAGCAGTGCTATACAACGACAAATTGGCAGTTGCATTCTGCAGAGTTCATTGAATGCAGTGTTTTGAAGAAGCCTTAAAGCTACACCATTTCACTGTCAATGCCTTACCACCTTGTGACTGGCGCACCATGACCTCAGCTGCTTTTGCACCATAAGAACCTAACTAACTAACTAACTAACTAACTAACTAACTAACTAACTAACTAACTAACTAACTAACTAACTAACTAACTAACTAACTGTTAGCTAATTAGCTAACTAACTGTTAGCTAACTAATTAACTAACGAAATACCTATTAGCTAGCTAATTAACTAACTAATCATCTATTAGCCAGCTAATTAACTAACTAATTACCTATTAGCCAACTAATTAACTAACTAATTAATAATCAGCCAACTAATTAACTAACTAATTAATAATCAGCCAACTAATTAACTAACTAATTAACAATTAGCTAACTAAACTAACTAACTAAAACTGCAGCTAGTGGAGCAATGTCTTCCACTTAAAGACAGCGTATGTAAGTTTCGTTGACATGGCGGAACAACAATTTTCATCACTATAATTTTTTTCAGTGCATCTGATCAGTCATTGACGACATTTGCGATAAACAAATCAAAAATGTACAACGCTTACCTCAGAATATGAAAATACACATGAAGAATGCCATTGCTACATTTCACCATTGATTCTTCTTGTGCGTTCAACGATTGTGGCATTGACATGTACAATGTACAGGGGCGGTGGAAAGAAACACGAACAGAGCGGCGGGGTGTTTTCATCGCGCTCTGAGCTTGGTGGCTATAAAAAGACGCTAGAGTGGTCCTTGGTTGCATCATGGATGACACTAGTAGCTTTCTATTAACATGTCGGCTGCAACCGCTTGAAAATAAATGCGAAACAGGAGAGCGAGTATAAGCGGCACTGTTCGCGTTTCTTTCCACCGCCCCTCTACATTTGAACATGGTTTCAGAATATCACCCCATATTTGGTGCAATGTTGAGACGAATACGCTCAATGCAGCAATTTCATTTTGCTCAACTTTAGCCTAGTAAAACAAAAAAGCACAGTAAACAAAATATAGTTGGAATGATATAGCTCCCAAAAACTTGAAGGGCATTTCAAGACGAAATTGCATATCGCTGGGTTCTTGTGGCTGCTTAGTGTGTGTGCTTTAGTCCATTTTTTACTAATACATTGTTTTTTTTTCTCTCATAGGGGAAAGTCACAAAAGGACGAAGAAACCTGATGACTTTATTGGCGAAGAACATAATGTTGGAACCAAGACGGCCTGACTTAGTTTTATTGTGTGATGTTACTTTTTGTTATTTGCCGTGTGCTACATTTCTCCTGCATTTTGATGAGTGTCGTCTTCAGCAGTTCATGTTTTGTGTGCAGATTGAGTTGATATATCTTTAAATTAAGATCATGTATTCTTTTCTGGCTTATGGCGAATATGCTTGTTCTTCAAGCTAACTTATGCGTAGTTGTTTGCCATAGGTTTACTAACAGAAGCTGAAATATGTGTCGGTCGCCGTAAGGAACCGAATTAAGAGGCCCTGGACGTTAGTCGCGATTGGTCTGCTCAGACAGCGCTTGCAGTCTGAGAAAAAGTGAGGTTTATGTCGGTTATGAAGCAGTGAGGGGACTGTGCGCTCGCACTCCGACCTCTGCTGTAATTTTCGGTTCAGCAGCCACGACAACAGGCTTCAAATCTCGTTATACCCAGCTGCCCAGTTTTCATTTGGCCGTTATACTGCATCGTTTTCATTTAAGCACTGAGGTGAACTATCCCATGAATATATTACAGAAGATATGTGCTCTCAAACTTGGTTTCAGAAGGAGTTCATCCTAATCCAACACTTAATGTCATCCCAGTTAATGTGTCTTTATACTCCACGAAAACGTTTCAGCGATATGTCTGGATTTCACTTAGTGCTAACGTTTAGCAGTCACTAGAGGTGTACTGGGAAATCCCATACATTGACCTGCTGCTCTTTGTCTCTGTAATAGGACGCATTATTTATTCAACAAAGAAAGGTTTACCATTTATTTGCATTAGTGCCTGTTATTTAATTTTTTGGTATTTCTTAATTACGGCCACTGCAGTTGCATTTTGCTCTTTTTTACTTGCACTTTGGTGCGAAATAGGGAAACGCAGGTTATCAAAATTAAGTAGAATACCCGAATACGGCATGCTTCATAGTCATGGTTGTGCTTATTTGTATAATAAACTAGAATATTATATTATAATTATGTATTTTACTTTCAGTTTAAATGAACACTCTTGTAACCTGTGCTGTTTTGTTTGTGCAGTTTCGGGGTCGTCCAGCATTCCAGGACCTAAGGATGGCGAGAAGTCGCATGAGAGACGCCGCTACCACTGTGACTCATGTGGCTACAAGACTGATAGATTGGGCGATCTGAAAATACATATCATGGTTCATACAGGCGAGCGGCCGTTTATGTGCCATATGTGCCCTTTCGGCTTCTCAAAAAAGTGTCACCTTACGGAACACCTACGAACTCACACGGGAGAGCGACCATATGAATGCCCATCATGTCCTCAAAAGTTCTCGAGGAAATCCAACCTCCGAAGACACATGCGCCAGCATGAACCCTCGTGAACATTTCAGTGCGAGTTCTGCTAAACCAGCCTTCCCTTTTTATCAAAGCAAATTAAGCTGATCGTCCAGGGCACTGTGAGAGAATTGGGTTTTGTGAAAAAAAAATGATATGCACGGGTGTATTAGCGATAGCTAGACTTCATCATCGCCACAAGAACAATGTTATGTGTGGAAGAGGGCTCAGTGACTACGTTAGATTATTTTTATCTAATTAATTAATTTGTACACAGCATCCTTGTGTACAAATTTAATGTGCCACATGTTGGACGCTGGTGGGAAGCATTTGTATTTATACGGATTATTCACGTTCCTGCATTTGGAAGTCGAAGCCTTTGTACAATCTACTTGCGTAAACTCGCATGAAGATGCTGAAAATTGACTATCTCTGAAACTGAACGCAGTGTTGTTACGCAATATGTCGTGGGCCATTAGGGTTAAAAAAGTTCAATGTGTCTGTCATTTTCAGATTTTCAAATAATAGTGCTACCTATTAGTACAATGCCTTACATAAAGAAGTGTCAGCGAGGGCATAGGAACTGCAATACGTGTTGTTTATCTCAGGTGTTAGCCTCCTGAATCATAGGGAAGAATCACGTGGCAGAAATAGAATAAATATTCTCATTCCTTGCTAAGGAGTATTTCCAAACTTTCAAAAGCGTTAAGGGTGTTTATACATAAATTCAGGAACCTATTTGAGTATATGTTCTGGCACCTTCTGCCTTGGTGACTTACTGTAAAAAAAATCGAATGTGGAATGCATCCAGTGCCCTTCTACTACTTCCTCATTTATGAATGCTCTATTCTTTGGGGGCACGGTAAAAGAGTTAGATATATGTGTTAACTTCAGTTTTTTGTCCCCTCTAGGAAGTTAAAAGCAGTGATCGTGTCCCTATCTGACACATGTCACGATGGAAATCTGGCAAAATTTCTGCGCGAATGTTGAGATTATGTGTTTCATAAATAAACTTCCTTTTACAAGCTCATTGCTGTTACAACGGCCACTGAATTCTGGCAATGAAAACTGGCGAAGCTTGCACTAAGCCGCGTAAGGCTTGAAACAGCGAAAGTGAACGATTCAGAAGACTTATCTGGTTGATTCTAGGTTGTTCCTAGGCCTAAGCAAGGCGATACACGTTGTTTCTAGGTTATTTCTAGGTTGCTTCTAGGTTATTGCGAGGCTTTAGCTAAGTGATGCTAGGTTATTTCTACGTTGATTCTCAGCGCAATGAGGTTCGACTAAACCACAGCCAGTCACCGACACGACACGGATATCCAAACTCCAGAGGCAGAACCGCACGCTGAAACCAAGCGTTCGCACCTCTCACTGATCTACAGGCACGTCGTCGTTGGCGTAGGCCTTACATCGCAGTCGGGGTCTTCTCGCAGCCGCTAGGTGATGCAGGTTGTTTCTAGGTTGCTTCAAGGTCGTTGCTATACTTTAGCTAGGTCATGCTAGGTTGTTTCTACGTTGGTTCTCAGCGCAGAGAGTTTCAAGTTAAACCACACAGTCACATACACGCCAAGGATATCGAAACTGCAGAGATAGAACCTCGCGCAGAAATGAAGCGTTCACACCTCTCATAGATCTACGGCCACATCGTCGTTGGCGCAGGCCTTCCATCGCTTCGGGGTCTTCTCGCAGCCGCCGTTAGCTTTACTGTTCTCTAGTATTGTCTCGTTGTACGTACTCGGGGTCTTCGGCTTGCCGCCGTCACTTCACCTCCTTTGGTTGGGCTAACTGTTGCTTTCTTGATTTTTAGTGGACCAGCTGGTGAGTAGTGGGATCTACCGAATTTCTGTGGCACATACCCGTTTATGACGATGATAGTGTTTTGCTTTGCCTGACAAGGAACAATTTGTTAGACAGCTTCCCTGTTAAAAGTAATTTTTGACGATACTTTTATTGTCTTTTTATGTGCAAGTATCGTCATTACTTGGAATTGGCGAGAATTTCGGGCTTAGAGCGTGAACATGTGCAGTGTTTTTATTGTTTGATGTTGCTTGTTCTTATTGGCTGTGGAATTATGATTCGAAGGAGCAATGGTATACTTGCAGTTGATTGAGTGTAATCATTACAGTGAGCTTAGCCAGCTTTTGCACTGCAACCCAACATACACTATTCAGCTTTTTACATGAGGCGGTGTGATTTTTCTCTTAAGATTACATTTTTATCAATGCATTTTAATGCTATTGACAATATGTATTGTGATTAGAGAAACCGAGAGTGGGTCCCACTGAGTGAGCTCAAATTGCTATCTACATGAACAATGTGACGGCAACGTATGGACATTGATGTTTGCTGTGTGCAAGGTTTGAGGCATGTACAGTACCATACACAGTACCATTGTCTTCTAACAAATCGGCACCTAACTCACAGAACATCTGATCTAATATGCTGCACAGAAATATTTCATATTGCTCAGTTTTAGTCAGAATGTTGCCCGCAAAGCAAATACCGACAATACAAACACAAGTTAGTTGTAATAATATAGCTTGCTTAAACTTCAAGTGCATTGAATACTGCATTGCATGTGACAATATTTTTTAGTGCAACAACTGTTCGTCATTTGTTTTCTTGTTAATCATACATTGTTCAGTTTCGCCTCTGAGCATGTCGCAAAATATCAAGTGAATCTGAGGTCACTCTGGATATGCAAGTAATTTTGATCCACCGCAGTCTACTTTTTTTTCAATTGTGGCTGTAGTTTTTGTTAAGGGCTATGTTTTATATTTTGTTCCATTTTCGTGAATAGTTCTTAAGCAGTAGACGTATTTTTCATGACTTTGGACTATATACATATTTTTAATAAAGTCATGTAGTGGTCTTTTTCAAGCCTCCGTTTGTTCCTTGAAGCAGTCTTGTAATTTTTCATATGCTTTAGGTGTGCTTAGAGAAGCTCAAGTATTTACTTGGATTTCGCATTAATAAAACGATGCTGAAATAAAACAATCAGTGAATTCTGACTGCTAAGTCATTTTTGAAAACTGTACTGGCGTTAATTTTACAATAATGTATTATTCAATAAAAGGGAATATGACAATAAAAGTTTTACCTATCGCGTCTAAATTTCAGAACATGATTGCACACTGATTTCCATTCGATTTTTTTGTATTTTAGCCATGTTGGCCGAACGAATCTTCTAGAAACATTGCACATCGTCTCTGGCTGCCTGAGAGGACAGTGTAATTTATTTTTACCGTTTAAAAACTATGTAAGCTGTAGTAGACAGCATCAATGTTTATGTCGTCACAGTCAAATGACGAATGATTTTTCTGCTGTCAGGAACACCAAGAGTGCTGTAGTTATTCTGCTAGGTGTGTTTTTGTAATTATGTAATTTTTTCACGGCCTTACCACATGCATCCCCCGATTCTAGCGACAATGCTAAGGAAGCAGTTTTCGAAGAAAACCGTGCGATTCAAAAATTAACTGTAAGCAGTGAGATACAGTTGAGTTTTCTGGTATTTTTAATAAGTGATGTTTGCGTAAAGTTTCGTTAAGTGTAATGAAACATTGAATCGACAAAACAGGGAATTTAGTTTCGGTAACTATTTGTATATATCTAAGAAAATCACAGGTTCACCACAAGGGCGAAGCAATGAATGCGTTAGCAACAAATCGTATTGTTATACGAAGTAAGGCCGGCAGCCAGCTCTTTTGAATCTGATTTCGCGTAACTCTACATACCCTGGTATTAGAGAATACGGCCGCTCCAGAGAGAGATGCGATTTTCGCAGTCTCCTCGCGCTCAGAGCACAGCACGTAGAAAGGTATACTACGAGCCGTCTGCTGATGCCAGCCGAGATCGCGTGCGCCAGTGATCGCGACCGCGCCCTTATAATCAAAGTTGACAGTTGCTGTTCATCTGACGCAGCTGCCCCCCCCCCTCCCCGCATTCAGCCGCGTTATCGCCCCCGCTCGCGCGATTTCACCCACGCGTAGAAATACGATGCGTGGGGGGAGATGCTTGCAAGGGACATGATGGCGACGGCAAAATCCCATTGAGAGTGTCCATATAATTGCAATTGCAATGAAACAGCGACACGGTCGTACGCTTCAAGTCACGTTTCCTGGTCTTCGAATGATGATCCGCGGAAGGTTGTCGGCTCCCTGGGTTACCGGAGGAGGATAGATATCGGAGGCGCAGGGGCAGTAATTGTGTCTACGGTTGATGTCAGGGTCTTGGGATACCTGGTGTTTTCGGGAAGGAGCCGGCACTAGGGGTTTAGTAACTTCTGATGGCGGCTAGCTGTGCGACCCCGATTGTCTTTAACGTTGTGTTCTTCGCAGCTTGGGCTTGGGTGAGCACATCGCTGGGGCGTCCGGATTAGAAACGAAGCAGCCCCTCCACAAGATGTCACGTGGTTTTGGCGTTGAAGAAAGGAGTTGCAGGGGGTAAAGACCAAATTATTTATTCGGCGAAATTGTCTCCCGAAAAATACTGAAGGATACATTGTAGATTCCAAAGTTCGTTCGGCGAAAGCCTGTGGCAATTCGACCAACTATGCCATGGTATCTGGAGAATGCGCACTCTTGGGGCGCTTCTCCGAACCGCTTGCCGTGGAATCATCACCGGGCCGCTTGGGAGCCATCCTACTAACTCGACTGCTGCAACGAGACGTCTGACGAAGGAGCGTTGCGGCGCGCGCCGCTGTGCCATCACGTAGTTGCTCGGAGAGTGTGAGGGGGAGAGGCCACAACTGGCACCGTTCCAGGGCACGGACGGACGGTCACCGCGAGTATGAGACATCAAAGGCTTTCGCATTAAGAGAATTACACTCGAAGTGCAACGATCTCGACGCACACAGTCGTCGTTTGTCGAATACTATTCTCGTCGGTGAAATGAACCGGCGGTTATACGTCTATTATCAATCATTCCAGAGTTAGCGTTGGTGCTCTGCGTCAGCTTTAAAATATATTATAATATTTAAAACCTCGTGAAGAATTTCTTTTTCCGCAAGAATTTTCTTTCAGCCTCTGTGTTGTTTTCTCTCTTTTTTTTGTCTCTGTTCTCGTTGCCAGGTAGCCGCTAAGTGGCAGATATCCTTTGCGATGATTATAGCTTTCTGCGATCGATGCACAAGAAACGATTTGCTAAACAGCTTTGCTTAAAAAGTAAAATTATAAATGATATGCAATGCGTGACGCCAAGGGTTGCACATGATAGATTGGGTATTAGGTATTCACATAGGCAAAAAATGTGGAGCTCACTCAGACTCACTCATGGAATATATTTTGCCCTTAGGGCTCACTTGGACTCAGACTCACTAAAATGTTTCTAAACGGGACTTACTCGCATTCAAACTCACCAAAATATTACTCACTCGGGCTCACTCAGACTCACGGCTCGATCTGACGCTGAGTGAGTGGATTCATGAGTCCGTTAGCGCATAATTACCTTTTTCCATCAGGATCGCAATGCACCTAAACGCCAATAGCTCGCACATTCGTTTCTCCACGACACGCATTTTGATCTCGTACCTTCACACACGAGTTGAGTGCAATCCACTAAAGACATCTATATTGAACAATATGACTCAAGCGATATTTCTATCAAGAATTTCCTTTAAAGAATTGTGAGGGAGGGGGAGGGGGGCGTCATGGCACGCCTCTGATCAATAAATACTGAGCTGGCTTATGAACGCTAGTTTGTTTAAGTATCTGTCAGTAGAAACATCAACGTGAGCCGTCTTAAGGCTGGTATAGTAATGCTGAGGTATAATAGTTATCGCCATAGGTAGGTAAAAAAATTTGGAGCTCACTCAGACTCACTCAAGAAATATATTTTGTGCTTAGGGCTCACTCGGACTCAGACTCACCCAAATTTTCCTCAACCGGACCCACTCGGACTCAGACTCACTAAAATTTGTCTCAAGCGAACTCACTCAGCCTTAACCACACCAAAATATTGCCCACCCGGACTCCCTCAGGCTAGTCGAACGACTCGATCTGACTGAGTGAGTCGACTCATGAGTGAGTTTTCCGAGCTATGGGCATTCGTAAATTAAAATTTGAGTCACACATTTAGTAGAAATTATTATAAACAGCCATTACATCTCAGAAACCTTTCGGATATCGGTTTCATTGAGGCACATAATGAATCAGATCTCAACTACGCGTTCCTTTTATGTGGCTTCAGCAGATCGCGAAACACCAAGTTCATTTAAGGTGCTCAGAGTGAGAACGGCAGCATTGGCAAGGTGGTGGTTTATAATTGGCATATTTGCCCAGCGCTAGGTGAACAAGGACGTATGAAAAGACACCATACAGGCGCTGACTTCAACTAAATTTTATTAGAGAAAACGCTAGAAATATACACAGCTGATAACACCAGTACACATCAACACAAACGCACAAACGCATCAACACAAACCAATTGCATCACAGCAAGATACGCGAAGTCAGCGCCTGTGTTGTGTCCTTTCATACGTCCTCGTTCACGTAGCGCTGTGCAAATATGTAGATTATTCAATGTGGACGCAAACGCCGAAAACATACATGAAACGAATGGAATGGGTTAACCTAAGGGTTGTATATGGTACAGTGAACATTAAGGTATGTTGAAACTCTAAATATTCTAAAGGACCGCGAACATCTGAGCTGCCGACGTCACATCCTCCTTGCCGCATGCTCTCTCCCACTCCCCCACCCGTTGCGCAATCTGGGCACTGGGTTGGCCGGGTTTCACAGGGTTCGCATCACGTACACATTAGAGGATAGGGCTCGCGTAGGGTGCACTTGCTCTTGCGCTCGCCAGGTGTCACGCGTAGGGCTACATAGGGAAGGCGGGTCGCTGTGTTAACGACAGATTAACCAAACATAAGGAATCACTAATCGCAGGCTCACCATCTCATCACTATTTACATTATCGAGAGCGTAAATGCACACCGAAATTCCATTAATGCACAGTTTCATAAGGCACAGGAATGAGGAAACGCGTCTAAAGGTGGAGGCCTGGTATATCAATAATAGCGTTAGCGCTGTGTTAGCAAACCATGCACTAAATTTAATGAATCAAATGCCGAAAGGGGTGCTCCTCACGTAGACCACTACACGCGCCGTATCGATACCGCCTCTTGTCTGGGCATACGTAGCTAAGCTTTTGTGCGTACTATTCTTTCCGCCGCTTTGTGCCATTTCATTTCTTATTCTGCGTTTGTGGTGTCTTGACATTTTTCTTGTGTCCGTGTGCGCACGCCCACTTATTTTTTAACATGAGTACCTACCAACTTGCTCAGCTCTTTATTTCTAGTACTCTGCACCCATTTCGTTGTCCTTATACTTAAGACTCGGGCCTATTTTCCTTCTTTCATTGCTATTTGTTTGTTTCGTGCTAGGACTATGCTCCTGTTTTCTAAGTATAAAGCTTCCCTTGTGGAAGTTCTACTTTTGTGCGACTTTCTGCAACCGTTTACCGGACACGCCAGGAGGATTCGTGCCATACTTACCGCGGAATCCTGTCGCCAAGTAAGGTTACACCAAAAATGCCTCAAGGTCCGCTCCTTTACTCAGCGTCACGATCGCCGCCAGAAGCAGCTCTACGTTGATTAGATGAGGGTAGCTAACCAATGAGAAATTCTTTGGGGGGGGGGGTGAAACTTCGTGAGATTCGTCCATGTAAGAGGCAGAATTTTTTAAATTTCACAGCGAATTAACTTAGTGGTCCTCGGAGGAGCTGTCTTAGATGAGTCATCGAAGAACCCTAGTCAATGGTCCAAACTATTGCTCTAAACCTAGCCTAAACAAATGCACGTTTTAGGCCCGCCGTGCAATATCACTAGACTAGTCCCTGATGAAGAGCGCTTGAATTGCATTTCAGATGTCATTGCCAGTATCAAGGCATCTACTAAACAGTTTGATGCTCCTGCGGCTATCCGGCCTTTGGTTAATTATTGGGTAGAGAAGAAACTGAGGCCTGGAATTTCAGATAAGGAAGGGTATTTCTTAATTATGCCAGACAACATTTTCTCAGAAAAAAGTCTAACAGCCATAAAAGTAATTTTAAGTCGGCAAAACGTAGCCATCGCTAGTTAGACAGCTTGCTGTCGACCTTTTGTTAAGCCATTATCTACAGAGGACAACTACTAATGTCCAGAAGGCTAAATCACGCCCCTTAGAGCTGTTTTTTCAGCGAAAACACATAAGACCCAGATTAATTTTCGAGCAGCTTGTTTTAGCGAAATACACTTTGCAATTCGCTGTATCTAGTTACTTGCATAACTGCTCAGCCTCAGAGTTTTTCAGATCCTTTCCGTACATGTAATTCTAAGGCGCTAGTTCAGTTTTTTTCAGAACTCTGGTGGCTGTAAAACTTTTTTATGGATATTGAAGATCTTTATCACTCCTTGCCGCATCTCTATTAAATTGTGTTAAAGACTGTATAAGTGTGCAAGTTCCTGAAACAGTTTTCACTGTAAAGTGCGGTGTTTCTACGGGGGCTTGTCTAGAAATGCTTTACATGTATTTAAAATCCACGGTGGTTGGCTGGAAGGAGAACGAAGGTGTTACCCGCAGAAATGAGGAATTTGCGTTGGTTCTACGGTTGTCCCGATTCATAGTGAATTATACCAAGCAAGCTACTCTATCTGTGTTCTTCAGTGTTAAAACACACAAGGTGGACATGCCCTTCAGGTGCATCGTGAGTGAACGCGACTCGTGGCAGCTGCACGTAAGCAAATTTCTGCTCAAGCATCTTAGCACGGTAGAGGTCACAGATCCGTTCGCAGTTAAGAACTCGAATGACGTTGCGCAGACCTTCCATGGTGGTGCGTATGGCTTCTCACTTCTCAGTCGATGTTTGAAGACCTATTCTATTCTGTGCCGCACTCTGAGCTATTTGTAATTGTTAGAACCTGTATTGAAGCGAACGGAGTTCTAGCGTTCGAGAGGGCCGCAGGCATATCTTTAGATAACTTCATGGCGTTGTTAGAATTTTAACTCACCTCGACTTTTGCAGTACATGATGGCCTTCTTTATGTTCAGCGAAAAGGAATTTGCATTGGCTCTTGTGTCGCTCCAGTGTCGTGCAATATGTTTCTAGCTTCTTTTGACACAGAATTAGCTCAAGTACTTGACGATGCAAAGGTGCTGAAGGTCCTTCGGTATGTGGACGATGTTTTAGTTATTTTAAACACTAATCATTTGTTGACCACCACTAGCTCAGTGGATGAAATTCTAGCACTTTTCAGACAACATGCTAACGGCCTTTCGTTGACGCATGAGCTTTTCATTGACAATAGATTGCAATTTTTAGACTTGAGCACCACTTTCTCGGAGCGACACGTGTGCTGGGCCTATCGCCAACGTTCGCGCAAAGAGCTGTTACCTTTTGATGCGGCCCATTCTAAACTTGTTAAAAGGGCTATTGCGACCATGTGTCTCGAGGGAGCGCTGGTGAAATCTTGTCCTCTCAGTATGCAGGATAGTTACATGGATCAGGTTAGGCGGCTGCATTCAGCTGGCTCTCCTAACTCTGTCGTTGTATCCGTTGACGAAACCCTCCTTCAAAAGTTGAAGGGCACAAAGATAACCAGGCAGCCCATGGTCAAAAGACCTATGGTGGTACCTTATGTTCATAAGGTAGCGCACAACCTTAAGAACGTGGCTAACAGGTATAATGTGCCTGTAGTGTTTTCTGCAGGTGGGCAGTCTTTTTAGTACAGGAAACCGTGGACGCTGATCATCTCTCTGGTCAGGTAGATCAATTTACTGGACAAACTTGACAGCTATGATTCTCAATGTGCTCGAGTCCATTGTTTTATTTATTGCCTTGTTACAAGCAGCCGCGATCACTGCAGGCTAACATATGATAAGCTAGATCATGTACGTTAATCGAACACTAAAGCGGGAACGTTTTATCACTCTTTTGGCTCAGCACAAGTAATATTACTCCACACTTCTGCACACTCATCAACTCTCAGCAGCTTGAATACGGAGCATCAGCGATACTATTCGTTTTCAAAGAAACAAACTAAATTTTCTGAAACAGAAACAGCGCTTCATCGGGTTATAAAACGTTTATTAATTCCCAGGCGTATTTGCGTCACCAATTACGAAAATTTCAGGCCAGTCAGAACAAAATAATATCATGAGAGATTGCTCTAATGCAGGGGTCTCAAGCTCTCGTCAGCTCCGGCGTGCTAGTCAGAAAATTTAGCCCTGCAAGAGCCGGTACAGTGGAGAAGCTTGGATCGGTGCGGGTTAGGAGGGAGTGAGGCTTGAAGAACATGTTAGCTAAAACTGTCATTTGCAAGTAGGTCTTCCCCATATTTTATCTGTGGGTCATTTCTGAAAAGACTCTGTTACGTCAGAATTGGAAAAACATATCGACACCGTTCTCCAGAACGACCAGAATCTGGAGAAACCGATTCTGAATTATAGTTTTTCTTTCGCGGCAATTTTTCAGTCCACTGACGTCTATTTTTCAGCACAGTGACTGCATGGGGTACCTGATAAAAAAAAAGATGCTTGAGACTAGCCACTTCTGTGTATCTAACCCAAATAAAGCGTTAATAATCGCTATACGCGAGAAAATAATATGGGCACCATTTAGCAGAGTCATAAACTTTATTTCCCATGAAGCATATCATGACGGTTAAAGTTCTAAACACGCTGATTTATGCCTGGCGAAGCTTAGCTGCAAGGAGAGAAGAAATGCTCACGTTAACTTCTTGGGCAGAGACGATCCTCATGGCCGATCGCAGCTCTTCATCCATGATCTGACTTGTTCACTTTGAGCAGGGAGTTCGCGCAAGTAGGTACTTCCGAGCATGGCAATGACTCTACACTGCAGCCCGTCGACCTTACGCCGGGCCGTGGCGGGCCGCTCGCGAAAGGCACGCGGGCCGCATGCGGCCCGAGGGCCGGGTGTTTGAGACCCCTGCTGTAATGTTATAGACCCCCTGCTGAGCAGTAGCCTCTTTTTGAATGCTCGGGTACAAGGCGTGAAAGCGTCGCGTAGGAGCGAGCTTACACCGCAAGGACACGGAGGACAGTCGTCAAAGCAGCATCGTAGGAGAAATTCTATTCCACAATTACGTGATTGCTACGTTCAAGCAATACTTTGCTTCGCTTGTTAGTTTTCCAGTCTGCAGGCGACAATGACCACTGTTTAAAGTGGGGCGGCTCCGCCCCCCGAACTCACCTCAATGAGGGACTAGAGCCCCCCTCCCGCCCCCCCCCCCCCCCGATAGATAAGTGTATAGCGTCGCGAGTTTGCACAGATCTGAGAAAGAAACACGCGGAGGCGAAAGGCGTATGCCGACTGTTTGGAGCACCAAACAGTAGGGATAGAGTAGACAGGAGACCTTACAACAGACAAAAAACGATAATAAAAAAACGAATAAGATAATCACAAATAAAACACACAAAATGATAGAAAATATCACATAATCACAAGAAAAGAACTGAAAAAAAGATGGTTGATCCCTCTGTCATAGGAAGAGGTATAGCGCGAAGTGAAACGTGTCGTCACAGAAGTAGTTGATTGTTTATAGTGCATTGGATAATGTGAGCTTGTACAATGTCTACTGTTGTTTGGCACATATAACACCGCTTGATGTGGACGCACCCACGTTGACGCCTAGCGGCATATCTCCGTATCGACGACTAACGCCCGTGATCATGATTTAACCCTTGCGGTAGCCGACGTTTTAACATATACGTGGACACCGTGTATGATGAATCCCACGTAAATATGGCATCAACAAGCACATAATAAACACTGATACTCAATATGCACTCCTTCAAAGCGTCATGAAACGCTACGCGCGTCGTGTCTTCCTTCTAGCCTGGCCGTTCTCGCAGGGCGAGCGGGAGACGCGGTGTGACAGCCAGCCAGGCGAGCCTCAAAGAACTACTTTTTGATATGGATGGATGCTATGAGTTAGGCTTGGGTTAAGCCCCCTCTCCGCGGCGTGTAAAAGCGTTGACGAAATTACCCTTTTATTGGAAACGCGCCGAATGGGACGGTCTTAGCAACGGCGCGTTTTTTTTTCGACCCTGGTAGCACATGTGACCACCCCGTTATAAAAAGGACGCTCATAGCATCCATCCATCCATCCATCTATCCATCCATCCATCCATCCATCCATCCATCCATCCATCCATCCATCCATCCATCCATCCATCCATCCATCCATCCATCCATCCATCCATCCATCCATCCATTCATCCATCCATCCAAGAGCACTGTGAGAGGACAGTGTGAAAGGTAAAAGGCGCAGTCATGTAGCCTTCGTTATATGTTTGGCGGCAGCTCAGTGGGCTAAACGCCCTCCACCTGTCAATGGAACATTTTCTTGTAGTTTGTTTTCTCTGCCAATTGTTGGCGTCCATTTTGCTGACGTATTTCCGTGACATAAATACGTCATGAAAGTCTTGGTGGACGCCGGCATGAAACGCTTTCGTGTTAAAAAAGCTAAAAAAATCAGATAATTCACAGGACAAGAACACAAGAGGAGATAAGCAAGAGAAAAATAGGCGAATGAATGCTCCGCAATTCGTACTTTCACTTGGGGTGCAACTGTCTTACATTTTTTTTGTAGCCTTAGCTACGCTTGCCTATCCGGAGCCGATTTCGCGTGGAGGGCCATGAGCCGTTCTGCGCATGCGCGAGGATCAGTGATGTGACACAGCTGGGTCGCCGGAGCTGGCATCTCACGCGCTCTCCGGCACCACCGCGCGCGGCTCGCCGCTGCTGGTCTGCGCCGCAATCGAGAGGAGTGACGTCGTTGCCATAGGCACAGTGCCGCCGGCGCGCGCGCAGCTATTCGCCTTCGCTGTGCAGTCGCCGTCTGACACTGCGCTGAGGCCGCTTGATTGCGCCTCTGACTGGCGTTTGCAGGTGTGTAACACCATGGAGAAGGGGAGCGCAAATGCTGCTCGACGGCACAGAAGAGCTGAGAAGCTTATCTCATCGGATCCCGCAGTTGATGCTTGGCAATTAGCGGTTCAGCGTACGAAGAATGAACAGAAGAAGGCTAATAATCCTAGACAATCTGGAAAGCTAAGAATAATCAGCTGAACCTTTGCTAACGCCAGATATATCTTGGCATAGCCGAGGTAAGCCACTGCAAATTTTTTTCACTGAATTTTCATTTTCAATAAATTCAGTCGATTATCCAAGAAGTCTGGGCTGTATAAACTCTAAGACAAAATCGAGTATTTTAAGAGTGTTTCTGCCACACAACAACAATCGTCATCCACCTCGCCTACTTTCCTCGCGTTATCACCATGGTCGCGGCACTTCCCGGTCACGAACGGCACGCGCGTTATCAGCGTGACATAGCATTCTTGGCAGGAAAGTGACGAGAGCTGGGTTTTCAAGAAAGGAAACGCAAGCAAGCCAGATGACGATTATTCTTGTGTGGCAGAAATACTCCCCAAATACTCGATTTTGTCTTAGAGTGTACATGAGAGAAATGTTGCGAGTGTCGCCATATCCTCTGAACATACTGTACCATCACAGGACGACCAGTGGCCTAGCAAGGTGTGGCACACAAGGCCTGTGCCCCCTCCCTCCCTAGAATATGTTTTCTACCATGGCCATAGAGCACAAAATGACACTCTACAACACTTACCTGCCCGCACCGCATGTCGGATAAAGGGGTGTCCCGCTTCAACACCCCGGAAAATTTCTGCCCCCCGCCACTGAGGACGACTGCGCTACATACTCGCGCTATCGTAATGTTTGAAATAAGATACGATGCATTTTGTCAAATGCAGTCCCATCACATCTTATAGCCGTGAGGCATTTGCAAATCAGGTGATTATCTTAAGAGGTGTTGCGAGAGCACCTTGTGCTATATTTACGGCGAAAACAGAGGGAGTGTCACTTAAAGAGCTATTCCCAGTCGGCTCCAATGACAGTGTGCATCCCCTTGACCGAGGTCGTACACTTCCGACAGTGCTGAACTGGCACGGTGTATTCCGCTCCCGCAGTTATGTTTAAATGGCGCTCGAATTCCTTCACCGTAATTTAATAAGAAAAATTGAGGGACCCTTAAGCTTCGCCTTTAGAGTTAACGCGATTCGCCGCGAGATCGGGCTACAGGTGGCAGCACCGTCCCGCGCTGGTGTGGATAGGCAGTTGTCGGAGCGTATACAAACGCACACAACAGCGCTTCGTTGTGAGTGATTTGACACGATTACCGGCAAACAAAATGTCTTGACTGCAGCTTTCTGGTAATTGCGCGCTCTTCATTTCCGAATTAACGCACGAAGCGCGCCGAACATTCCTATTACTTCTGAGAGAAGCGCATTCTGCCAACGAATGGGTTGCTCGCCTTCGGCACAGTCGGCGTTTCCGCAATGGACGACATTTTCTTGTTGTTTGATTTGTACATGTTTAGCTTGTGTTCCACTTACTCCGCACTGCTGTAGTGTGACTAAACTATTTACTTCTTGTTCATCTGGATAACCCCCAACAAAAAGAAAGCCCGTATTCATGCACGATGAGTTCAAATAGCACTATGTGCAGTGCGTGCTCAAATATTCATCCAAATTTTTTATTCAGTTCTCCATGTGATGTAGGACAGTTGATAGGGTTACTTACGAAAGCTACGTGACTGACAGCGCTTTAGCGCTACTGAGACGTTTAACACGCACACGCTTGTTTTTATTCCAGTAAGAGCAGACAAAGGTAACTGCACAGCACGGAACAAACTTGGATTCATTACTTGCACGACAGTGATGGAACAAAAGCCTGGTTATTTCGCGGGACCAAAGTACGTTTTTTCATGCGAATAATGTCCGCTGCCTTCCGTCAATCTGCTAAACAACGCAACTTAAACGCTAAGATAATGCAAAGAAAAAAAGATGTGGCTTCGCGTGAAATTACTACGACATAATTGTAAAGTACGCCGTTTGGGCTAATTTTGACCGTCAGGGCTCTTTAATGCGTACCTTAATCGAAGTACATGGGTGTCTTTGTATACATTTCGCCACAAGTTATGATTGCGCAAAGAAACTCAGTTTTGCAATTTCTGTGTCATTCCATTTTCCGTTCGTTTTAGCGGACAATTTAAGTACCGAAGTGTCAGACGTGACTTCACAGAAATATTTTTCTGTAGTGGGACCAGGACCGTACACAACTAAAGCTCGTCGCGTAACGTATAAAAGACAGTCCCGAAGTTACAAACCTAACGACAACGCGCAAGTGCATGAGAGCTTTGTTTTTAGCACCAAGCCTCTAAAAGGCTATATGCTCATGACATTTAATACTTCTAATCTTTAGGACAATACCAAGTGCACTTTGCAATGCGCTTGAGCCACAGAGCGGCACCTACACTGATATGACTCGATCGTGAACGAAGTGTACGACGACCACTCACAGCACTCTCGACAAGTGCACTCACTGATCTTATAACAGTATACAGGTTGTCCCACATAACTTGAGCCAAGATTTTGAAAATGAAAGGCACTTCAAAGGCAAATTGAACCAAACGTATACTACTCGCACTAGCCTATAGATACTCCAGGCTAGTTTTTATTTCCCCAAAATAATTAGTGGATTATTTTTAATTACTTAACTTTTTAATTATTATCTGAGAACCCAAAATATGAACACTGAGCTGTAGAACACTTTTAGAAACCACGGGCTGTATTGTTTCCTATACGAAA